>NW_026587556.1:225813-262729 GCF_907164565.1 Psammomys obesus | reverse complement strand
CCTTCCTTCCTTCCTTCCTTCCTTCCTTCCTTCCTTCCTTCCTTCCTGAGACAGGGTCTCACTCTATAGTCCAGGCTGGCCTCAAATTTGATATAATCTTCCTGCCTCTACTTTCTAAGTGCTGGAATCACATGAGTGTGCTACCTTGACTACCATCATTGCTTTCTATTTTTCTCTCTCCATTTCTTCATGTGTGCATTTGTGTGTGGCATATATGTGAATGTGGTATACATGTGGTATATATGCTGTGTGTTTGTGTGTGTAACTACATGGTCCAGTCTATCGCAGCAATAACCCCACTTTCAGTACCAATTTCTGTTCTAGTTTTAGTCTCTGTTGCTATGATAAAACTATCTGATTAAAAGCAACTTGAGGAGGAAAAGGTTTATTTCAGCTTACAATTTCAGGTCAAATCCATCACTGAGAGAAATTAGGGAAGGAGCTCAAGCAAGAATGGAGGCAGAAATCAGACTGCTTATTGCTCATTCTCTGGCGTGCTCGGTTAGCTTTCTTATACAGTCCAAAACAACCTGCCTAGGGATGATGCTTTCCTTGGTGGCCTGGGCCCTTCTACATCAACTAACAGTCAAGACAATTCCTCCCATTATGCCAACAGCCCAAACTGATCCAGAAAATCCTTCAAGTGAAGTTTCTTTTTTCCAGGTGATACATAGTTGTTGCAGTTGACAATAAAACTGCACCCACACAATCCATTTCTTGTTAATTTGATGCTCAAACATGTGGAGGCCTCAGGATGACTCTGGGACTCATCCTTGACTGCTCTTCCACCTTACTCATAAGGCAGGGTCTCTTAATAAAACCCAGAACTTAAAGATATGGCTTGTCAGGCTATCCAGGTTGCTCTAGAGAGCCATGCCCACCTTTCAAGGCTGGCATTCAGGGAGGCCACCATACCCACTGAGAATTTACCTGGGTTCTGAGATTCTTAACCTTCGAGCTTATATAGAAAGAGCTTGACCACAGAGCCATCTCCCCAGCTCCTGTTTCTTTTCTTTGTAGTTTGACAATATTTATGTCCTAATTTAAAACATACAGTGAAGTCTTTTTTCCTGTCTTTGAATTTTATATAAATTAAAACAAGCTGTATGTACTTTTTGGGGATCCATAATCTCCTGCCACCATCACATGTGTGTATTAGACTTGCTGATGCTACTGTCTCTATCTTGCACACATTTAGCTTCATGTCTAAGCGGAATCGATATAATAAGTATTCTTCAGTTTATTAATCTTTCCGTTATTCACAGGCATTAGAATGGTATCCAGTTTGGATTTGTTGTGACAAAGCCCTTTTGAACATGGTAACGCTATCTTTTGACACGTGCTTAGTAAGAGGACTAATGAGGAGTAGAGTGTGAATGTCTCCCCTTACTAGGAATGATGACTGCTCCAAAAGGAGCAGCTTACACACTCATTTGCAAGACTGTAGTGTTTAACACTGACTATCAATTTGACCAGTTCCAGAATCTGGGCCTGTAATCTGGGGCTTAGCGGTTAAAGGTGCCTATTGCCAAACCTGAGGTCCTGAGGTCCAGATGGTAGAAGGAGACTCCTGCAAGCTGTCCTCTGACCTCCATGTCCATGCCATAGTACATGCATGTGTGAGCATACACATATAAAGCATGTTTTCAAACAAAAGGAAAAATCAGTGAAGGTTAGCTCCCAGTTTGGTTTAGATGTTAGGATTTATATTTCATTCTTTGTTCTATTCGTTTCTGTGTATGTTGTTAAAAAGAGCTTTACTTTGCTCTCTTACTCTTATTCTTGTGTTATTTCTTATACTTTGTTCTCATTTCTTTTTTTATAATAATTTTTATTTTTTAAATTGATCACAGGATACTTTGTATCCCAGCCATAGCCCCCTCCCTCATTCCTTCCCAATCCCACCCTCCCTCCCTCATCTCCTCCCTGCCCCTTTCCAATTCCACTGATAGGGGAGGACCTCCTCCCCTTCCATCTGACCCTAGCTTATCAAGTCTCTTCAGGACTGGCTGCAATGTCCTCTTCTGTGGCCTAGCAAGGCTGCTCTTCCCTCGGGGGGGGGGGGGCGGGGGTGTCAAAGAGCTAGCCATTGAGATCATGTCAGAAATAGCCCCTGTTCCCCTTACTAGCAAAACGAACTTGGATACTGAGTTTGGATACATGGGATATATCCAAGCATGGGTTCTAGGTTATATCCATATATGGTCCTTGGTTGGAGAAACAGTCTAACCCATTGTTTCATCTTTTAAAATACATCACCAGGCTGGGTAATATAGTTAGGTTGGTAGAGTGCTTGCCTAGAATGCAAAAAGCACTGGGTTTGATCCCCAACACCTCATAAGACTGGACATGGTGGTACACACCTGTGAAGCCAAACTCAGAAGATGGGGCAGGAGGACCAACAGTTCAAGGTCATCCTCAACTACCTAGTAAGTTCAAGCTAGCCTGGAAAAAAAAAAAGAAAAAAGAAAAAGATCTGGGCTTGGAAGATGGCTCCGTTGGTGAAGAGCCTTCTGCACAAGTGTGAGGATCTCAGTTAGTAACCCCAGAACCCAGGTTAAAAAGCCTGAGTGTGGAGCTGCAGAGATGCTCAGGGATTCAGAGCACTTGTTGCTCTTGCAGAGGTCCTGGATTCAATCCCCTGCATCCACATGGTGTCTCATGATCATATGCAGCTCCAATTCCAGGGGATCCAATGCGCATGAGTACCAGGCATGCATGTGGAGCATTTATATACATGCAGGTAAAACATTAATGCACACTAAAATAAATAAACAATTATAAATAAATCTTGAGATGGCAGTGTGCACTGGCAGCTTTAGCTTTACTGGAGGAAGCAGGGAGGGGGAAAGGGAAAAGGGAAGGGAGAAAAGAGAAGGCTGATTTCTACAGATCATTGGCCAGCCAGCTTAGAAGAATTGATGAGCTTCAGGTTCAATGAGAGACCTTGCCTAAAAAATGTAAAATAAAATAGACGTGGAAAATAATTAAAAGATACCTGATATCCCACATTCATGTACACATACACACACACATACACACAATCCACTATTGTTTCACTGACCTCATTTTCATTTTCAAACAACTATATATCATATCATATGCATCTGACTTAGTCAAGGTTTTCTTTTTGATTCAGTTGGCTCTACTGTCAATCACTAGCACACTGCAATTACAAAACTATATAATGTAAGCTAATTCTGTGAGTGTTTTTCAGGTTGAGCCAGAGATCCATGCACATTAAGCTCACACGCATCCACTGCGCAACAAACCTTCGAACTGTTGTTTACTAAGTCATTCTAGGATGCCGTGGCTCCGAGTAGCACTCTACAATTCCGTGTGTTCTAGAAACCAAATATTCAGTTTCACTAAATGAACACAAAAGGTGTGGTTGAAGCTTCTTGACCGTGTTCATTTTATTTGGGAGGTGATCATGCTGAACAGGGTGCCCCATTGAGACTGCTAGAATTGATGCCTTGATTTGCAAAGGGTCCATAAAATGGGGATTCCACAAACTCAAGGACATTCTTTAGATGTCCATCTATCTAAGCTTTCCAAATGTCTCATGATGAATTTTTATAATTTTCCCCTTGCAAGTCTTTTACTAGGTTTCTTTCTGGCTTTATGACTTTTCTCTCTCCTCCCCTCCCCTCCCCTCCCCTCCCCTCTCCTCTATGTTACTATAATGGCATATCTTTGAAAATGTTTGCTCTTTGTTCCTTGAGTATGGGCCATGACATTTCTAGTACATTTCTGCTCATATCCATTAAAATTTTCATGTATTATTTCCAGTAATTTATGTGTAAGTTGCTCTGTCTTTCCATGTGCACAATAATCTGTAAATAATAGTGTCATTTGTTCCTTTAAAATGCTTATAATTTTACTTTTTATTGTTTTACTAGCTGGAACCTCTAGTGTAAAATTGAGCTGAAATGGTGGTATTAGCTTACATTGTTGTTTTCAATCTCTGAGTCAGACTCTGGCATTCTCCCCAGGGAAAATGATGCCGGCTACTGGTGTTTGACAGACATCCTTTATTAGACCAAGGAAGCACCTGTCTGTTTTGAGTTTGTTAAGAGGTGTTATTTGTGTTTTATTAAAAACTAAGAACACATGCTGTGAAGGTTGGCTTCAACTGTCATCTTGACTGGATTAATCAACAAAACACCTAGGACATTAATGAGGTACACCTTTAGGTCTGATCATGAGGGTGTTTGCAGAGAGTTTAATTGAGGAGAGAGCCCCACCTTGCATGTAGGTGGCACTATTCCATGGGATATGGCCCCAGACTGAATAAAAAGAAGGGGCTAGAGAGATAGCTCAGCTGGTCACGTGCTTGTCACACAAGCCTTAGGACTTAAGTTTGATCCCCAGCACACACACACAAAGCTGGGTATGTAAAAGTGTCTGTAATCCCAGAGTTGGAGATGGGGGTAAAGGCAGGAAGATCCTTGGTTGGTGGTCAGCTAGCCTAACCCAAATAGGTGATTATAAACCCTCCTAATTATAAACCCTCTATCAGAAGGTAAATTGGGGCTGAGGAGATGCCTTTGAGCAGTGATTTTCAACCTTCCTAATGTTGTGACACTTTAATACAGTTCCCCGTGTTTTGGTGATAATATAAATATCTATGTTTTTAGATGGTCTTAGGCGACCCCTGTGAAAGGGTCGTTTGACCCCCCCCAGGTTGAGAACCACTGCCTTAGAGTAACAGAGCTTGCTGTGCAAGCGTGACATCCTGCATCTGAATCTCCCACACTAGAAAAGCGAGGTGTGGCTATGCATCACTGTAACCTCAGCACTGTAGAGGGTGGAGACAGGAGGACTTCTGGAACTTATTGCCAGGCAGTCTAGCTCCAGGTTCAATAAAACCCTGTTTCAAGGGATTAAGGCGGAGAGTGATGGAGTAGGATATTCAAACGTTCTCCCCTGGCATAGGAACACACATTCACTGTCCCAATATACGTGTGCATACACCCCCTCACACATATACACACACATACCAACAAATAAATAAGTAAGCAAATAAATACAGAGGTTGGACAGCTCCTGAGGAACAACACCCAAGATTGACCCCCCCGCCTACCACATGCCAACATGCACACACATTTGTGCACACTGCACCCCAAATACACACATGCACTTTTAAAAGAATGAAAGAAAAAAAAAAAAAGGAAAGCATCAATATTCTTTTTTCTTCACTTCCTGTTAGCACTAAGCATCACACTGCTACTATGACCAAGACCTCCCTGCCACAATGACCTCTATTTTTCTGAACTGAGAAGAAAAATAAGCACTTCTTCTCCTAAGTTGCTATTTCTAAGGAATTATGTCTCGGCAACAACAAAAGGAAGTACTGCACACGCTGAACTCTATCAAATGCCTTTTACAAGCCAGCTAGAGTGATCATGTTGTTTTCCTCTGATTTGCTGTGTTTATGTGACCAACGATGTTCATTGACGTTCTCACGCTAACTGTGAACACTTGGTAAGGACATATCTTTCCTTCTGTTGCCAACTTCAACTTTCTGAATTTGTTTAATGTCTCTGCACCTAGGTTCAGAAGACAGATTAGCCTGTAATCCTTTTCTGCGGTGTCCTTATCCGGTTTCCGTATCTAGGCTGCACTTGGCTTGTAAACAGGTTAGGGTGGGTTTCTTCTTTTACTGCGTTCTGGTAGTGTTTATAAGATCTGGATTAGCTGCTCTTGAAGGATGTCTCAGAGATGAAGTGATCACAGACTTCAGGAGGCTCCTAAATAGCCTTTCCTCCCTCTCTGCTCCACTAACTTGCAGGAAGCTCTCTGGGGACTTTCTAAGGGCTGAACCAGATTGTGTGTTGTGGGGGGAGTGTTGGTTTGGGTAAACTCGTAAACTCTCTCATGCTGGGCCGGCCATGCTATTTCTGTTTCCGTCTCAGGTCTCTTTGCCCATATTTTCAGGTTGTATAGCAATGACCTCAGCTCAGAGCTGTGACTCTGAGAGCACCCTCCAACCTTTCAGTTGACCTCAAGTTTGACCTTGAGCTTCCTCACTGCCTTTTCAGATCCTTAATGCTTTCCTGGTATTTTTTTTTTCCTTTCCCCAAATACATTCTTTTTTGTTGTTTCATTTCAGTTGGAAGGTTGGCTTTCCAGATATGAGAGGCATAAAGAAGTATCTTCTTTTGTCTTGTCAAATCCACTCTTTGAAATAAACATTTGTCTACTTGAGCCAAACCATCCCCTTTATAGAGAAACCTTACTGGGAGGCACAACTTCAAAATCAGCCCACACACTCCAATCAAGCAGCCATAACTATAAAACAAAAACAAGCTAACACTTTAACATTTTTTTTTTCAGTTGGAAAATGTCTTAGTGTTCTTGTTTAAATGAATAAAAATAGAACGCAAAAAATTTTCTCTACCTGACCCCAGGGGAAAAAAACACCTCACAATAGATAATGTCAAGGTGTATATTTAAGAAAAACAGAACAGTACTTGGGAGCTTTGTAGGCCAGACAAGAAGTGCCAGCCAAATCTACAATAATACAAATGCTTATGAGGAAGAAGAAAATGGCAGCACCGTGAGCCACCCGATGAGGATGCTGGAGACAGTGCTCAGGTCCTCTAAAAGACCGGGAAGTGCTTTTTAACAACTGAGCCATCTCTCCAGCCCCTTGGTTCAATTTTTCTGTGACATCCCATGCATATTCATCAACCCTGGTATTATTGTTTTTCCCCATTGTAAAAGAACATAGGCTTTCTTCCTTCTGAACAGAAAGTCTTTTTTTTTTTTTTTAATTTAAAAACTCGCAGTAGTATTGTTGTGCCCACCTGCATGATGTGGGATGTATAAGAGTGGAATATCACAGCACGAAGAACAATTTTGCAGAATTAGTTCTCTCCTCCCACCTTTCCCCGGGCACTGGGGATTGAACTCAGGTTATCAGGACTGCACAGAAAGTGCCTTTACTTGCTGAGCCATTTTACTTGCTCATCTTTAATTTTTAAGCGTAGAGTCAGAGCCAGGCAGTCGTGGCACATACTTCTAATCCTAGTGCTTGGGCAGCAGAGGAAGGTGGATCTCTGTGAGTTCGAGGCCATCCTGACCTACAGAAAGATTTCTAGGACAGCCAAAGCTACACAGGGAAACCTTGTCTCAAAAACAAAAACAAACAAACAAAATGGAGCCAGAAACAGAAACTAGTCAAGGTGGCTCATACTTATAATCTCAGGACATGGGAGACTGTAGGAGGAGGATTCCTTGAGTTCACAGTCAGGCTGGACTACAGAACGAGAGTCTCCCAATCTCAACACAACATCAGAGCCAGCGAGATGGCTCAGTGGGTTAAGGCGCTTGCCACTCAGTCTGATGGCTTGAGTTTTATCCCTAGGACCCACACGGTGACTCCTGAAAGTTGTCCTCTGACCTCCACACATGTGCTGTGGCACATATGTGATGCCAATCCCTAACAAAATAAGTAAATAAATGTAATTCTTAAAAGTTTAATAGCATCATAAACAGGATTGCATTGGGACTTTGTGCATCTAAATGCCGCTCGTGTTGGTTGCACTGGTGGAAGGTAGAGAACTCGTGTTCTCTGCACATGTTACCTACTCACATGGAAATTATGCTGGGGGAGATTGCTCCACCCAGGTGATATTTACAGAAAGCATTATGCTGCTGCTTGAAAGCCATGTATAAACAAGTTTAAGGAAGGAGTTGTCCAGGAAAAAGAGAAGCTAAACACAAAGGATTTCAATATTATGTAAAAGAGTCTTTCAGGAGGTAAATTGTTTTTCTACTTCCAGGACACAGCTTCTTTTTAGAGTTGAGAATGTGATATTGAGAACAGACACATATTGACCTATGGGCTCAGGGCAGGACCCATCTCTGGCAGTCTGTCTTCCTTACTATTTTAGCTTCCTTTCTTCTTTCCTTCCTCCCTTTCTTTCTTTCTGTAATAATAGGTTTTAAAAGTAAGTTCAATTTTAAAGTATACAATGCAATTGGGCTTTCTTAGTATGTTTTTAATTAATTAATTAATTATTTAATTAATTAATTAATCTTACATCCTGTTGCTGTGATAAAACATTCTGACCAGAAGCAGCTTAGCCAAAGGAGGGCCCTGGTCACAGTTCATCACTGAGGGAAGCCAAGCAGAAACTTGGGGGCAGACCTGCTTGCCATTCCACAAACACCCAGGACCAGAGTACCACCCCTAGTGGGCTGGGTCTGCCTAAATCAGCTAACAATAAGACAATTCTCCATAGACTTACTCAAAAGGAGGCAATCCCTCAATTGGGACTCCTCTCAGATGATTCTAAGCTAAGTGGAGTTGACAGTTAACTAGGACACACACCTTCCTCAACAAGGGCCTAGCACAGGGAGAATGGTTGAGTTGAATCATCAGAGGAGAACATCTCACAAGAGTGTTGAAGATTCCTCAGTCTTCAAACTGTAGAAGGTATGGCCACAGTGTATGGTAAGTGCTTGGAGAAGACACAAAAAGCCTTAAGCCATAATAAAATTTGATGCTCTTTCCTCTAACTTCTCTTTTCTCTCTGTCCCTGTCTCTCTCTGGCTTTAGTTTTTGAGACAAAATCTCATATAGCCCACCTGGCCTTGAATCAATATTTTGCCAAGTATGGTCTTAAAATTCTAATCTTCCTGCCTCTGCCTCCCTAGCTCTGTGATTACAGATGTGAATCTACTATGTGGTTTGCTTTTAACATAAAAGCTGAATGAAACCCAACCAGGAGCTGGGGGCATAGCTCAGTTGCTACAGTGCTCGCCTAGCATATGTAAAGCCCTGGGTTTGATCCCTAGTGCTGCATAAACGAGGAATGGTGGTTCACACCTGTAATCCCACCACTGAGGAAGTGAAGGAGCAGTAGTTCAAAGCCATCTACACAACATGTTTGAGACCAGCCTGGAACTGTCTAGAAATAAAACCTCAAACAGCAAAAACAACATAAATGTTGTGGCCAAGTCCACGTGTGCATGTAAAAGAGAAGGCAAGGAAAACAAGTCCAACTACTTGATTGTGTGGCCCTGCACACCAATGGCTCCCTACAAATGAGACTCAAAAGGCCATTCATGGAACCAGAGTAGGTTCTGTAGTGGCTGGAATGAGAATATCCCCCATAGACTCCAGTGCATGAGTACTTGATCTTCTGTTAGGGAGGTTTGGAATGGCAGCCTTGTGGGAGGAAGTATGTCACTGGGGGAAGGCTTTGAGTGCTTAATGTTTCACCCTACTTTAAGTCCACCTTATCTGCTTTATGGTTCAAGATGTGAGCTCTCAGCTTCCTGCTCCTTCTGCCATGCCTAATGCCTGGTGTCCTGCCTTGTGGACTCTTACCCTGATGAACTCATAAGGCAAAATAAACTCTCTCCTCCCTAAGTTGCTTTTAGTCATGGTGTTTTATCACAGCAACAGAAAAGTAACTAAGACAGGTTCCATGACTGGATAAGTAAAAGTTAAATACACACACATATGAGCTTTATTGATCCACAGGGACAAAAAAAAAAAACAAAAACAAAATCAATGACAGTTTTGGGGGAAAAAATGACTGGAATTGGAGCTCATTGCAGCAAGTGAAATAAGCCAGGCTCACAGTGGCCAATGTTATGTTTTCCCTCCCAGGCAGAATCTAGTCATGTATTCACGTGTCATGAGTGTAGAAGGACCACTAGCTAGGAGGAAGCAGAAGAGTCAGAGGGAAGGGGGAACAAAAAGAGTGATGGAGTGAGCACAAGCAAAGCACATGATTCACATATGGGAAGGTGTCACGATGAACTCATTACTTGGCATGTTGAGACTATTCACGTTGACATTTTCCTCTATATTTAATGCTACCTGAAATGCTCACCACTACCACAAGTTTAGCACTTCTTCTCATTTCTCATTTTTATTCTTAAAAAAAATATTTTTTTAAATGTATGTCATACGTGCAATCGCATGATGGGTAACGTGTAAGTGTGGTACTCAGAGAGGCCAGAAGGTGTCAGAGCCCTGGAGCTGGAGTTACAGGCAGTTGTGAGCTGCCAGATGTGTGTGCTGGGAGCTGAGTAGAGTCCTTCGCTAGAGCAGCATGTGCTCTATACACTGAGACATTGCTTCAGTCCCTCATTTTTGAAATGCTGCTGCTATCATTAACACTGGAGCTTGCTTGGTGCAAACTCTTCCTGAGTCTCTGAACCAAACCTATCCAACTCTATGGGTCTATGTTCAGAGTCCACCTCAATCACCTTATTTAGGTGATTGAGGGAACACATGGGGACATAAATAAGCTGCTCATAGGCAGGAATATGGCTTGGTTGGTAGAGTTCTTGCCTAGCATGCACACATCCCACAAAAAACTTAAGAAGTGGCAGAAAGATCAAGAGTTCAAGGTCATCCTTGGCTATAGAGTTTGAGCACAGTTTTAGGCATATGAGACTCTGTTTCAGTGTTTGGGATCCCCTGATAGTCAAGATTATTGCAGAAGATAAAGCCCTGGTAGTGATCTTCAGAACAACAGACAGTGATCATTAACCTCGTCCTTACTTGGAGGGCTTCCAACTCCCTGCTCTGTCTCCTCCCCACACTCAGATCATGACCCCTGCTGGCCCCTCCTGAAGTCACACTTGCTACACTCTGGGCTTTTCATTTCCTTTTTCATTTCAGTGTGAATTTTTACCTCACTTTTCCTCCTGCTACTGCAGAAAAAAAGAAAAAAAATGTTGACTGTGTCTAGTTTTCCAGTCAAAATGGAATATTTTGACTTACAACGTGTCCAAAACGTGATATCATATATGGGAGCTTGATGCTTGGCCAGTGCTGTTGTAAGCATGCAAAATGAATCAGAAGGCTTCCTGAGAAATCAATGCAGTAGCAAGCACTGCTTTTCCACAATGTGCCAGCACACTAGGCTCTAGGAGACTATAAGAGAGAAACCCAGACCCAGCTTCTGAGGACACCTCAGATAGTTATGCCTCACAGCAGCAGCAGAATAGAAGCTGCCCTGTCTCCAGGGGTGAGCGCACCCACGGGCCGCCTACTCGGCCTGCTGAAGTCACTGACTCCAAGATGAGTCTCTCTCCTGACTCGTGATGATGACTGTTCTCTGACTCAGAGAATGTTCACCCATATTCATTCACACGTTCATCTGCTCAGGCATTCATTGAATATTTATTGTCTAAATTATGTAGGTTGTAGACACGGAGGCAAAATGAAGAAGAGTTTGGCTGTCGCAGTTGCCTTGGTTTATGTGACAAGGTCCTGAAGTAGAGAGTCCCTTTGAGGGGCTGCTGTGGCATTGGTAAGCTCACCCAGGCTGTAGAGGATCAGAGTAGCCCCTGAAGGAGGCAAACATTCAGTCCAAGTGCTGTTGGGTCCCAATGCTTGCAGAACAGCACATGCCACACAGGCCAGGTGGTCTTGAAGCCTAGCGCACATGGTTCATGTTACAGTTCTAAGATGAAATGTCTTCCACAGATTCACGATTCTGGCACGTGGCCTCCAGATGATAGCGCTGTTTTGGGAGACAGGGTACCTTTAAATGGTGGATTCTAGCTGGTAGAAGTAAAACAGCAGAAGTCAAACTTTGAAGGTCATAGCTGCATTCTGCTTCCTGATCCTCCACAATGTAAACAGCCTCCACCATGCTCATTCAGCCATGACTTGAGCTGTTCCACCTTCCTCACCATGGTGGACTGAAAAAAATGAGCCAAAATAATTTTTCATCCCTTATGCTATTCCTATTAGGCAATCTTTCCCAGCAATACAAAGGTGACTAATGTGCCTCAGCAGTCCAAGAAACAGGCTTACTTTCTACAGTTTTTCTGTATGTGTGTGCATGTTCATGTGTGTCTATGTGTGTATCTGTACAGAGGACAGCCTGAAGCTCTTACTCCTCAGGCACCATGCGCCATTTTAAAATGACATTTATTTATTTACTTACTTATACACGGAGAAGTGGGGAGGAGGGGCAAATGCATGCCAGAGTAGTGCATGTGTGGAAGTCACAGGACAACTTATAGCAGTTGGTTCTCTCGCTTTCATTTGTCTTTCCTTTCTTCCTTCCCATCTTTCTTACTTTATTTTGTTCATTCTTTCTTTCTTTTCTTTATTTCCTTCCTTCCTTCTTTCTTCCTTTCTTTTTTTCCTCTTTCTTTCCTTCCTTTCTTTCTTTCTTTCTTTCTTTCTTTCTTTCTTCATTTCTTTCTTCATTTCCTTCCTTCCTGTTTTTCATAATAGGGTCTCTCACTGGCCTGGTACTCACCAAGCAGGCTAAACTGCTAGCTATTGAGCCCCAGGGATCTGCCTATCTCTGCTTTTCCAGTACTGACTGGGATTACAAATGTACAACATCACACCAGTTGTTGTTGTTGTTGTTGTTATTGTTTTAATGTGGTTCTGGGAGAGACCAGACTCGGGTCCTCATGCTTGAAAAGTTTGAATGTCAGTTGAGTGACAGCCCCGGGCCACTACTTCCTAGTCTTAAGATGCTGCTCTTGACTTGCTCATATGCTTATTCTGCCTACATTTACAGAAATGATAGAAAGCTAGTTTTATAATTGTGTCTGTGCTTTAGAAGACAAGAGGGACTCTGACACTTTGGTGAGTCCATAAAAGCAGCTGGGATGAGAGACAGGGCTGTCACTAGGACCCAAAAAGGTATTATGCCAGGAAGCACACAGGGTTAAAGGCCAAAGCAGCAAGTACCTAGTCTCATCCAGGACCCAAGAACAGATCCTGCAGCCCCTTCTCCATTCCAGGAAGATGGGAAACAATCAACTACGAAGTCCATTTACAACAGTCACCAAAGACTAGAACCATAAGAGGATAAAAGCTTCTATACAGAACAGTGGAGTTAAAGTAAAATTTGTAGCTGATGCTTTTTAAAAGTATGTCATGAATAGTCAGGCACAGAGGGATAAATATCAAATGTTGCCACCTGTAATGGAAAGTTGATCTGAATGATGCAGAACTCAGGAAGGGGAGGGGGAAAGGAAGGGGGTATTTCGAAGATAACAGAGGAGCAGCTGGACTTAGGAGAGAAATCATAGTTGAGTAACTGTTGTAAATGTTGGTCCCCACTAACTAATTACTTCTAAATAGCTAATGGGATTTTGAGCATTCTCAAAACAAATAAATGATAAATATTTAGATGGCAGCTTGATCTAATTAATCATTATACAAGTATTGATGACCACATTGGACTGTAAATATGCACGATTGCTTTTAGTGTCACTCACCTGAGATCCCAGTACTCAGAAGGTGGAGGCAGCAAGGACCCACTTTAAAATAACAATGAAAGAATAAATTTCACTTCTTTCTAAAGCTAGGACAAGTACAGCTCTTGTCCACATGTTTGCTTTCTTTTGTTTTCTTTTATCTTTAAAAAATGTATTACCCTTTGATAATTTCAAACTTTGATAATTTCAAGCATGTACATAATATGCTTTGGTATTTGAGAATGTGTGTCTGTGTATGTGTGTGCATCGTGCATGCATGTCTGTGTGTCCTCCTCAGAGTCTTATATACTGACTTTTCTAAAAAGAAAAAAATTCCTAAAAGAGAGTGCTGTCTATTATGTGGAAATGCAAACAACATAAATTCCACGCAAGAGTGAGATGGAGACTAAACATGTGACTTGGTGGTGAAGAGCTTAAGATAGCCTGAATATAACTCCATTTTGAAATAAAGATCTTGACTGGGAACTGAATTCAGGTACTAGGAAATATCACAGAATGTACACCTGGCAGAAAACAAAGTTAACTCTCCTAGCAACAGCCTCCAGGAAATATAACAGAATAAATGCTTCATAGAAAATAGAGACAAACTCCCTGGCAATAATCAATGGGAATCGGTTGAGAATCGGGTGGGAAAATTCTCCCCAATGTTTCAGATATGGTTTAGAAAAATAGCCATTGTGATTATATGCCTTAGCCATTGTGATTATGTGCCTCAGAAAAGGTCACCCAGCCCTGCTAAACTTCACCCAATTCTGTAACGCCAAGGCTTGTGCCCCCCTGCTTGCTGCCATGGAAACCCCCGGCTCACAGACTTTCCCTTTAAAAATCCTGTTCACTCAGAGCTTGGGGTCCCACTTCTCTACTGCTGCGCCAGTAGAGACTTGGGTCCTGAGTTCGATCGCTCTCGTAATAAAGCTCTCTTGCAAGTACATCGAGTCGTCTCCTGGTAGTCTCTGAGGGTCCCGTGAACCTGGCATAACAGTGGTAGACCTCCTGTGTAGCAAGACCCAGGTCCCCAGCACTGCCCCACCCAAAGTTCATTATCACATGTTCATTAACACACAGATCTGACCTGCTAATCTAGGCTATAGACATACAAGTCTATGCATTTTAGTTGTATGTATTTGTTTTATCCTAAGGCTACAGATATAAGTCTATACATTTTAGTCGTATGAATTTGTTTTATAAACCAACCTTGCACAGGAAGTCTTTGATATGTTTTGAACTGGTAAATACACTTCTCTATGCTACTGGAACTGAGACATAAGTGCTTCTAAATAAAGGGCAGAATTTGAGGGGTTTTGCTTTTTTGCTTTGCTTTTGTTTTTAAACTGTCTTTGGATTCAATACAGAAGTCAAAGCTAGTCTAGAAGTCCTGATATACCTCCCTACACCTAAGTGCTGGGATAGTAGGTTTGGGTGCCACTACTATGCCAAAACAAAACCCAAACCCAGGCAAACAAATAACCTTGATATAGAAAAGAAACCTTTTGTTGGGTTTTGGAAGATAGCTCAGTTTATTGGTAATTGCTTGCCATGTGAGCATGAGAGCCACGTTGTCCACACGCAGCTTCAGCTAGAGAGGCAGCGACAGGAGGATCTCTGGGGCTGGCTGGTCAGCTGGCCTCGTCCACTTGGTGAATTCCCAGGCCAATGAGAAAAACTTGTCTTGAAATACAAAGTGGCACCAGGGGTGGTGGTGCACACCTTTAGTCCCCACACTCAAGGAGGCAGAGGCAGGCAGGTTGCTGTGAGTGTGAGGCCAGCATAGTTTACAAAGCCAGCTCAGGACAGCCAGGGCTAGAAAAACAAAACAAAAGAAAAGGGAAAAAAAGACAGACAGAAAGACAAAGTGCCTCCTATACACTCACACAACACTACACACACATGCACATACACAACACATGCACACACACAGAGTTCTTTGGTTGACAGAGAAGTTCTTCGGTTCTTTTCATTGTTTTTGGTCACAGGTTTCTTACTCTGTAAATCTGATTTTTTTTTTTTAAATAGTATCTAGCAGCCTTCTGTTTCCAGCAGATGTAGTAAACAGACCTGTCTTTCCCCTGCTAAGGCTGGAATTACAGGCAATCAACTACCACATCCTGAGCTCAGGTCCTCACGCTTCAAGGCAAACTCTTTTTCAACTGAGCCATCTCCCTGAACCCTAAAATCCACTGCTTAAAGTTTCTACCACTACCCAATAGCCCCAGAGGCTGGAAGCTACTGGGGCATTTTTATCCAAGCCACAGCAAGAAATAAGCGAAGTACCATTGTTAAGCGGCAGTCAAAGGGCCTGGTTGATGGCTTTACCATCTTGCCTACTATACGCTGGTTAGTTTTTATTGTCAGTTTGATACAACATGCAGGTATTTGGGGAGAGTGAAGCTCCACTGAGGAACTTCTTAATCAGCTTGGCCTGTGGGCATGTCTCTGTGGCATTTTCTTGATTGCTGACTGATGTGGGAAGGCCCAGTTCAGTATGGGCAGTGCCATCCCTAGGCAGATGGCATGAATGGAGCATAAGACAGCTCCCTGAGCGGGAGTCACTGGCAGAGCCAGAAAGTGAGCCTGTAGGCAACAGTTCTCTAAGGGTCCTGCTTTGAGTTCCTGCTGTGGTATCCCTCAATAGTAGATTACAACCAGGGAGTGTAAGCCAAATAACCCCCTTTTATCGAAGTTGTTCTCTTGTTTCATCACAGCAACAGAACTGTAACTAGAACACCTACATTCGTAGTGGAGCCCATGGTCATGCACATAGGCACTATTCCAGCTCCAAGCCTCCTCGTTGTGACCATTTTACTACTTGCCCTTTGAGTTCGTTACTTTTCTCATCTCTGTGTTCAAATACCCAAAAAGAAGCAACTTAAGAGAGAAAAGGTTTATTTGGCTTAGAGTTCAAGGGAATACAGTCCATTATGGTGGTGTCATTATGGTGGCCAGAGCACAAGGCGGCTGGTTGCACCTACAGTCGGGGCTCAGAGAGTGACGACTGCCACTGCATGGTTGGCTTTCCCCTTTGTATGCCGTCCGAGTAGCAAGCTTGTGCAACGGCGCCATCTGGGTAGCGAGCCTGTGGACCGGTGCTCTTCCGTTCAGGGTGAGCCTCCTCATATCAGTTAACGCAGTCTAGAAATTCCCTTACAGA
Source organism: Psammomys obesus (assembly GCF_907164565.1). Lineage (NCBI taxonomy): Eukaryota > Metazoa > Chordata > Mammalia > Rodentia > Muridae > Psammomys > Psammomys obesus. Next base: position 246,357 of record NW_026587556.1, on the reverse strand, counting down.
CAGGCCCAGGCATTCGTCTCCTAGGTGATTTTAGATTTTGTCAGATTCACAGCTGATATTAACCATCACAGCCTTCAAGGATGCCCTTCCTGTCTGTTTTCATCTGGTAGAAGCTGTTGGGGGCCAGACCACAAGCTATGACATGAAGAATCCTCACTTTAAGGTGGCTCAGCTTAGAGAACCCTGAGAGGTACCTATCAGAACAGGTACAAGCCAGAGTCTATTTTTAAGTGTGCTTGGAATAAAATTAACTTTGTAATTTCACTGACAGTCTGCATTTCATGACTGCTCAGGAAGCACTCTCAAATTTTACATTTTGGGTTTTATTTTATTTTTTGAATCCGCTTAAATATTTTTAAGCTTCCAGTTAAAAATTAAGATAAAATTTCTTTAGCTTAATTAAAGAACATAAATATTCCATGGCACGTATAAAAACCAAGCACCATAAAAAAAAAAATGACTACAAGATAAAGAACTAGAAAGCGCATCACTCGATATTTGGTGCCATTGCTGGAAATCTTATGACAGGGTGAGGAAGTTCCTCCCAAGGATAGTTCCAAGAAATATGTCAAGGTACATTACTAGGTAGAGGGTAGAGAGAATGGGTTTTGATACTAACACGGAATGAAAAGACTTGAACATGGGCTGGAGAGATGGCTCAGTGGTTATGAGCTCTGGCTTTTCTTCCAGAGGTTCCAAGTTCAAGTCCCAGCAACCACATGGCAGCTCACAACCATCCATAATGAGATCTGATTCCCTCTTCTGGTGTGCATGAATCAGAGCGCATGAATCATGTACATGAAATGCATGAATAAATAAATTAAAATAGAAACGGTTTGAACGTTAAGCAATTTTCTTATACCTGAAGAACTTGTTTTGTTTGTGACAGCATCTCGTATATCCCAGAACTGTGATAAAATGACACTGTGTCATAGCGATATCAGTGGCATGAGTCTTTTTTCTGTGATTTGTTTAATGGTGGTGTGCCTTGTGGTTGAAACCATCTTAGATCACATGCGTGATATGTCCATCATTCTTTACTTTCTTGTGTCCTTGAAGCAACATTTAATAGAGATTTAAAAAATGTGAGTGTGTAGTCTGCTCAACTTTTTAAAATAAATAAAAAACAAGTATCTTTCCCTAAAGCCCACTTTTTCATCCATATCTTTTTAAATTTTTTTATAGATTGCAATTTATTTAATTACTTATTTACTTAGGGGTGAGGAAGAACCATCGTTCACTCCTGTGGAAGTCAGAAGACAACTTGTGGCAGTCAGTTCTCTCCTTCTGCCATGAGAGATACAGAGAGGAAAATGAGGTCATCAGGCTTGCTGGCAAATGCCCTTACCACTGAGTCATCTCTCTAGCCCTTGCCTGGATCTTTTATGACAGACTTTTTTTTTCCACTAGAAATATGAAAACTGAGGGTTTTTTCTCCATAGTTTGAGGTTTGTATGTGTGTATGTGTGTGAGTATGGGGTGGGGGGAGACAGAGGGGAGGAAAGAGAGAAACAGACATGGGAGATGACAGACAGAAAGGCTTGCTTGGAAGGGCCCTGGGTCACCTGACTACATATCCAGGTCCCCTGATCTGTTCTAATATCCAAGCAGTTACGTGCTCAGGACCACTTCTCCTAGCTAGCAATGTCCCCAGGCCTGCTGAATTGCAGCACACTTCTTCAACCCATCAGGATGCTTTGAAAGCCAGGGTAAGCTTCTCTGCTCATCCTGAACTGTCTGCTCAAATGTACAGCCTGCTTCCCTTTAATTGGTGGGTGTTAGTGGAAATCCCTAGAAATATTTCCTTCTGCCTCTAAGGGCAAATGAGAGGTCGTAACAGTTGTCTCCCTTCTTTTTGAGGTCCCATTTAGGGCTGCAGATGGTTCCACTGCTTTCCTTGGTTAATGGTTTTGCCAGGTTGATTTCACTTCTTCCTGTTCCTGCTGTTGGGCTAACAGGAGGGGAATTCTCCTGCTCCAGGATGTTTGCCATACTGACCTTGAATTTATCAATCTCCAGCAGTTTCTAGCAGGGTGCATAACTTGGCAAATATTTAATGGCTGTTATAAAGAAACCACCTCCCCTCCAACAAGTGTTTTTCCATTTTGGGCTTTAGCTCCATTACCTCATGGTAACATGATAGCTGTCCAAATTGTGTTTCCTGATCTTGAACCACTACCCTGTAATGGAAGCCTATCTGATTTTGCCTTTGTCAAGCATTATATTGGGCTTGAGAACCTCTTGAGTCTCTGGAATACTTTTACTGAGTGTTAAAGTTTCTATAATTCCCAAGTCTGTTCAGAATGGGTTCTGGAGGAAGTAAGAGCTGTGTGAATCAAACAGCAGAACTCTTAGAACCCTATCTAAAAGATACCTTCTGGATTACTGAACTTGATTTAGCATATTTCAAATTAGTTAGAGAGCCCAAGACCTTAAGATGACTCAGCAGATAAAGACACTTGTTACCAACTCTGACAATCCCTGGAAGGTACTTAGTGGAAGGGGAGAGTCAACTCAGTAAGTTGTCCTTTGTACAAGTGCCCTGGTATGTCCTAAAAAAATAAGAACTAAAACTGTAATACTGAAAATAAATATCAGTTTGGTCTAAAAGCTGGTTTCAACCAATATGTTCATTATTTATTCAGATTTAAGAATTAGAGTACAGAAAGAATCAGTAGAGGAAAAATGTATTTTCTGGAAATGCAATTTAGGCAAAATGACAATTATTGATGGACACTTCCGCCTGCCACACACATGCAAACCAACTGACATTTGTGGCAGCAAAGAAGAAAAATTAACAAAATCATCCACCTCAGAATAAATCAAAGCTAGGCCCACACCTGTAATTCCAATACCTGGGCTACAGCAGGAAGATGGAGAATTCAAAGTCATCCTGGGCTACATAGTAAGATCCTAGTCCAAAACCACAAAAACAAGATGGATTAAGCATGATGACTTGAGTTCGATCTAGTGGTCCAACATGATGGAAGGAGAGAACTGACTCCTGAAAGTTGTCTGTCATCTGACTCCATGGATGTGCTTGTTACGGCAGGTGTACACAGAGAGAGAGACACACAGACATAAGAAAATTAAAACATGGGGCTATAGTTGATGGCTCAGTGATGTCATACTTAGGGTTATCATTGCTGTGATGGAGCAGCACGACCCAAAAGCAGCTTGTAGGGGAAAGGGTTTATTTGGCTTCTGCTTTCATGTCACTATTCATCTCAAGAAACTCGGGACAAGAATTCAAACAGGCCAAGAATCTGGAAGCAAGAGCTGATGCAGAGGCCATGGAGGGATGCTGCTTACTGACTTGCTCCGCATGGCTTACTCAGCCTGTTTGCTTTCTTTGTTTCTTTGTTCGCTTGTTTGTTTATTTCTTTCTTTTTCTAACTTTTTGAGACAGGGTTTCTCTGTGTAGCCTTGGCTGTCAGCCTGCTTTCTTATAGAACTCAGCACCTTGTTGTGTACTTGAGCATCTTTTGGATATATGCCTAGGAGTGGTATAGCTGGATCTTGAGGAAGCACTATTCCTAGTTGTCTGAGAAAGCAGCAGATTGATTTCTAAAGTGGTTGTACAAGTTTACATTCCCACCAGCAATGCAGGAGGGTTCCCCTTTCTCCACATCCTCTCCAGCATATGTTGTCACTTGAGTTATTCATCTTAGCCATTCTGATGGGTGTAAGGTGAAATCTTAGGGTCGTTTTGATTTGCATCTCTCTGATGGCTAAGGACTTTGAGCATCTCTTTAAGTGTTTCTCTGCCATTCTATATTCCTTTACAGAGAATTCTGTTTAGCTCCGTACCCTATTTTTTAATTGGATTACTTGATGTATTGCTTTTTAACTTCTTTAGTTCTTTATATATTCTGAATATTAGCCCTCTGTCAAATATAGGGTTGGTTAAGATCCTTTCCCAGTCTGTAGGCTGTCCTTTTGTTCTAATGATAGTGTCTTTTGCTTTAAAGAAGCTTTTCAGTTTCATGAGGTCCCATTTATTGATTGTTGCTCTTAGAGCCTGTGCTGTTGGTGTTCTGTTCAGGAAGTTTTCTCCTGTGCCAATGAGTTCTAGGTTCTTCCCACTTTTTCTTCTAAGTGATTTAGTGTATCTGGTTTTATGTTGAGGTCTTTGATCCACTTGAACTTTAGTTTTGTGCAGGGTGATAAATATGGATCTATTTTCATTTTTCTGCATGTAGACATCCAGTTGGACCAGGACCATTTGTTGAAGATGCTGTCTTTTTTTTTTTTTTCCATTGAATGGTTTTGGCTTCTTTGTCAAAAATCAAGTATTATGTTTGTAGTAGCTTTATTCATAATAGCCAGAATCTAGAAACAACCCAGATGTCCATCAACAGAGGAATGGATACAGAAATTGTAGTGCTTTTACACAATGGAATACTACTCAGAAATTAAAAACAAGGAAATAATGAAATTTGCAGGCAACTGGTGGGATCTAGAAAAGATCATCCTGAGTGAGGTATCCCAGAAGGAGAAAGACACACAAGGTATATACTCACTTATAAGTGGGTACTAGACCTATAAGATAGGATAAACATACTAAAATCTGTACACTTAAAGAAGATAAACAAGAAAGAGGACCTGGCGTAAGATGATCAATCCTCACTTAGAAAGATAAATGGGATGAACATTGGAAGTAGGAGAAGACAAGTAACAGGACAGGAGCCTACCACAGAGGGCCTCTGAAAGACTCTACCTAGCAGTGTATCAAAGCAGATGCTGTGACTCATAACCAAACCTTCGGCAGAGTGCAGGGAATCATATGAAAGAAGGGGGAGTTAGCATGACCTGGAGAGGACAGGAGCTCTACAAGGACCAAATATAACTGGGCACAGGAGTGTTTTTCCAACCAAGGACCATGTATGGATATAACCTAGAACCCCTGCTTGGATGTAGCCCATGGTAGCTCAGTATCCAAGTGGGTACCCTAGTAAGGGGAACAGGGACTATTTCTGACATGAACTCAATGGCTGGCTCTTTGACCTCCCTCTTCCCAAGGGAGGAGCAGCCTTGCTAGGCCACAGAGGAGGACATTGCAGCCAGTCCTGAAGAAACCTGATAAGGTAGGATCAGATAGAAGGGGAAGAGGACCTCCCCTATCAGTGGACTTGGAAAGGGGCAGGGAGGAGATGAGGGAGGATGGGTGAGATTGGGAGGGAATGAGGGAGCGGGCTACAGCTGGGATAAAAAGTTAATAAACTGCAACTACTATTAAAAAAATAAAAATTTAGTTAAAGAAAAAGAACTCGGCACTACCAGCCCAGGGATGGCACCACCCACAATGGACTAGGTCCTTCCCTGTCAATCACTAATTAAAAAATGCCCTATGCCTACGTGCTTGAGTGGCCCCTCCATTCAGGGAGGCAGAGGCAGGTGGATCTCTGTGAGTTTGAGGCCAGCCTGGTCTACAAAGTGAGTCCAGGACAGTCAAGACCACACAGGAAAACCCTGTCTCAACCTCATCCCCTTCTTACCCTCCCCACCCCCAAAAAGAGGAAAGAAATGTCCTACAGGATTGCTTATAGCCTGATCTTATGGAGATACAAGATTTTTTTCCCCTTAATTGAGATACCCTACTCTCTGATGACTCTAGCTTACGTCAAGTTGGAAGCTAGCCAGCACAGTGGGTAAAGTGCTTGCTGTGTAAGCAGGAGAGCCTGAGTTCAAATCCCTGACATGCACATAAAAGCAGCTTTGGGGGAGGGATAGGAACAGATAGGGAATCCTTGGGGCTCACTGGTCAGCCAGGATAGCCAAAACAGTGAGCTTCAGGTTCACCGAGAGACCCTATCTCAAAATGCAAGGTAGACACCTAAAGAGAAAGACGGTTGATGTTGACCTCTGAATTCCACACATGCAAACATGGCTGAACGCACCTGCACACATGGGGACATACACACAGATACATTCACACACACAAAAGACAAAATAAAATAAACTAGGCAAGTATCACCTTAGGCATCCAGCATTGTGGTAAATGGTGCTACAGACGTGTATAATATGATCTCTGGTGTGGGAGATCTTTTCAACATGTGAAAATAAAGAACAGCGCATGGTAAAAGGATTAAACTAGGCAGTATGGCTTCTCCTTCCATCAGTTTCTTTCTGCATCAAAGTTGGACAAACACAGAACTGAATATGTCACATGTAAGGGGCACTCTTGCTAAAAAGCATTGACCTCTCACTTTTGTCCATGAGGTCACTCAAAGCAGGATGAAAGCTTGCCACATCTGCCTCCATTTGTGTCTGCCTGTCTCTTTCACTGGAGATCAGGCTCCTGCTCGACCTTGGACAGGCATAACAATCACAGAGGAATGTCTACCCACCTGACCATCTCATCCCCTTAAGGGCTGAAGGTGCAAGGACAAGTTATTGTCCTAAACCTGCAGTCACTCTGGATTCCCAAAACAGCAAGGCCTCTGGGATGGAAGACACTCAAGGTTAAGACATTATTCAGGGATGGAGAGGCTATATCCTGGAGCAGTTTGGCTTGTAGAAACCAGATTGGCCCTCTCTGTGCTCATCAAGACAGGGACCTCTCTTGCCTTGCCCTGGCAAGAAAGGAGATATTCTAAAGAGAGACATATGTGCTCTTTTTTGCTCTTTTTTCTTTTCTTTTCTTTTTTCTTTCTTTCTTTTTTTCTTTCTTTTTTTTTTTTTTTTTTTTTTTTTGGCTATTGGACCTTTGAAACAATAGACCTTAAGAAACTGGAATTAATCAGAAAACTTGTGCTGGAGGAGAGGAAAGGCTGAAACACTGAAGTTAGCCAGAGGGAGAACACACTTCCCAGGAAGAGATTTACAACAGCTCTGGTAACTTGTCAGACCACTGTCACCATGCAGGGTATGCTAGAGCCAAGACAATGATGGGTGGGTCAAGGGTAGGCCGGCCTGCTTAATTTGTCAGGCCTGCTTAATTATATATTTCTCTTTTTCATGCCTCTTTTTTATTTTTTAATTTTTATTTTATGTGCTTTGGTGGTTTGCCTGCATATATGTCTGAGTGAGGGTATCAGATCCCCTGGAACTGGAGTTACAGACACCTGTGAGCTGCCGTGTAGAATTGAACCTGGGTCCTCTGGCAGAGCAACCCTCTCTCCCTCCCTCCCTTCCTTTTTGTCTCCCTCCCTTCCTCTCCCTTTTTTTCTCTCCCTTCTCCCTCTTCATGTGTGTGTTCCTGTATACAAGTGTGTATATGCATGTGTGTGTGTGTGAGTATGGGAGTGTATAGAGATGGGAGGTTAATGTTCCATATACTCCTCCATTTTTTGGATCTCATTTTTTAAATTATGTGTTTTTTAAATTATTGTGTTTATGCACAATGTGTTTGCACATGGGCACACATGTGACAAGGTGCACATATTGAAACCAGAGGACAACTTTGTAGAGCTAGGTCTTTCTTCCCACACTTTGTGTGTTCTGGGGATTGAGGTCAGGTGGTTAGGTTTGTGTGACAAATGCCTTTACCCACTGAGTCATCTTGCTTTCACTTCCACTTCTTAGTTTTTGAGACAGGATCTCTCAGCAAATCTAAGGCTCAGCAAAACTGGCTGGCCAGCAAGTAGAAGGGATCCTCCTGTCTCTGCCTCCCCAGCACCAGGATTACGGTTAAATACGACCTCATTCTACTTTTAATTAGGTGCTGGGGACCCAAACTCAAGCCCTTATGCTTGCGCAGCAAGCATTTTACCAATGGAGCCAGCTCCCAATCCCTTCTCTATCTCTTAGGAGACAGGGGCTCACGTAACTTACGATAGCCAAGGCTGGCCTTTAACTCATGATCTTCCTGCCTCTGCCTCCTGAGTGCTGAGAGTAAGCGCTATACCACCACGCCAAGTTCAAGGCTTTCTATTTGTGTTTCAGTGAGTACATGTGCCTGTATGTGTGCAGGTGGGTATCCATGTGCACACAAAGGCCAAAAAAGGGTGTCAAGTGTCCTCCTCTGTGGCTTCCCACCTTAATCCCTTGGGACAGGAACCTTCATAGAATCTGGAGCTCATCCTTTTCTGGCCCAAATAGGGTTGTGGCAAGTCAGCCTCAGTGGTGCTTCTGTCTCTTAACCCCACCCTAGCCCCGGGGTTACAGGCACATGTGACAATGCCCAGCTTTGTATGTGGATCTTAGGGATCCGAACTCAGGTCCTTATGCTTGTACAGCCAGTGTTCTTATCCACGTATCCATCTCTGCAGATCTCAGTGCTTTCTTAAGCACCCCTCCACTTACCCAGCTTGTTGGCAGAGCTCTTGTTCTCAAGGCCTCTGTCTGGATCCTGACTGATGCCACCCACCAAGCCCGGAGCATCAGGAGTGCCCTGCCCAGCAGTTTACTGACACATAGACTCGGTTCCGCCAGCTCCCCAAATGCTGATATCAGAGGACTTGCAGGTGCCTTTTATGCTCTATATTTATGAAAAGAGAACAATCGAGAATATGAAAGCATTTGCTCAGCTATAGGGCAGAGGACCTGCTCCTCACCCACCTGCCTGCTCACCCTGACTTCTGACTAGGGCCTTCCCCAGAATGACTCCTGGTCTAGGCTCACCTGGCAATTGGGCTTAGATGAGGGTTTTTGCTGCAGGCACCGATACCAACAGAGGGCTCGATGCTAAATGCCGCTATTTCCTGGGAAGAGTTGCTGCCTAGACTCAGCGGAGGTGGTGAGAACTTCTAAGAATCTACTGTATCTAGTCAATTACAAAATGCCAGACTGCCAGTCCACCTGGGAAAAGTTTAATCACTTTTTAAAAGAAAAAAAAAAAAAAAAAAAAAAAAAAACAGACGTTTGTCCTGGGGCAGAGGGAATGAGTAATAAGTAAATAATTTATATTGGATTCCAAATTTCCTGGGCAGCTCCAGCACAAGGCTCATGCACAACTCAAGTCAATAACTGTCAGATAAAAGCACAATCAAAGGCCAAATGTGCCTGCAGGCTGGACACAAGACTCAGGCATAGCGGTAGCCTGAGTTGATAATCTTCCTCAGAAGAAATGACTGCTTTCAAGCAATTTTAAGAGAGAGAGAGTTTATAGACAGTGTTTAGAGAAAGCATTTAGCCTCTTAACTGTAGCCCAGGATGAGCTTGAACTTCTGATCTTCTACCTCCCAAGTTCTAGGATTACATATGTGCATCATCATGGCCAGTTTGGGCAGTGCTTGGGATCAAACCCAGGGCTTTGTGCTTGCTGTAGAAGCACTCTACTAGGCTGGGCGCAGTGGTGCATGCCTGTAATCCCAGCACTCAGGGAGGCAGAGGCAGGTGGATCTCTGTGAGTTTGAGGCCAGCCTGGTCTACAAAGCGAGCCCAGGACAGCCAAGGCTACATAGAGAAACCTTGTCTCAAAAACAAAACAAATGAAACAAAATAAAAAATTGAAGAGCTCTTTACTAATTAATCTATGTATCCAGCTGAGTTCTGACCATTATTTCACTTGGCCATTACTGTGCAGGATCAGATCTGGTGTGGAGGATCAGAAGGAATAGGCCTGTGTGGGGAGGGTGGGCCATATAAACAGAACTTTGGATGAGTGCAATGTTAGGAAAACCATCATTCAAAACTGCCAATTAGCAGAGCTATCAATTACCAGTCATTAAATGAGACCCAAAGTCCCCTTCACAGGTGGCTTAAGTCTGAGTTTGCATAAAGAAATAAGGTTATCAGTGGGACTAGAACCAGGCTTGTACAGGAATGAGTGCTTATGTTGGGGGCCTTGACTCTGCATGGCCAGGTGTTGAGAGCACAGTATGCTACCACTCCTCACAAGTTCCTTCAAGCTATTTAGTCCTTCAGCAACACAGTGCAGCTCTGCCTTCCCCAGAGAAGCTGTTTCTGGGGCATTCTTCCCAGGCTCTCCCAGTCTGCAATCCACCTGGTATACCTGGCATTGTGCTATAAGAATAGGTGGCTGGCTCTCAGAGTGAAGACATGGTACCCTAGTGAGGAAGAGGAGGGAGATTGAAATGGAGTGGGGTTGAGGTCAGAGTGTGGACTAAGAAGGCCTAAAATGACAAACTTGGAGACACAAAGTAGTCCTGGGTGTGTCAAGGCAAAGGGAAATGAAGAAATGGAGAGACACAGATGGATAGCATGGGCAATAAAGGGGGAGGGGAGAAAGAGGAGAAAGAAGAGGAGAAAGAAGGGGAGAAAGAACAGAGGAGGAGGAGACAAGCTGAGTACCTGCATTCACTGCTCTTTGCTTCCTGACGGCAGATGCAAAGTGACCATGCAGCTCATGCCTTCCTTGCCATGATAGATCATACCTTCAGGTAGTAAGTCAAAATAGATCCTTCTGCCTTAAAGAAAGGAAAGAGAGAGAGGTTTAATCCTCAATACAGCCCTATTGAGACATGGAGATTTAAAAGGAGAGTAACAACTGGGCTCACCGCCCTCGCTAATGGGACTAAGGACTCTCTATAGCAGAGCTGGAGGGGACATGGCACTCATCCCTTTTGACCTGCTGACCGGAGAGCACTTGTGTATCTCTCTGCAGGATACAGCTGCAAGGTGCCATTTTTGAAGAAGAGTAAAGAGCCCTCTCTAAACACAGAAAGAGTTGGTAGCTTGGCCTTGGGTTTCCCAGCCTCTAGAGTGATGAGAAATAAACCTCTATTATATCGAGTATTTTGTTATGGAATTATGCCAAGACAGTATGTTACCCATTTGCTAATTTATTCAACTATTTCCCACGGAAATAAATTCAGAATGTTTAAACCACTTTTCTATAACAAGTAATGCTTCCGTGAACACCTTGGAAACTGTTTATTCGTATTTCTGGTATGTCCTAACATTATAGTTGCATGGTCAACTATTAGGCATTTGGAAAATCTTTACAGTCACCAGATGTGTTGTCACATGCCTATAATCCTAGCATTTGGGAACTGGAAGCAGAAAGAGTAGGGGTTTAAGGCCATACTTGGCTACATAGAGAGTTCAAAGCCAGCCTGGGCTACATAAGATTCCACAACAAACCAACCAACCAACCTACAAACCAAGAAGGAAGCCAATTGCCTTCTGACTTCATGGTCTGTTTCTACAATAACATCCAGAATCCAATAACACACACCCACATGCTGGGTGACTGGCTGGCAACTCTGCAGATCCTGCCCACGGAGCTGTTACTACCCTGTGCCTGCAGACTGACAGAAGCTTGGCTGGGATGATGGGTAGTTGTGCTCTGTAGCAAGGGAGGCTGAGCAGATGCAAGGGGAGAGGGCTAGCCACCCAAGCCTGTCAAGTCCTTGTTTGTATTTTGCTGACATTCCGTGGCTACAGCAAGTCACAGGGATGAGCCCAGAATCAGGAGCATCATAAAGTCCAAAGGCCAGGGGCACTGATTCCTAGAGAGGTAAAGAATGAAGGATATTGATGCTAGAAATGGCCCCCATGGGCTCATATATTTGAATTTGTTGCCATCAGGGAGTGACTCTGCTTGAGAGGGATTAGGAGGTATGGGCTTTGTTGGAGTAGGTGTGGCCTGCCTGAAGGAACTGTGTCACTAGGGGTGGGATTTGAGGTTTCAAACACCCAAGCTAGTCCCAGTTTTGCTCTCTTCCTGTGTCTGCAGATCCAGATGTAGAACTCTCAGCTATTTCTCCGGCATTCATGTCTGCCTGCACATTGCCATGCTTCCTGCCTTGCAGATAATGGACTGAACCTCTGAAACTGTAAGCAAACTCCAATTAAATGCTTTCTTTTATAAGAGTTGCAGAGAGGTCACGGTGTCTTTTCACAGCAACAGAACACTGACTCAATAGAACACTACCTGAACAGTGTGAACCAACACACAGTCTTGCAACATCAGTTAAGAACATTTATTTTATTTGAGGCTTATCAACACTGGATAGTACCATATTCTCTAACTTTTGCTAATATGACAGGCCAAAAGAAAATCATATTAACAATTGTCTTTGTTTATTTCTCAGACTAATAGTGAAGTATAAGTCATTTCCATGTGTTTATTTGCTCTCCCTTTTTGTTATGATTCATAATGCAGATTAATTGTACAGATTAATGAGCTTCACACTGACATTTCCTCACTGCGTATTATGCTTCATTCTCATCTACCCTCCTCTCTACCCTTCTGTTACCTCCCTTTCCCTAATCCTCACCTACTAGCTCCTTGCTCTTCCCGAGACTATTTTTGTGCTTTTAGAATTGCAGCTTCATATACTTGCCTTGTTTTGCTATTCGTTGTGTTGCTATTGTTATTGTTGTAACAGCCTGGGCTGGCATCAAACTCGTTATGTAGTCAAAGATGCCTTGAACTTCTGATCTTGCTGCCCTTACTTCCTGAGTATGGAGATTTCATGTGTCCACCACTCTGCTTGGTTTTACACAGTACTGGATCTAGAACCCAGGGCTTCCTGTGAATGGGGTAAGCACTCAGCCCACAGAACTAAAGCCCCGGCTCCTTATTCTTCTTAAGCAGATATTTTTAAATGTTGGACCTGGCAAGATGATTCAGTGGCAAAAGGCTCTACCAAGGTTGACGACTGAGTTCAGTCCCCCGGATCCACATAGTGGAAAAAAAGAACCAATTTCTCTGACCTCCATGCAGGCATCACAATACTTGTGTACACACTTACACAAACACACACACACACACACACACACACACACACACAAGAAAAAGTAAATAAATGTACTAAAGGTTTTTTAGTGTCTTTCCCTAGACCCTCTATTTTTTTTTCCACAAAGTTTCTGTGGAAGATAAAATAATTTTGCAAGTCATTCAAGCAAAGCCTTCATTTCATGCTCTACTATCTGGTTACATCCACAGGTATATTTTGATATAGGTTATCCTGTACATTTGTGAATTCTCTATTTTGTTTTTCATCTAAGAAAAGGTTAGAAAAATTATTTCCTTTGCATATTTACTGAAAAATTCAAAATTAAATTTTTGCTCAACTCTGTCCTTAACTTAACCAAACTCTAACACTATAAGTTGATCTTACCCCTTTTCGTCTCTGTGTGTTCTTCAAATGGCCTTCTTCTAAGGCTTTGTTTGGGCATCTTATTTCTGGCCATTTTCACTGAAGTCACTAATCAAGTTAAGAAAGAAAAAGAGAGAGAGAAAGAAAGAAAGAATGAATGAATGAAAGAAAGAAGGAAGGAAGGAAGGAAGGAAGGAAAGAAGGAAGGAAGGAAGGAAAGAAGGAAGGAAGGAAGGAAAGAAGGAAGAAAGGAAGGGAGAGAGAGAGAGAAAGAAAGAAAGAAAGGAAGGAAGGAAGGAAGGAAGGAAGGAAGGGAGAAAGGAAGGAAGGAAAGGAAGGAAGGAAGAGAGAGAAAGAAAGAAAGAAAGAAAGAAAGAAAGAAAGAAAGAAAGAAAGAAAGAAAGAAAGAAAGAAAATCTAGAGTTTTGGTTAATGAATGATACTTATCAGGCTGGAGGTGGGGTCAGTGGTACAGCACCCGCCTGGCAGGTGCAAGGCCCTTGGTGCTCTCCCCATCATCACAGACTCACATGTCTATAATCATTATTTATAGACATGACAACTCTCCATACAGGTGAAAAAGAAACACAGTGGGAAAGATCATTAAAATAAGACTTTTTGTGGCCAGCAAGACAGCTCAGCAGGCAAAGGGCTCTTGCCACCAAGCCTGATTACCTAAGTTCAGTCCCAAGAACTCATACAATAGACGGTGAGAGGCAAGTTCCTATGGTTTTCCTCTAGCCTCCACATGTGTGCCCATACATATACATAAACAAACACATATAAAATTTTAAAATAAATTTACTTAGTCAAAGGATGTCATAAAGATAGGATATATATTTTTTTAATTCCCAGCTATATCCTAGTAACAGTGGCTAATCAGGAAATGAAGACCAGATGAGGGGAAGCAAGGATATTACCACTCTTTCTAAAAAATTATTATTTATGTATAGTGTGTGTGTGTGTGTGTGTGTGTGTGTGTGTGTGTGTGTGTGTACACTTGTCTATATGGTGCATGCAGCAGCCAAAAGAAAGTGTTGGATCCCTTAGAACTAGAGTTACAGGCAGCAGTGAGCCACTTGGTATGGGTGCTGAGAACTGAGTCCCCGTCCTCTGCAAGAGCAGCAAGTGCTTTTAACTGCTAATCCATCTCTCTAGCCCTACATACTAACATTCCTGACAGGATCTAAAACCTAAATTGCCATTGAGATTTTAATGAAAATGATGCAGAGCACCTGTGTTAGACCAACATATTCCATATGAGACAAGAGAAGCCCTCTGCCCTTTACTGTTATGTTTTAAAGTTTCATCGTGTATATTTACTGTACATGGTACTGTGTTACCTGAGGGAATTTTCATACAAGTATACATTATACATTAAGCATAAAGCTTCCTGTTTCTAAAAATGACTAGTAAGATCCTACTAGGCAAGTAGCTATGCTGGAAATGACTATAAAATTCAGATGTAGTACAAAAGTTTGTTCCTTAAAGATAGAAGGGAGGCAGACCTCCAGACTTAAGAGCTGGTACTTGGTCAACTGAGCCAACCAAGGCTTCTATCTGAGAGTGCCACTCCTGACACTATGCAAGATGATCTGCTAAAGCTGCAGATAGGAGCCTGGCAGAATTGTCTCAAAACAGACGCTGAGACTCACAGCCAAACTTTGGATGATGCTCAGGGCATCTTGTGGAAAAGTGGGAGGGAAAAGAAAACAACCTGGAGGTGACAGGAGCTTCACAAGATAATCATAGCCAACTAACCAGGACCCAGAGTCTTGCTAAGACAGAAGCATCAACCAAGGATCATGCATTAAGTGACCTAGGTCCCATACAAAGCTGTAACAGATGGGCAGCTTAGACCTCATGTGGGTCCTTTAGTAAGGTTGAGTGAAGAGTATATAGGACAGGGACCACTTGCCAGCTTTTTGATCACTTTTCCCGAGCTAGATTGCCTTGCCAGGCCACAGGGAAGAGGACATGTTCAGTCCTGATGCAACTTCATGATCTGGGGTGGATGGGAAAGGAAGCTCTCCTTTTCTGAGGAAAAGGGAAGGGGGAAAGAGGGAAGGGGGAAAGGTGGAAGGAGGAAGGGAGGGAAGGAGGGTGAGTAGAACTGGGAGGGGAGGAGAGATGGGACTACAACAAAAATGTAAAGTGAATATAAAAATAAAAAATAGATAAATTAAAAAAAAAGATAGAAGGGAGGGAAAGGGATATGGAGCCTTGGTGTGTGGATTTCACACCCAAAGAAGGATCCTTGCATAAGCCAGGCCCCTAGCATTATAGCTTCTAGACAGAGGCTAGGGTATGGTAAGAAAGGAGCAGAGATAGAAAGAGAGAGAGAGAGAGAGAGAGAGACTATGAATGAGCATGAATGGCAGAAAATCATAGAAGGTTAAAGCAGAAATGAAATTTCTTTGAACTACACATATGTAAGACAGATTGGTAGAAGACCTAGTTAAAATAAAAAATATGAATGGAGACTGGAAGCTGCCATTCAAGCAACACCGTGGACTTGTGAAATTCAGAAGCTGACACTCAGCATTAAGACAAAATACAGAACAGAACCCTGACTCCTCACAGGTAACATTTTCAATGTCCTGTCAGGTCCAGAGTTACCTCACATCCATACAAACAAGCAAAGCTCAGGAAAAAGGAACCCACTCTCCAGAGAAAAGATGGAGACTGATGAAATCTGAGATGAAACAGACATTGAAGCCAATGGTTTTCAAGTGTCAGTTATAGGCTGGAGATGGCTCAGTAGCACTTGCTGCCCTTGCAGACAACCAGGGTTTAGTTTCCAGCACCACATGGCAGCTAACAACAGTATGTTACCCCAGGTCCAGGGGCTGTGCCCTCTTCTGGCCTCTTCAGGCACCGAATGCATATAGAGCATATACATACTTTCAGGCAAACACTCACACACATAAAATAAGAATAAATGCTAAAAAAAAAAACAAAACAAAACAGGTGTCTATTATGACTGCTATCAATAAAGTCAAATAAATCATGCTCACAGAGAAACGAAACATGTTTACAAAATTATGAACGTGAATATGAACACCTCTCTATAACTGAAAAGATGTGTCTGAAATAGAAGACTCACTGCATGCATTCAATGCCTCAATGGAAATAAGAAACATAAAGAGTAAATAAACATGAAGACCGAATAAAAATAACAGGGCGTCTTAGTCACGGTTCTATTTCTGGGAAGAGACCATAACCAAGGCAACTCTTACAAAAGAAAGCATTTAACAGAGAGCTTCTGCACAGTTTCAGAGAGTTAGTTCACGATCGTTATGGTGAGGAGCTAGTGGCATGCATGCAGGCATGGCGCTGGGGCAGTATCTGAGAGCTACATCCTGATCCATAGGCAGCAGGCAGAGAGAGACACTCTGGGCCTGGCATTGACTTTTGAAACGTCAAAGGCCATCCCCAGTGACACCTCTCCAACAATGACACACCTACTCTGACAAGGCCATACCTCCTAATCTTTGCCAATTGTTCACCAGCTGGGGACTAAACATGCAAATATGTGGACCCATTTTCATTAAAACTATCACACGGAGTATAAAGGTTGAAGAGAAAAGATGAACACCTTAGGGATTCAATAGACCATGTCAAACAATATAAATTACGGTGCAGACCTGTCATCCAAGGACTCAGGAAACTGAGTCATGAAGATTACAAGTCAAGTACAACCTAGGCTGCAGAGTAAGATCCTGTCTTAGAAATAACAATCGCGGGACGGGAGAGATGGTGCAGCTGTTAAGTGTGTACTCCTCTTTCGGTTCCCAGCACCCGTTCCAGGCAGCTCACAACCATCTACAACTCCAGCAACAGAGACTCTGGTCTCTGAGGACACCCACACTTAACATGCACACACCCGTACACACACACACACACACACACACACACACACACACACACACACACACAATTTAAAAATAAATCCTTTTCTTAAAATGACCATAACAGCAACAACACGTGACATACAAGGGGAGTTGCAGGAGAGGAGAAAGAATGGGACCAGACATTCGAAGGCACAGTGGCTACAGCTTTCCTGAAATCTGATGGAAAGTATTATCTACAGAGTACAGACACTCACTGAATAGTGATGTAGGGAAATACAAAGAAGGCCCTATGAGAAACATCATAAACTGTTAAACATCTGAAAGCCACATGAACAGCATGTCAGGAAAGCGGCAAGAGAAATCCAACACTTTACATATGATGAACAGCAACGGAGATATCAGTTTATGCTTCATTAGATACAAATGAGAACAGGAGAGCCTTGTCATTAAGGTACAGAAAGGAAATAAGCAAACCCTCACTACCACACCGCCTCCAGCGACAACAACAAACTCCTCAATACAGAATTCTCTGTATGATAAAGATCATCCTTGAGGAATCAAAATAAAATGAAGGTATTTCTATACAACAGGCAAGTATGGCATCGACAAACCCACACTGCAGGAAATCCTAAAGGAAGTTCTTTGGAATAAAAGGTGTTGATGACAGATGAATGCCCAGATCCTCAGAAATGAAAGAAGCTGTGCGTGGCAGCTCACACCTGTAATCACTGTACTAGAGAACTGAGGCAGCGGGAATATTGCAAGTTCAAAGTCAACCTGAGCTACAGTGTGAGACCCTGTCTGGAAGAAAAGCCATTCGTGGTAACATATTCTTGTATCTTAGCATCTGGGAGGTAGAAGCAGCAGGATCAGGAGCTTGGGGTTATCTGCTGCAAGTTTGAATGAGAATGGTCCCCATAGGCTCATACATTTGAATGCTTGGTCCCCAGTTGGTGGAGAGGTTTTGGGAAGTCTTAGGAGGTGTGGCCTTGTTGGAAGAGGTCTGTCATTGGCAGGCTTTAAGATTTCAAAAGCCCATGACATACCCAATTAGTGAGCATTCTCTTCCGTGCCCCTCCTCCCTCTGCTTCCTACTTTCTGGTAAGGATGTAAGCTTTAAGCTACTGCTCCATCACCATGCCTGCCTGCTTGCTGCCATGGTCCCAGTCATGATGGTCATAGACTCTAATCTTCTGGAGGAGTAAACACCAATATACTCCTTCTTCTATAAGCTGCCTTTATCATGATGTCTCTTCACAACAGTGGAAAACTAAAATAGCAACACAGGAAGTTTAAGGCCAGCCTGTGCTATATCAGGACTTGCTTATCCATGACCACCCAACCCCTAAAGTGGGGGTGGGGGAGAGAGAGAAATTAAGAATATAAAAATCAAAAGTGTATATAAAATATACCTAACAAATATAAGATATATAACAGGAGGGATATGTTTGAAGTTTCTGCCTTTATGTGGAAAAAATAAAACAGTAAGTTTTCATGGAGCTAAGAGAAGCTGCAGAGGTAGAATATAGGTTCTTGTCTTAATGGAATGATACACAAGACCACCATCTTGTCTCTCCCGCTTGACAGAGCTAGTCATACCTCTAATATGACACATGCAACAGCTAATTGAAGTCTTTAAAAAATAAACAGTGACAGACATATGAGGGAAGATGAGCAGAATTTTACACATTATTGCATGAGCTCTGAATTGGCCAGGTCATCCTCCTTACTGTCCCTCAGCAAAAACTCAGCCATGCTTAGAATTCAGACTACACAATGCTAATACAGAAAACCCCAGGAGAGAACCCTCCAGTTCTGGCTTAGAAAATGGGGCAAGGATTTCCTAACACTAAGAAAACTCCAATCTTGCTTTTTCTAGCCTTTTATGCTTGTACCCCAAAGCATCAGCAGGACCACTATATAGAGCTTAAAGTCATGATAAATAGGGCCTCCCTCTCCACTGGGAGGAGCTAGGAGAAGAAGCCAGGTGACGAGTGACCCCATGACTCTCAGTCTCTCTTCTCCTTTGGATTGGTCCTTGATATAGGAGCTGGAACTTGAACTACTCAGCATAGCAAGGTAGGAGAGGTACTAGCATTTTGGCTGGATGATTGAACTGAGGAGCCCAGGACATTTTAAAACTACCATGGATTGTAGAAAAAGCAGCTAAGGAAAATGAACTCATAGAGATTCTTAGGAAAATCTAAGCTTACCTCTAAATTATGCAAGCATGGATTTGACTTTCCATATATATGTGTGTGTATGTGTGTATGTATAATAAATGTATATATGTGTACATACACACACACACACATGCACACACATCTCCCATACAATGTCAAAGGACCTAGAGCCTTTTAAGGTAATATCAAATTGTGCATCTTACAATTCTGAATTACTTGGCATAAGAAGGACCAGTGAAAATCTCTAGTTTTGTGGGAAAAGGAATCCCCAGACACAGTGCTAAGGTGATATGAAGTTACTCGATGAGACTTTAAGTCAACTATCTTCAGAATGTTCCATGAAGTGAGGACAGATACTCTTGAAATGAATCATAGCGAAGAGACTGAAGACAGAAGTGACAGGAATAAGTATGGTCAAGTGGACACCATTCACAGGTTGTCCATACCAGGGAGGAGAAATTGGAATATGTGTGTGTGCCATTGGCAAAAATGGGACTTTCTTTGGGCCACCAGCTCTTGAAGAATGACATAAGACTTAGTATATTTATTATTAGCTTAGGCACTAGAGCTGTGCAGACTCCAACCTGACAATACTGGCCTGGTCTATGTCTCACCATGTGGCTTGTTACTTCTTAGTCTTCTCCTCACCTTAGTCCCAGCACTTGTTTCTTCCTCTGTATCTGGCTTGATGGCTGCCACACTAACTACAGGTTCAGTAAGAGACCCTTGAGGGAAGGCAGAAAGAGACAAAACAGGACAACACATGTCCCCCTTTGGCTTCCATACATACATGTACAAATGTACCCACCCACCCACACGCCTGACCATTATACATATCATTCATATACACTATTGCAAACACACTATAGAAATATAAATACATACATAGGCCATTAATAAGGTACACGTCTGGGTATGTCTAAGAGGCTGTTTCTATAGAGGTATAGCTAACGAGGGAAGGCCCAACCTAAATGTGAGAGGAACTATCACATGGGCTTGGTAGCAAGACTGAATAAGAAAGAAAAAGATAGTTGGACACCAGCAATCATTTCCTTCTACTTCCTGACTACAGGTACAGTGTAACCAGCAACTGCAGACTCTTGCCACCAAGCCCTCTTTGACATATGCACTTTATCTCCTCCAATCTTGAGCCAAAGTAAATTCTTCCTTCCCTCCCCCTCCCGGCCCCTCCCTCTCTCCTCTCTCTCCCCCTCCTCATTTTCCTTAAGTTGCTCTTGTTGCGTATTTTATTAAAGTAATAAGAAAAGTAACTAATACAGAGGTTATAGGAAAAGAAAGTTGATATGAAATTTATTTAAAGAAACAATAGGAAGCCAGGCAAGGTGGTGCATGTCTTTAATCCCAGCACTGGGGAAGCAGAGGCAGGCTGATCTCTGTGAGTTTGAGGCCAGCCTGGTCTACAGAGTGAGTTTCAGGACAGCTAGAGCTACACAGAAAAACCCTGTCTCCAAAAACCAAAAACCAAATCAAACAAAAAAATATATATAGAAAGAAAGAAAGAAAGAAAGAAAGAAAGAAAGAAAGAAAGAAAGA
>NW_026587556.1:201551-225803 GCF_907164565.1 Psammomys obesus | reverse complement strand
AAAGAAAGAAAGAAAGAAAGAAAGAAAGAAAGAAAGAAAGAAAGAAAAAATAGGAAAGAAAAGATGTAAATTTAACTGATATATAAGCACTCATGTATAGGAAGGTCAGAATTCATCAATCAGATTCAATCAAATCAAATCAACAACTACCAACAGGGAATCTTATAAAGCAGAAAGAAAGCTCAACACATCCGGGAGTTTCTTTTCTTTCTTTCTTTTTTTCTTTATTTCTTCTGTTTTTTCAAGACAGGATTTCACTGTATAGCCCTAGTTGTCTGGAAACTCACTCTGTAGGCCAGGCTGGCCTCAAACTCACAGAGATCCACTTGCCCCTGTCTCCTGAGTGCTAGGATTAAAGGTATGCATCAACACTACCACCTCAGAAGGGGGTTTCAATCTGCTGGGAGTGATTCTCAGCAGGAACCTAAGAGTAAAAGAGAGACGTGAGAGACTCAGAAGACCCTGTGACTGACAATTCTATATCCAGCAAAGTTAGCCTTCAGAAACAAAGCTTCTGCAGGGGTATTTGGTGAAGGGTGGTTATCTAGGGGTACCACCACGTTCATCCCACAGGATGGATCAAGGATTGTACATTCTAGAGAGTAGACACACAAAGATAGAAACTTGAAGTGACATGCTGTGACAGCTAGAGATCTGAGGTGGGGCCCTGAAAGCAGGCAGATGCCCTGGAGTAAAAGTAGTGAAGATCCTTAGGGTCCTAGACAAAAAATAACAGTTCTAGATCCGGGAGGCAGCTAACAGGGTGAGCATAAGTCACAGATTTTACAGGGAACAGAGAAATAGTAGCCACAAAGAAGAAAAAGACAAAAACCTGACAAACTTTATCAGAACAGACAAAGAGTTCCTATCAAGGGATAAGGGTTGACTTCTTTCAGGCTTGTTGGGGCCCACCCTGCTCTGGATTCCCACCCTGCTCTGGATTCCCTGTCTCCCCAGATTGGTTCACCACCCCACCATTTTTAAAGGTTGTAGTCTGGGAAGAAGGTGGGGGGTGACCCCTGGAGCAAGGAGCAGCCTTTCTTAAAGGGGCTAGTCCCTGCTTCCCAAATCATCCCGAGTTCCCCTGACCTTTCTACAAATGAGAGACTAAAGCCTTCCTGTATAGACGAGAACCAAGATAGCTCATCACTATCAAACAGACCTGTGCTCATAAGACACACCAAAGAGAGTTCTGGAGCCTAAAAGATGAGCAGGCTAATGGATAACAAAACACACTCACAGGTAGAAGGACAATGGCAGAGGTTGGTGAGATGTCTCAGCTGTTAAAGGCGCTTCATGTTCTGGCGGAAGACTGGAATTCATTCAGCCCAGCACCCTGGATGGGCAGGTCACAGCCATCTGTAACTCTAGCTGCGGGATATCTGACACCTTTTTCTGTCTTTTGCAGATAACTACATGCATGCGTGCATGACCACACACAGATATGCGCACACACATAAATAAAAATAAAATCTATTTTAAAAGAAGACAAAAGCAGGATCAGGTGTGCTGGCGTAAAGCTCTTTTTCCAAACAACAAAATAAACTCCCAAAGAACCCTCCCCCCAAGCCTCAGGTATACACCGCCTACATGAGACTCATTTTACCTATAAAGATACATACAGCGTAAAGGTGAAGGGTTGTAAAGGGGACCTCAGCAAGTGAAAGACAATGTGAACAGGGCCTGTTTTACTTACAGAACATAAAATAAACCTTTAAGCAAAAAACTGTTAGAAGTAGACAAGAAAGCCACTGGGTAACAATAAGGGCACAAAATGTTCAGAGTATATATTCTTCAACATTAGAGGGCCAGGCGTGGTGGCACAGCCTTTAATTCTGGCACTTGGGAGGCAGAGGTAGACAGATCTTGGTGAATTTGAGGCCAGCACAGTATCCTCATTGATAGCAAGCTCTAGGCTAGCCAAGATTACATCACGAGACCCTGTCTTAAAAGAAAAAAGACAGAACAAACCCCCAAAGCCTTAGAGTTTTGAAATATATAAAACAAATATGAGTTGATGCATAGGGAGAGATAAACTGTAATTCAGTAAGCCCTGAGTCCCATTCCCAGTATCAGACATGTCGTCGAGCCAGGAAAATCAAGAGACATCTCATTCACTTGCACTCTAGGCCAAACAGATGTCGCAGATGTTTATAAACCACACACCCCGATATAGAATGTGAACGATACATTCTTCACAACTATACATAAGACAGTGCTCACTCCTAACAGGCAGCTTCCAACCCCCTGGACTCCAGCTCCAGGGGATCCAATGCCCTATTCTGGCCCTTACACATACCTGCATGCATGTGTACATACCTACCCACAGCCACACAAATGAAAATAAACTCTATTTTGAAAGAAGATGGTTATTTCTAAAGAGCCAGCCACAGTGCCTGTCAGCTGTGACAGAACACATGTGGGGACCACAGGCAAGCCTTTGCAAGTTCAAAAAGGTCCAAGTATCTTTTCAGTCTGTGATCCCACAGGAGTAGAAACCAACACAGGGAGAAAGCTCAGAAACAGCTGAAAATTAAATACCAGGCTCCTGAACAACCAATAGGCCAAGAGTGACATTCAAAATGACATTTCAAAATTTCTTGAGATAAATGTAAATGAAAACCCCACACACCATCGTCTGTAGTGCTAGGGGAAAGCAGTCCAAGGTGGCATGTTTGAAGCAGAAGTGGTGTGGGAATACTGAGGTGTCTCTGAGAGTAACGGAAGCTTTCTTGATCTTTGGTGAGCTTGGCTTAGGGGCTAGGGTCCTGGAAAACTTGATAGCAACCCCCAAACCACGACGATCCAGTAGCTTCCAGGTTCTTATCTCCTGAATCCAGAGAATGAAATTCACAGGCCATAGGGGATGAGTTTTAGAGAGAAGTTTATGATAGATTCATAGGTTGGTGCTGAAGAAGGAGGGCTAGATGGAAGAAGGGGAAGGGGAAAGGGAGGGGGAGGACTTCTTATAAAGCAGGAGGGGGTCCCAGGAAACAGGGTACCAGGAAGCCACAACCCTGGGGCTCTTTACAGGACTTTGGGCAGAAACTGGTGTGAGAGATGGGGAGGGGGAGGAGCTGTCCATCCAGCTGGCTTACCCACAAGCTTCCAGGTGCCTCCTCTCAGTTTCAGTCCTGTCCTCACCTATAGCCTCAAGGGACTCATTTAGGGAAGAGATAAGAAGGAACAAGGAGCCAGAGCTCTCCTCTGGCCTTGCTGGCTGGGTAGCAAGGACATTCTCAGGACTGCGCTATGGGATCCCTACCCTACCTGACCAGTTTCCATCTCTAGTTACCATCGTAAGTATTTAAGAAAGGTCTCAGACAACTTGATGTTTTCCACTATGGAACTAGATAAACAAGAATTTTTAAAAAGCCAAACAAAACAAAACAAAAAACAAAACCCAAATCAGTATAAGAAATGAAAGTCAGAAAGGTAATACATTTTTTAAAAAGTCTAAAAAAAGACAATAGATCAACATAATAAGGGTTTTTGATACTATAAACAATATTGAGAAATTATTAGCTAAACTAACTGAAAGAGAAAAAGTAAAAGACTTGAAAATAGCTGTCAAAGGACACATTATAATGATTATTCTAGAAATTCAAAGGATCAGGAGCCTACCATAAACAATCATCAATAAACCAGAAAAACTGGAAAAATTGATAAATTCTTGGATAGTCACAACCTAACAAAACTGAATTGCAAAGAAACAGAACAAACAAAAATGTTGCGTCATAATAAAAATATCTTCCATGAGAGAAAATCACAGGACTTAGTGGCTTCAATGCTGATCACTGTCAAACATTTGATAACTAGCACTGATTCTTCATAAACTATCCCCAAAACTGGGGAGAAAGCCTTTCTTCCAAGCTCACGCTATGAGGTCAGCACAATAGACTTGCATCCCTGATGAACACAGACACAGAGGTCCTTAGGGGGAAAATACTGGCAAGGGACAATGAGATGACTCAGTAGGGGAAAGGCATTTGACACCAAACCTGATGACCTGAATTTGATCCTCAGGATTCTTAAGGTGGAAGGAGAAAACTGATTCCAACAAGTTGCTTTCTGTCTTCCACATGTGTCCCTTGGCGTGCACACACACACACACACACACACACACACAGACATTTTTAAAAAAAAGATTAGCATAACCAAATTCAACTACACGTTTAGAAACTAATCAACACAAAAAGTAAATTAAAATATTATCCACATAAGCAAATGAACAAATGTGACAAATCCCATTAACATAATAAAGCCATATGATGGTTTCCACAAAAAGAGCATCTTACAAAGTCTAACTCCCCTTCACAATAAAAACTCGAGCACTCCCTCTCCCTTCCAGCTTCTCTCTTTCTCTGTCCTAGGGTAGCCCTTTCTCTCCTTGTCTGCCCCTTTTCTCTCTGCCCTCATGGCTCATTCTCTGTCTCTTCCCCTTCTCCAGGCCCTCCCTTCTTCCTTTCCCTCCCAAATCTCCTTTATATCAGAAAAACAAAAACAAAAACAACAACAAAAAAAAAACCTCTCAAACAAAACCAATCCTATGGACAGCCCATCAACACAGTAAAGACAATTCAGGGCAAACCACAGCTAATGTCATATTGACTGGGGAAACTGAGAGTTTTCCCTCTAAGTTCTGGAACTAGACAAAGATGCTCACTTTAAAATTACTTCTATTATACTGTCAGCATAACACTGACAGTGCTAGCCAGAATACTTAGGCAGAAGGAACTGCAAATTGCAAAGGAAGATATAAAATTGTCCCCGTTTGCAGATGATATGATTTCATATATAGAAAGTCCTCAGATTTCTCTAAAGAGTCATAGGCACTAATAAAAAGATCAATGTAGTATACAAAAGTCAAGATACAAAAAAACTGATAATGACAAATTCCATATGAAAGAACACAATCCTATTTAAAATAACTACAGAAAGAAAACACCTAAGAAGAAAGGTAACCAAAGCCGCAAATGAAGTCTGCTAAAAATGAGAAAAGGCCAACAAAAG
Organism: Psammomys obesus; assembly: GCF_907164565.1. Lineage (NCBI taxonomy): Eukaryota > Metazoa > Chordata > Mammalia > Rodentia > Muridae > Psammomys > Psammomys obesus. Next base: position 220,790 of record NW_026587556.1, on the reverse strand, counting down.
AAATGGAAGAAGACACAAACAAGTCACACATTTGTGGACTGGAGAAATGAATATTGCTAAAATAATCATAGGATCCAAAGAAGCCTGCCTATACATTGCACAGCTTTAGGCTACAGTCTTCAGGGCAGAGGTAGCATCGCAGCAGAAGCATGTGACAGTTCACTGTGTCCACAGTCAGGAGAAATGACAGCTGGTGCTCAGCTCACTTTCTCTTGACCCTCAGCCTATGGACTGATGCCACGCACACAAACCTCAGTTAAACCATTGGTGTCACACACATCCAGTCTTCTCCCCGCAGTTACCTCTTTCTGAAGCATCCTTTTAGACACACTGGGTTGACGACAGAGCCAAACCATCACAGCCATCTTGACCAAAACAAATGCATTAGTCACTTTCTGATGCTAGGACGGAACATCCTAACCAAAGGCTGCTTACAGAAGCACTTGGTCTTCCTTTGTGGCTCCAAAGGGGTAAGAGTGCCTCATGGCTGGGGAGCAATGACAGGAAGCAGACATGTAAAGAACTGAGAGCTCACATCTTCAAAAGGAACCGCAGCATAGAGTGGGATCTGGAAGTGGCACAGGGCCTTTAAGCTCAAAGCTCACCGCCAGTGAGCTTCCTCCAGCAAGGTTGTACACCTGAACACCCAAAAAAGGCCACCAACAAGTGTGGGGGGAGGGCAAATAGCAGGAGGCATTCATGTTGCCTAACCTCAAAATATACTCCAAAACCACAGTGATGAGCCAGGCATGGTGGTGCATGTCTTTAATCCCATCACTTGGGAGGCTGAAGCAGGTAGATCTTTAGGAGTTTGTCACCAGACTGGTCTACACAGTAAGTTCAAGGCCAGTCAGGACTACATAATGATATCCTATCTGAAACAAAACAAAACAAACAAACAAACAAACAAACAACTTCCATCTCAATAAAACAAAACAAAAACCCTCATAGTAATAAAAACAAAATGTAAGACCCAGTGTAAGAGAGAGAGAGTCCAGGAAGAAATCTAGATATTTACTGACAGCCATCAGTCAACAAGGGACACACACTGGGTAGGACACACATCTTTTCATGAGATGGTGTTGGGGAAACTTGACATGCAGAACAATTCAAACCTTACCTATTAACTTATACAAAAGCCAACTTGAGATTGACTAAAAATTCAAAGGAGAGACCCAAAATAATGACATCAAAGCAATCACAGGGCAGAGATGTACGACATTAGTTTGAGTTTTTGGATATCTTCTGTGTCTATAATCCCAGCTCTCAGGAGGCCAGGGAAGGAAGATCCCAATTTTGAGGCCATCTGAGGCTACATAGAAAGCCCCTGTATCAAGAAGGGGGTGGGGTGGTTAGCAACAATAGCAATCAAATGGGATTATAGGATGACATCAAGTGAAACCTTTTTCCCAGCAAAGAACACAATCAGCAAAGCGAGCTGTTAATAAGCATAACGGGGAGAATAGTCGACTATTTATAAGGAACCCGAATAATATCAAGACAGCAAATAACCCAAATGAAAGAGAGCTACATTCCCAAATAGTCATTTTCCCAAAGAAGATATACAAAGGGCCAGCAGGTAAATACATATTTTAATGTTCAACATTACTATCATCAGAGAAACACAAAATAATAGTGAGGTATTGCCTCACTTCAGTTAGAGTGGGAATTTCCAAAGACTCAAAAGTAACATACATCAGCAAGATACAGAGAAACAGTAACATTCACACACTGTTTCTGGGCTATAAATGAGTATCATCATTATGGAGAAAAATAGAGACCAGGATGACTCAGAGTGCAAAGATGCTTACCACACAAGCCTGGCCTTGGAGTTTGATGCCTGGAACCCATATAAAGGTAAGAGGAGAGAATGGCTGCATATATGCTGTGGCATGCCCTTTACCATCACACATTCACACACGAATATATATACACATACCCAAACATATATATATATGTGTGTGTGTGTGTGTGTGTGTGTGTGTGTGTATATATGTGTATATATATATATATATATATATATATATAGGTTTATATATATATAACTACACACACACATATATATTGGTTTTTATATATATATGTGTGTGTGTATATACACACACACACACATATATATATATATAAACCAATATATATATGTGTGTGTGTATATATATATACACACATATATATTGGTTTTTTTGAGTCAGGGTTTCTCTGTGTAACCTTGGTTGTCCTGGACTCACTTTGTAGACCAGGCTGGCCTTGAACTCACAGAGATCCTTCTGCCTCCACTTCCCAAATGCTGGGATTAAGGATGTGTGCCACCACATCTGGCTACATAGTAATATTTTTAAAGAGTAAAATACTAAATTAAACTAAAAATAGGTGTTATGGTGTGATACACTTGGTGGAGTGCTCATCTACCACATCTAAGGCCTTGGGTTTTATCCTCAGCACTACAAAAAACAAAAAACAAAAACAACAACAAAACAAAACAAAACAAAAAAAACCAAATACTACTTAAAAACCAAACAAAACCCATAGGACTAAAACTGTCAGCAATCCTACCACTGAATGTATATAGCCAAAGGAATGAAACAGTACGTAAACAAGACATCTGTACTTCCACATTTAGGCAATAGCCAAAATATAGTGACCATCAAAAAAAAAAAAAAATGAATAAGGGGCTGGAAAGATGGCTAATTGGTGAAAAGCTGTTGTTGCTCTTGCAGAGGACCGGCTTAAGTTCCCAGCCCCCCCCCCCCCACACACACACAGTAACTCACACACACCTGTGATCCCAGTTCCAGGAGTCTGACCCCTTTGTGGGCATTGCTACCATCTGGTGTGCTTACATACACAGAAGTAAAACATAAAATAAAATAACACATAAAATAAAAATAAATAAAGTCTTTTTTTAAGAAATAAGATGAATGGTGAAGAAAATGTAGTATGCATACACAATGGACTACTATTTGTTCATAGAAAAAAAGGTAAAACCTGTAATCTGCAAAGACACAAACATGGAGACCATTATGTTAAGTGAAATAAGACACATACTGAAAAAGACAAGTATTGTCCAAAATAATTGATGCTGCCTCTTAAGATGGCTCAGTAGATAAAGGCACTTGCCACCAAGCCCAAAACCCTAAATTCAAGTCCCAGAACCCACAGGATGGAAGTAGGCTCTTCCAAAAGCTGTCCTCGGACTGTACCGCTCTCCCCCACCCCAAGAAATCAATCCATCAATCATTAATCAATACCCCAAATTTTAATTTAAAAGTAGATGTCACTGAAGTAGAAAGTTGAATGGCAGTCGTCAGTGACTTGGAATTAGCAGGGGGAAGGAATGGGGAAATACTGATGACTATATATAATTATAGTTAGATGCAGAAAATAGATGAATGGTTGCTGGGAGTCGAGCGAGGTTCAGAGGGGAGGGAGAAGGAGGCATGACACTAATGATTTCTGTGTTTCTTTTCATGTGTCCATCATGTTGTTCAGTCAATTGTACCAGCAGTGATACAACTCCATGACCATACCGAGAACTCTGAAGTTCTCGTGAAGTTTGTCCACGCTCTACATGGACAAACCCTGTGAGACATGAATTGTACGGCCTAAACGCAAGCCTAGAAGAAGAAAGGAAGAGAATCCTTCCCGTGGGGGCCACACAGGAATGAACAATATACAGACTTGACTTTCTGTTTAAAAAGTTGGAAAATTAGGTGTAATATATTTAATAAAGGAATGCAAAATGCACATGATATTGAAATTGGTTCTAGGTGCAGACAGCAAATCGCGTGTGGGTGACTGGGGTTCTCAGGAAGGAGAACAGCAGGCATAGATTTCTGTTTTAAATGCCTGAAGGCAATTTGCAATCTTGACTCAGAAGACCTGGAAAGCAGAGGCCAGGTGCTCTCCTCCGGCTGAAAGAGGCAGATATCGGAGCCTGGGGCAGGCTGAGAAAGCTGTTTGTGAGACAAACAGAGTGGAGAAAGTCACTGTGAGACAATTGCCAGAAGGGAGGAAAAGTCAGGCCGGCAAAGCTCAGTTGTACTCAGAGGGGCTCTAGTGGGTCGTCAGTTAAACACCGTTTGCCCACAATCAATATAAACTTCTTAGTGGACAAAGAGCCAGCACCAAGGAAAGAATAAGTGTTAGAGTGATCCATGGAGCAATTCCCAGAGCCCCCACACGGCGAAAGACTGTTCACACTCTACAGAGTGAAATAGATTGTCTCCGTAATGAGTTAAAAGCAGAGCCACTTTGACCAACTTAAAAATCCTGTTAACAACCACAAGGGACTAGCCGGAAGCGTGAAGGTAGAAAGAGACAGTACACGTCTCAAAAGGATAAAAAGAATGGAAGACTAAGTACTCTGTTCTAGGGTATAGACTTATCCCTAGAAGCTCCTCACTCTGTACCATTGCTCCACTTCACTGCTAAGCCCTTCCTCCCACCGCCTCGCCTCTCCGTCTCTCTTTGCTTCTCTGTCTCTGTCTCTCTGTCTGTCTCTGTCGCTCTCCTGATTTATTCATGACAGGGTTTTCTATGTATCTCTGCCTGTCTGGGAATTCACTCTATAGACCAAGCTGGCCTCAAAATCAAAGATCTACCTGCCTCTGCCACCCAAAGTTTGGGATTAAAGGTGTGTGCCACGACCACCCAGCTTGGTTTTTCTTTATCTTTTTCTTCCCTCTTCTTTTCTCTACCTCCCTGTTTCAGGCAGTAAAATCCTAAGCTCAGTTGTGCTGATGCTCCAGCATTCTCTCTCTCTGGAGACCCATCATGCATTCCTTTTCCAAGCTTTCTGCTTTGCTGACCCCTGACTATGACTCACAGAGCATCAGTTATACTATGTATATTCATTGTATATGGTATGGGATTGTGTAAGAGCACATTTGTTTTAACAGAAGAATCTTTTTGGGTGTGGTGGCACCCCTAATCCCAACACTTAGGGCACAATGGCAGGTGGACCTCTATCAGTGTGAGGACAGCCTCGCTTACACAGTGAGCTCCAGACTGGCCAGGGTTACAAAGTGAGACCCTTTCTCAAAATTAAAGACCAGTTATGGGGCTGGAGAGATGGCTCAGCTCTTACAGAAGATCTGAGTTTGAATCCAGAATCCATGTCAGGTGGCTTGCAACCGCCTGTAATGCCAGCTCCAGGGGATCCAACGCCCTCTTCTGGCCTCTGCAGGCATATGCACTCATATACAAATACCCACATAAAAGCATACCAATACATATAATTAGAAATAAAATATTTTTTTTTTTAGGGGAGGCGTTGAGACTGGATTTCTCTATATGTAGCTCTGGCTGTCCTAGAACTCTCCCTGTAGACCAGGCTGACCTTGAACTCATAGAGATCCACTTGCCTCTGCCTCCTGAGTACTGGGATTAAAGGGGTATATTATCAGTGGCTAAAACAAATCTTTAAATAAATAAATACAGGTTAAAATTTTGTTTTAAAAAGGTAGGCATACTAGAGGCATGCTTATGATCCTAGCACTGGGGATTTCGGAGAGGGAAGGCAGGCAGATTCCCAGGGCCTTCTGACCTAGCCTGCTTGGCAAGTTCCTGGCCAGTGAGAGATCTGGTCTCAAAAACCCATGTCAAACAAACAAACAAAAAACAAAAACAAACAAGCAAAAAACCTGTGTGAAAAACAAAAAACAAAACAAAAAACCTGTGTCAAAAAAGTAGATTGTTTCTGAAGAACGACAGGAGAGGATGACCTCTGGATTCTACATTCCCAGGGACACAGACATGCACACAAAACAAATAACTGAAAGAAAAAAAAAGAGATTCCTTTGAGGCAGTTAGGGAAATATCTTTTTCTCAGGCCAGTTTCAAAACAAGGAGGAGGAGTCTTTGCAGTGTGCATATTCTAAAGAGGTCAAGTGCAAATACACCATACCAGGATTTGGAGACATGGAGGAAGGGTGGCCCCAGGCTGCCCCAGTAAGTACCCTGAGCATTGAATTCCTGCCCCTGCCTGAAGGTCCAGCTTCTTCTGGCAGTTTCAGAGATAGCTTGGCTATGTTGGCCAGGCTCACACTGGTCGCTGCCAGACTTGGTAACTCAGAGCCCTGGGAACAGAAATCGAGGCATCAACAAGGATAGGAGAGGAGAAGGGCACATGTGGGTGGGGCTGAACGGAACAGACTGGGGCTAGCACTGCAGGCAGATGAAAAGGGGTGAGGCTACAGGGCGGCTTCCATCCTGTTTGTATTAGAGGGTGCTGGCTGGATAAAAGGAAAGATGGGACAGGTGCAGCATTAATTAAAAACCAGTGACCCCTTCCCCTTGGACAGCTTGGGGCCTTACTTGGCTCTGCTCAGGCCACTGTAACGCCAAGCCAGGCCAGGTAACAGCACTCCCCGATTTTGGGCAGAGCAAAACCTGAGGTGCTATCACTCTGATTAAAAACAAACAAACAAACAACAACAACAACAAAAGTCCAACTTTGTGTGGTAGTGTGTGTGTGTGTGTGTGTGTGTGTGTGAGACTGCAGGCATGTGCATGCCATAGTGTGTATATGGAATTAAAAGGACAACCTCTGTTGTGATCCTTGCCTTCCCCCTTGATTAAGACGAAGCCTGTTGTAGCCACTGCGTACCCCAGGCTAGCTGGCCCACAAGCTTCCAGGCATTCTGTGGTCTCTGCCTCCCAGCTTGTAGGAGTACTGGGATTACAAACATTATTGTACTTGCCTTACAAGAGTAATGGAGATCTGGACTCAGGTCCTCAACCATCTTCCCAGTCCAGGATCACCCGCTCTGACTGTCACAATCTCTGAAAAAGATTTTGACAAAGTAGAGAGACTGAACTGATGAGATTTAATTTCTGAATTTAGGTAACTCTAGCCTGCACAAGACTGGGGAAGATTTAAGTAAAAAAAAAAAAAAAAAAAAAAAAGAACCTGGAGGGTATATCATCACATGAAAATCCATGGTCTGGTTTCACTGGTAATTCCTGAAAAACAATACCTAACACTCAAGCACTCATTTAACAAATAATCCTACAGCATCTGTTGTGTGCCGAGGGGCTTGAGTGGCCAAGCCCTTCCCCAGTTACAAACAAATTCACAATAGCCAGAAGCCTCTCAAGAAAACAAAAGCCCAGGAGGGGAGAGAGGGTGTGGGGTCAGGAGACACCAGCTGGGGCAGAGCTATCCAGAGTCTACACAGGGACAAGATGAGCATGTGCCTAGATGGAGGGAACAGTCAAATGGGGGAGAGAGAGACCTGGGCCAACCTATGCAGAACCTTCCGGAACACACTGAAAACTTACATTTGCTATAAAATTTACAGACCGTATTCCACCATTAGAGCAGGGACATTGAATGGCTGCTTTTGTTCTAAACAAACTAGTCCCACTGACTGCTTCAGAGACACAGGTGTGAGGCAGGAGACTGCTGGAGATGAGGGTAGCTGTGACCAAGGGGATGGGGAAAAGAGGTTGATGTGTGTGGAAGATGGACCCATCTGTGTGTGCCTGTGCTCAGGGAGGCAGGAAAGAGTGGCCAGACTTCAAAACAGCTGGGGGGGGGGGGTTTACACACACTCATGCTCCTATGTATTCTTCAGTGGCAAGAGCCTGTCAACCATCAATAAATTTTATATGGTTTTCTCCTTGTGGTGACTTACTAATTTTAACCCATAAGTTAAGCATCTTTGGAAGTAGAACAGGGATATCCAGGCACCGTGTGTGTTTAAAATACCTAGACATTAAGACATTAAGGAGAGGTTTAAAGAAAAGAATGGGGAGTCAGGGAGCTGGCTTGGTGGGTAAGGTGCTTGCTGTACAAACATGAAGTTTGTTTGATCCCCAGCACCCGCCTTAGTTCGATTCCCTGAACCCACGTTTAACAGTTAGGTGCAGCAGTGGTGAGTGCCTCTAATCCCAGGTACTGGGAAGTGGTGACAAGGAAGTCCTTGTAGCTCACTGGCCAGTCGGTGTAGCTGAATCTTTGAGCTCTAGGTTCAGTGAGAGACTCTGTCTCAAATAAGAGACAGAGGGAGAGGGAGTGAAGAAGACACTTGGTGTTAAGCTCTAGCCTACAGATGCATGCAGAAAAAAGAAAGCAAGGAAGGAAGGAGAGAGAGAGGGAGGGAAAGAGAGAGAGAGAGAGAAAAGGGAGAGACAGACAGACAGACAGACAGACACACACACACAAAGAATCGGCCTGTAATGAAAGAGTAGGAGTAGACATGGTGGTCATGTCTATAATCCCAGCACTTGGGGCTGAGGCAAAGATTGAAAGTTTGGGGTCAGTCTATGTTACATAGAAAGGAAGGCCTTGAACACAAAAGAAGGGGAGTAGGAAAGAAGAGGAGGAGTGGGGTACCCGCCCAGCTGGGACCCGTGCACCTAAGCTTGTCTGTGCCTTTTCGTGGCTGCAGACCTGGCTAAGGCAGCATCCAAGTGAGTAGCTTTGCCAGGACTGTCTTTCTGCATTGCCAGCAACACCTGAACGACAGCCATGCTCGGGGTCAGTGGGTCAAGCTTCCAGCAGCAAGGCCCAAAACTGGAGCTCACATCCCCCAGGCAATAAGAGGTGTGCTCAGAACAAGGCTAGGAAGCAGCAGTGAGTACATGCAGAGGGGGGGTAAGGAGGCTGAAAAAAAAAAGTTGTAATCTTTTAATATTATTTTTCCCTCACCTTGCTCTCATGCCCTGGGGCATTCGCCCTAATTCCAACTCTGATGGGAGTTTGGAAATAGAATTTATTAACACAGACGGTTTTTCTGAAATGTTTTCCCGAGGGCTGAAACCTAAACTCTGCCACTGCACGGGAGGATGGAGATGCACCAGAGCTGAGCAGATGTGCACCTGACACTGTGCGAAGAATGAATACAATGTGCACTATCATTTCATACCTTACTCTAATTCTAAGAATTTTTGAGACAGGGTCTTGAATGCATCCCAGGCTAGCCTGGAATTCGTGGCTATCCACCTGCCTTCCCTTAGCACTCCTGGAGTCATTGTCAGTCAGGCAATGTGCAAACATAACTGGCTCCAACATCTCACTCGAGACAACCTGATTTTCCACATTGCTGAGACCAACCCTTGGACAGGAGCAGTTGTTCCCTGTGTCCTTAATAAAGGCATTCAGGATTCAGAGGCAGACGCTGGTAGATCTCTGCGCTCAAGGCCAACCTGGTCTACAGAGCAACTTAAGGCCAATCTATCGAGAAAGAAGGAAAGAAAGAAGACCAAACAGGAAAACAAGGCAAGCTATCTCAAAGTCTTTTGAACCTTTTCATTTCAGTTCACAAAAGAATCAATAGAAACTGAGTCGTGGCCATTATTCTGGGAAAACAGATCTCTCAGTACATCTAAGCCAGAGATGAAGGTTAGCGCATCCATAGTCACTCTGTGAACCTAGCCAGTAGAAAGAGCTACAGACTCCATGCTGTCTCCGGCTGGACCATGTTCTTAGCAACGTATCTTGCACATCATTCTAGTGTCTGTCTAGTGTTCACTTCATCTTACTTGAAAGCATTTGTTCTCAAACAAATGGCATGACTCCATAAAATGTTTGTGAAAATACCATTTTCCAATTCACTGCCGTTTCACAATTTTGTGGTAAAAGTGTGCTCCAATGGGGCTGGAGAGGTGGCTCAGCAGTTTAGAGCACTAGCTGCTCTTCCAGAGGACCCAGGTTCAATTTCCAGCACCCACATGAGAATCTAATGCCCTCTCCTTGCCTCCACTGGTGTTTCACGCAAGTGATGCACAGACATACCAGAAGGCAAGGCCCCCATACACATAAAATAATATTAGAAGTACTTCAAAAAAAGTCAATCTACAAATGGATTCAGCGAAAAATTTGTCAGGAAAGATGATCTCAAGACATGTTGAGGAAGTATAGTAAAGAAACCCTTGGAGTCTCCTCTGTTCATCCTGAGACACCATCCTTTGCTCTTTCCACAAAGCAGCGCACATAACCCTCCACTGACGTCCTTTTTCTTTTCTTTCCTTCTTCTGTTTGTTTGTTAGTTTTCAGACAGGGTTTTTCTGTGTAGCCTTGGCTGTCCTGGACTCACCTTGTAGACCAGGCTGGCCCCGAAAGCAGAGATCTGCCTGCCTCTGCCTCCCTGAGTGCTGGGATTACAAGTGTGCACCACTGAGCCTAGGCTTAGCAAGGAATTCCTAAAGTGCAAATTTAGTTCTCTTCCTTAAGGATCTGTAAAGTCCAATGTAGTTGGGCTGCAACAACAGCATTGGCCAATAGGTGTGCTGTCTGTCCAGCACCCAATGGAATGTCTGGGATAAAATTTGTCTAGTGTACCAGTTCTCTGGTTTTCTGAAAGTTTAGCAGAATGCAAGTACCTTTCAGGGGTGTTGCCATTCATAAACATTTGCTTTTCATGCTTTCTAGAAATCTGTGACTTTTGGCAAGGTCTCAGAATTTAATCTGTGACAATATTCTCATGTTTATATAATTTATCCATCCAGAAAACCTGTATAATTGAGCTCCATATGTGCAAAAGACATTGAATGGAACTCTGGGCATACAATAGTCTATAAAGACAGCCACGAACTCTTTCTAGTAGTCAGGTTCCAGTCTCATAGTCTTTGGTTGGCAAAGACTATGTGGAGGTTGGCAAAGATATTGTGGAGGTTTAAATGAAAATGGTCCCCCGGAAGCTCATATGTTTAAATGTTTGGTCCCTAGTCAGGGGAACTGTTTGAGAAGGATTAGAAGAATTAGAGAGGTGTACCCTTGTTGGAGTAGGTGTAGTTTTGTTGGAGAAAGTGTCACTGGAGATGGGCTTTAAGGTTTCAAAGGCCCACAACCAGACCCAGTCTGTCTCTGTCTTTGTCTCTCTTTCTCTGTCTCTGTCTGTGTGTGTGTGCCTGTATCTAAAGCTCTCACTATGTAAAGCTTTCAGCTACTGCTCCAGCACCATGCTTGGCCACTTCCTACCATAATGATAACAGACAAAGCCTCTGAAACTGTAAGCGGGCCTCAATTAAATGCTCTCCTTTACAAGAGTTGTCTTGGTCATGGTATCTCTTCACAGCAGTAGAAAAGGGACTAAGACATTTTCTGATGACAGATATCTCTTGATACTTATGCTTTTGTGTGATCTCTGCATGAATTTTAGCTGGCCTTGGACTGATTCAAAACTAACAGAATGTATGGAAACTATGCCTCCTGGCTTCTTGGATAGGTTACAACATCCCTGAAGATCCTGTCTTGCTCGGGGGATGTTCTGTATTGAGGAAAGCAGCTATTGGGCACCATGCCAGGGCTCAGCAGTACAGGTGTAATCTCAGTCCCCCCACAGGCTGAAGCAGAAGTACAAGTTTGTGACTATCCCAGACCTCAGAAGGAGTTCAAGGTCAGCCTGGGTAGCTTAGTAAATCCCTGCCTCAAAACAAAAATATGTATAAGACAAGCTTGGGGTAGTGCACATGCCTTAAACTTCAGAAATCAAGAGGCAGAGGCAGGAGGGTCTTGCCTTGGGTTTGTGGTCAGATGAAGCCCAGACCAGCCATAGCTTCAGAGTGAGTCTCAACAACAAAAAATGACAACAACAACAACAACAAAGCCAGTAACTAAACAAGATATAGTAACTAACAATAGTAATAATAGTCAAGAGAAGACTGTAAAAGTAGCACATTCCTAGCACGTGTGAGGTCCTGGCTCCAATCCCTACTAATGAAAAATAAAGAAAATAACAAATAAGTTTCTCTTTTCAGGCTTGTTGCGTTTTACTTTGTTCATTTCAGGCACATGCGTGTGCACATATGTGTGCGTGCCTGTGGAGGCCATGTTGACACCTTCCCAGATTACTCTCCACTTTATTTTTTGAGTCGGGGTCTCTCAGTGAACCCAGAGCTCACTCCCAGATTTGGTAAGACAGGCTGGTCAGTGAACTACAGGGACCCTCCTGCCCCTGCTGTAATCAGCAGTACACTGGGGTTATAGACATGCTCCACCACGCCCAGCTTCTCGTGTGGGTGCCGGAGACCCAATCGCAGGTCATCGTGTTTACACGGTGGGGACTCTGCTGAGCCACCTCCCCAGCCTCTCTGCATGCAATTTAAACCCAAGGAGCAGGGGTCAAACCTAGACCCTGGGCCTGAGGTCTTACCATGAACCTCTGCATCCGGGAAGGCTTTGTGGAATCAAAGCAAGACAACTCTGTTGAGCCATACCCTGATCTCCTTGGGCACGGCTCACAGCAGACCTGGCCTTGGGGGAGGCAGCTCAGAGCTCTTGGATTATTTATAAGCTAGGTTCAGCGCAGCCCAGCTAAGCAATCTAAGCTCCCGTCAAGGCCTGGCAGCCAGCCAGGGGTGCACTCAGCCTGCCGGGCGTACCCAGCCATGATTGCAGCGGAGGGAGAAGCCAGGCATCCCTCTCTCCTTTGGAAGAAACGGTTTGCGTGCTGCACGTTGTCAAACTGTGCCCAGCACTCATGTGCCTGAGAATCTGGGACACACAGGAATGTTTGTTTCTGTGGGAAACCCTCCAAGCCAACGGCTTCTGTCTGCTAATGGCTCTTGCGCTCGTCACTATTGCAGTCAGCAGCACCTGGCGTTTCCTCAGCTCTATGCAAAGCTTATGTGGGTTATTTTCACCTGTGTCCCCCACCCATGCACCCACCCACCCGCTCTTTCTCTTTCTCTTCCTCTTTCTCCTCCTGTCTCTCCTTCCACTCCTCCTCCTGACAGGGTCTCATGTAATCTAGGCTGGCCCCAAGTTTAATATGTCCTGGAGGACGACCTTTTATCGGGACCAACCCTGGAGGAAACGGGTAGTAAGAAGCTAGAGGAGCTGATAATAAATGGTGTCAGGCTTAATATTTTTTTATTATTAGTCCTATAATTATTATGATGGTATTACCTAACCCGCTAACATAATCAATAAGACATAGACACCTGCTAGACTTTATAATAGCATAGGCGAGTTATCTGCCCAGCCCAAGGTGATATAAGGCTATCTCCTATCTCCCAGCCCGCATCCCATTCCATCTGCTTTAATCATTCCTATCCGGGCCACCTTCCATCCATAATCCCAAGATACTTGTATTCTTTATCTGGGCCTTTCCACACCATTCTTGGAGTCCTTTCTCCCAGCCCTCAGGGTTTCTTTACCATGTGAACCCATCGTGGCTCCCTTCCTTCTCCTCTCTTCTTGTCTGTCTCCTTCTTAAGATCCTTTCTGTCCAAGCCCTCCAACCTGACCTTTGACCTCCCCAGGTAGGCTTTTTTTTTTTTTTTTTTTTAATTAACCAATCAGAAATAATGTCTTAGGCAGGTTTACACAACAAGGATAGGTATATCTGGGCAATAACCCGATCTTAAGAGCCAATAATTAGCATCAAAATACAAGCAGCAGACCAAACCCCAACAAGCCGTACTGGAGGCACGGCTCAGCAATGAAGAGCACATGTCGCGTTTGCAGAGGACCCTGGTTTGATTTCCAGCAGCCATGTGGTGGCTTCAAATCATCTGTCGGTCCAGTCCCAGAAGATTTGAAGCCTTCTTCTGACCTTCAGCCCACATAACCAACCACTTACATAGTGAACTTACATACGTGCAGACCAAGCACCCAAACACATAAAATGAACAATAAATTCGTAACGCCTTTCTAGAGAGTAAAAAACCGTAGGGAGGGTTGTGTATATGGCTTACTGCGCAAGCATGAGGACCCGAATGCCATCCTCAAAACTCACATACAAGCTGGACACTGAGGTGCATACTTGTAGCTCCAGTGGTGGGGAGGCGGAGACAGGGGGATCCTTGGGGCTCCGTAGCCAGCCATTCTAGCCTACTAAGTGAATTCCAGGCTAGGTGTTGTTTCAGAAAAGGATGGACAGCTCTTCAGGAATGGCACCAGAGGACATCTTCCGGCCTTTACACAGACAAGCATGTATCCTCACAGACACTGCCCACCTCCCACAACTATAGGAATATTTTGTTCTGGGGCCCGGACTTCCATCTGACAGTCTGATCTAAGGTAAGTTAAAGCAGAACCTGTCTCAGAAAGGCCCCTCTGTCAGCGAGGAGCAGGAAAAAGCAGGTGAGAGTCCTCTGCTGGTATTTGGCTCAGTTGCTCAAAATCCTTCACCTTGGTTCTCCTTCATCCACCCTCACCTGGAAAAAAAAAAAAAAAAGCAGATCCATGCCCACTTAAAGGCAGAGAGGGCACGGAGCTACAGGCCATAGTCTAGCACTGAGCCAGGCTGTTAGTGTCACAGGCTCTCCCCAAGCCTCAGGCAAGGAGGAGGGATGAGTCATGCCTTCCTACTCAGGAGGCGGAACATAACCAAATGCCTCCTTCACCACTGAGTCAGGGCTCGGAAGTGCCATTTTTAGAAGTCTCAGGAGGCTCCAAGCTGGTGAATCAGAATACCCAGTGCCCAGCTAGACTTCACAGAAGCCCGAAATCCAAGAGGCGGAGCCTGGTGCATGGAGCACACACCGGTAGACAGACTCTGCCTACCCAGAACCCCTGGGCCTGCAGACCTCCTTCAGGAGGGCTAACCCTGCTTCCAGGGGAATAGAGTGCACCATATCCCCTAGAAGCTATTCAGGGGACACGGCTCAGGCTGCACTGGAGAATGCAGGGTTGGTATCCTGGCTACAGTGGGAGGTTCATAATGTGACATTGCCTCAAGCTGCCACCAAGTCCCTGCTCGGTGCATCTCAGGGTTCCTGAAAAAACAACAGCAGCTTCTCACACTTGCTTGCAGCAGCCGTATGCTAGTAGGATTCCTAGGATGCTAGCACGGGGTATGAGGATACGTGGCTACAAAGGGCTGGGTGGAGGAATGGTTAACCTGATCTTGTCTGTCTGTTCTCCCCCCCCCATGTGTGTGTATGTGTTTGTGTTTATGTGTGTGTGTGACTTTGTCTCTCTCTGTCATCTCTGTTGAGCGTACAACCAAACATGCGCACTTGTACCCAGCCCAAGAGCCAAGCTGAGGGACATAGGTATGTCTTTGGAATATCCTCATTCCTCCTGGTGGCTGCACAACTACAGCAGGTGTAGGAACACAAGAGAGACAACTGTCCCTGCCGTGACAGCTGCCTCCAGCCCCCTTGGGCAGACAAACTCTACTTGCCTAAACTCACATGTTCAGTTATGAGTATGGCCTTGGGATCAAACGCTATGGTGACAACAGTGGCTTCTGTGCAACCACAATTCAGGAAGATTCTGCTTTGCAACTAAGCAAGGACCAACCAAGGCTCTGGGAGAAGCACTCACAAATGGGCCAGGTGTCATGGATGGAAGAGAGGGTGGTTTAAAAAGCTAAAACACCCTCCTCCTCCTAAAAACAGCAGCAGCAGCAGCAACATCAACAAAAATCAAATCCAGGTGATGCCCTGTTTCTGACTACACACCCTAAAGAATTAAAAGCTGCCCCTCCCCCCCAAAGATGTCTGCTTACCCTGTTGATAACAGCACATTCACGACAGCCAAGAGATGAAGGCTGGCCAAGCATCCACGAGAGTTGAAGAAACACAAAGGTTTGGGTACACACGCAATACAGTATTATTCAGCATTAAGGTAGCAAGGAGGGGCTGGGGGAAATGGCTTAGCTGGTAAGAGGATCTGAGTTCAAATCCCAAGAACTCAGATGTTAAAAGGTGGGCGTGGTCACACATGGTTCTATAATCCCAATGCTGTGGAGGGGCAGTGACAGGAGGATCACTGGGGCTTGCTGGCTGCTAGCCTAGCACCAAGTTCAGTGAGAAAGCCTGTCTCAGGGGGATAAACCAGAGAGAAATAGAGCAGGGCACCCTATATCCTCCTCTGGCCTCCATGCATGCAAAAACACGGACACACATACACCACATATACATGCAAACATATATACATACACTACATGCACATGCAAATGAACAGATAAAAATGCAAGAATTAAAAAATAGGAAGAAAATGATGGCCTATACTGTAATGTGTATGTGACTTAAGACATTATGCTGAGAACGATAGTATTCAAAGGCCAATGCTGAGTGACTCCCCTATATAAAGCCCCCAGAAGAGTCAAAGACATAGAGACAGGAAGTCCAACAGTGTTGCTGGGGGCTAGAAGGAGTTTGTGCTTCACAGAGGTGGAGCTTCAGTTTGGGAGGATGAAGTGTTCTGCAGACGATGACAATGATGGCTGCACAGCCAGGTGGATGTGCCTCTTCACACTAAATAAACTGTGAAAACAGTCAAGGTGGGGAGTGAGGGAGAGAGAAGGAGGGAGGGAGGAAGAAAGAGAGGAAGAATGAAGGAGGGAGAGGGAGATGAGGGAGAAGAGGGAGGGAGGGAGAGGCAGAGGGAAAGGAGGGGGAGAGAGAAAGGAGGAGAGAGGAATGGAGGGAGAGAGAGAGAGACCTATTGTGCGCTTCTTTCTATACAGCCCCCATTGTTTTCTGAATCCTGGATGGGGTGAAGGACTCAGACAGCAATGGGCACATCCTTTTCTATGTACACACTCCTTCGTGATCCCTGGGGACAGCTTGGATTGCCTGGCAATCTTGACATGTGAACATGATCCCATAGAACCTGTGCTATCCGAGTGGCAGGCCCTTTCCCAGTGTTATAGAGGTAGATTCAAAAGGTCTGGGGTTCAAGGTCATCCTCAGCTACACATGGAACTCAGGGCCATGCTGGGCTATAACACAGTGTCTCACCACAAAACAGATGAGGACCCCCCCTCCACACACACACACACTTTGCAGAAGACTGGGGATTCTTGAGCTGCAGGGTGGTCTTGGGTAAGGACTTTCCAGTTTGTTGGAGACATTTGTTCCAGGAAGTGGAAGGGTAAAAGCGTAAGGGTTACTCTCTAGTGCAAACCTCACAAGGGGCCTGGGGCACAGTGGACTTAGCCAGAGCCCACAGAGACAGACACGTTCGTGGGACAAGCTGCCTTGCATCCCTTTGTGAGGAGGCGTGTGGCTCACACATTAGGCACATCAGCCACCACTGATGTCTGTGACCAGACCAAGCTCAAAAGTACCAAGTGCCTTTCAAGCCAACCCCATTAGTGCAGGAAAAACTACAGGACTAAGCTGGCCAGGGAGTGACGGAAAGAGATGCCTTTCCCTTCATCTCTCAGTCCCTGAGCGCTTTGTGGGGGGAAGGTGTGTGGCTGGTGTGATCCAGCTGAAGCACAGGGTTAGGATCCGCCAATGGTACACAGGACAAGTGTGTAATACGAATGTGAGTCTATGGGAGAGGAGAGAAGTCACTGTCTTCTCCAGCACGAGGAGCCAGCATCCCCTGGGGCTGAGTCACCTCTGCCCCGAAGAAACCTGTCTTGCATTCCCAAGAGAAGCCATTCCTTAATGTAGCATTCTTGCCTTGCTGTTCTTTCCGTGGCTAGCTCCTGTCTTTGTCTCCTTCTGGCTTCCCGAATCTCCGGAGCTTGTTTGCCAGGGTTTTCGTTTCGCTTTCTATTGCAGCGCCAGGGAGTGAAATCCACCAGCATCTCTACCCTAGATGCTTCTGTTCAGCCCTGCAAGTTAATCCTGAATCATGTCAGGAATGCAACCGTTTGCTTCCTGAGCAGGGGAACTCTCCTCCTCACAGCTTGTGTGTTTGAGGAGCTAGAGAACGACTTAATTATGACAAGGCACAAAGCAGCCTCATTAAAAAGAAAAAAAAAAAAGTATGTTAGTGCTGATCTCTTTTCTCCTTATTCTATATTATTTACTCAGCTGATTGGCTTTAACGAGCACCTGGAGAGTAATTCAGATGAACGTTAGAGAATTCATGGCCCAGTAAATGGGAAAACAAATCTGTTGGCACTTGAGATAGATTGAGCTCAGGTGGCCTCACTCCAGGAGACACACCTGACACCTCACATACGCAAAACTCCACGTGAGGTTTCATGGCAGAGCCATGTGTGTCCCACAGCTAGTGGCATCCCATGGAGCTGCAGGGCCTCTGCCTCTGGGCCTGGCATGTTGATGAGGGTGGCAGTTAATAGTGATTATCAACTTGGCAGCATCTAGAACCCGCTCTGGATACAGGGGTCTGTAAGGGAGCTTCTAGACAGGCCCAGCTGAGGTAGGAAGTCCCACACTGAATGTGGAGCGAGCTCACCATGCCCTGGGCTGAGGTCCCAGACCGAATAAAAAGGAGAAGGTGAGCCCAACATGGCTGTCCACCTCTCTGCTTGCTGACCACAGCCACAAGCCGCCTCAAGCTGCTTCCCCACAATCCTTCCCCAGCATCCTGGACAAGATCCTCGAATTCTGAGCCACAACACATCCTCTCTTCCTAAGTCACTTTTGTCAGATTCTGAACTTGGGCATGTAAGGATATAGCGTAGACTCTCCTTGTTGGTTCTCCCAATAAATATAAGATAGCAAATGCTCTCATTAGAAAGTCTTCATAACTTTATTGCAAAGTGATGGGCCGAGTGGAGACACCAGATAGGGAAGGAGAGGAAGAACCGAGCCTGCGTCTTCTGAACTAACCACCATCCTGTGGTCTGCATCCCAGCTCCATCTGTGGGCCTCAGGGTCACACAAGCCATTCACAAGCCCTCCATTCCTCTGGAGGCTGCTGAAGGTACGGGGGCTGTTTAAGGAGGGGATTCTCAGCTGACAAAGCCTGTGGAGATCACAGGAGGGAGGGTCAGGTGTCACTCAGAGAAGCTGAGGGACAAATGGGTATGCATTTGATGAGGCAGGGATACGAATGCAGCCTTGAAACTCAAGTGTGGGCTGCCTCAAACTGGAACCCCAACTGTAGGTAAAATCACGCAGCTTATTTATTTACTTACTTATTTATGGTTATTTATGGTTCTTTGAGACATGGTCTTACTATGTAGCTCAGGCAGCCCCAAACTTGTCATGCCCCATTCCTCAGACTTTGGAGTACAAAGCCACAAGCCACCACATCTGTGGAGTCTCCCTCCATTCATAGAGTGATTTGTTTTTTATTTTTCCCCAACTAGAACAGATTGCATGTCCCACCCTGAGATTCCTTCCACAGTCTTCCTCCCTGAGCCCCAAGGCTAAGCTGCTCTCAGCAAGAAAAGGGCTGCACCTAGGCCTCTAAGCCTGTGTCTAACAGCAACACTGGACAGTCAGAGGGGCCCAGCTCAGAAGCCAACAGAACACAGTTTTAACCAGTGGCTTTAGAAGGCCAGTCACTGCATGTGAACATGCATGTACACTTAGATGCAAGCACACACCAATGTATATATGCATTGTGTGTGTGCTCATGCATACACACACACACACACACACACACACACACACACACACACACACACA
>NW_026587556.1:192124-201541 GCF_907164565.1 Psammomys obesus | reverse complement strand
ACACACACACACACACACACACACACACACACACACACACACACACATATATATGTCTTAAATCCCATGCAGGTACCCCTGAGGAAGTGAGCTCTGCAGCAAGTATCTCTGACATGAGCCTTGGAGCACGCAAATCAGTCATGAGCTCTCACACCACAGGGTCCACGTGTGTGGCTCTTCTTACCTTGAGTGCCATAGGTCTGTCTGCAGCTTCAGGCATGTTTACTGCTATTCCGAATCATTCAGCCAGCCCACTGAGGAGGGTGACTTCCAGTGAATGATGATTTAAGAAATCTCAGCATCCCCAGAGCAGGATCTTCTCTTATTTGACCACAGTGACATGGCACCTAGACTTAGAATCCATCCTGGGAGTCTTTGAGATGCAGTTCTTGCTGTGTTAAAAATATTGTTTCCTTGAGGTATCACTATTCCGAATTGTCTGAGAAGGTGCCAGATTTTGATTTCCAAAGTGATTGTACAAGTTTACATTCCCACCAGCAGTGGAGGAGGGTTCCCCTTTCTCCACATCCTCTCCAGCATATGTTGTCACTTGAATTTTGGATCTTAGCCATTCTGATGGGTGTAAGGTGAAATCGCAAGGTCATTTTGATTTGCATTTCTCTGATGACTAAGAATGTTGAGCATCTCTTTAATTGTTTCTCTGCCATTCCATATTCCTCTATTGAGAATTCTCTGTTTAGCTCTGTACCCCATTTTTTAATTGGATTACTTGATTTGTTGCTGTTTACTTTCTTGAGTTCTTTATGTATTCTGGATATTAGCCCTCTGTCAGATACAGGGTTGGTGAAGATCCTTTCCCAGTCTGTAGGCTGTCATTTTGTTCTGACAACAGTATCCTTTGCTTTACAGAAGCTTTTCAGTTTCATGAGGTCCCATTTATTGCTTGTTGATATTAGAGCCTGTGCTGTTGTTGTTCTGTTCAGGAAGTTGTCTCCTGTGCCAATGAATTCTAGGCTCTTCCCTATTTATTCTAACAGATTTAGTACCTCAAGATCCAGCTATATCACACCTAGGCATATATCCAAAATATACTTAAGTATACAACAAGGACATTGGCTCAACCATGTTCATAGCAGCTTTATTCATAATAGCTAGAACCTGGAAACAACCCAGATGTCCCTCAATCGAGGAATAGATACAGAAATTGTGGTACATTTACACAATGGAATACTATTCAGCAATTAAAAACAAGGAAATAATGAAATTTGCAGGCAAATGGTGGAAATCTAGAAAAGATCATCCTGAGTGAGCTATCCCAGAAGCAGAAAGACACACATGGTACATACTCACTTATAAGTAGGTATTAGACATATAATACAGGATAATCACACTAAAATCTGTACACCTAAAGAAGCTAAGCAAGAAGGAAGACCCTGGGTAATATGCTCACTCAGAAAAGCAAATGGGATAGACCTCAGAATATGGAAAAAACAGGGAACAGGACAGGAGCCTACCACAGAGGGCTTACCACAGAGATGCTGAGACAGCCACACTTTGGGCAGAGTGCAGGGAATCTCATGAAAGAAAGGAGATAGAGGAGGGACTAGAGCTCCACAGGAGAGCAATAGAACTGAAATATCTGGGCCCAGGGGTCTTTTCTGAGACTGATACTCTAACCACGAACCATTCATGGAGATAACCTAGAACCCCTGCATAGATGTAGCCCATGGCAGCTCAGTCTTCAAATGGGCTCCCTAGTAAGAGGAACAGAAACTGTCTCTGACATGAACTCAGTGGCTGGCTCTTTGATCACTTTCTCCTGAGGTGCGGAGCAGCCTTCCCAGTCCACACACTAAGACAAGGCAGCCAGTCCTGATGAGACCTGATTGGCTAGGGTCAGATGGAAGGGGAGGAAGACCTCCCCTATCAGGGGACGAGGGAGGGGGCTACAGCTGAGATACAAAGTGAATAAACTGTTATAAATAAAAAAATTTAAATATTGTTTTCTGTCAGAAACAGCTACGGATTCACAAAGCCACTGAGAAATGCCTGCCCTTTGAACTTTCAGGCAGTATTATCGACTAACTTGGCATATGAGATCAAAGGGTCCTGAACACTTCCCTGTGGCTGGGCCTTCCCAGGTTCCTAGTCTGGCAGGGCTGGGCCTGCCTCACTGTGTCTGATAGATGTTGCTTTAACTAGGCTTTTGAGAAGTACTGAGCTAGCGCAGGAAGTCTGGAGGAACCTGGAACCTGGAATACTGTGGTGGTGATAAGAAGTGTCTGAGGTGCTGATGGGTTCGGCGGGTATTACCACACAGAGCTCCTGGGACTCTGAAATGTGGCTCCACCAGGACCAATAGTGTCAGACCCCTTGTTAGTGGACCCAACACCCAATAGTTGTAAAGCGTCCCAGGTGATTGAGATACACTGAGCCACAAGCAGATCTGGATTTAGGCAAAGCTGTGGAGAGTTGCTGGCCCTGTGTGCCTTGAGGGTGCACACAGCTCTATGCCCAGCCCTGGATGTGCTGGCCTGTGTGTGTGAGCACAATAGGTACAGGGATCAGAACAGATTTGATGGGATCCCACCTTGTCACCTTGGACAATGGTGGCGATTGCCATTACAGTTGAGGTTTCATCTTTCCAGGGCACTTCTCAACGTCAGCTCATCAGAGGCCTGGGAGTGAAGGCTCCAGGTGGTTCCGGTCCGGGCAAAAAGCCAAGAGCCGCAGGTGCAGATTTTAAGTGCAGAGTGCTCATCCTGTTTGGAAGAGGGTGCCGGTTTCATCTTCAGATGTGCAGCTGCGGTCCCTGAGCCCCAACACGCTGCCATGAAGCTGTTGCCACGTAGCTGCTGAGGTCAGATCCCCTCCTCCCCAACTCAACGACCCAGGCCTTACTTAGTTTCAAGCAACACCCTGGCTTCCTTGTCAGTGACGGGCTGACAGTCATTGTCTGAGCACTACTCCAGTGAGGTCAGTGACTGCCGAGGGTGAGAGCGAAGGAGGCTTGAGAACTACGTGGATCTGAGCAGAGCTGGGCAGCAGGGCAGCCTGGTGCAAAGGAGGAAAGACTATAGGGAAATCAGGGCTCGGCCACCCATCGGCATAGCGAGAATTGTGGATTTCTGTAGCATATAATTACAAACTGATGGTAAGGCCCTGTTGCTGAAGACTGTAGGTGTATTTCTCATCAAACACCAAGTCGAGCTGCCTAGCTAGAGCCTTCATCCCTACTGACTGGAGTTCGTGGTACTGGGATTTGCTCTGCACACTCACAGAGAAGAAAGCTAAACACCAGCCCAGCTACAGTCTACAGCCCTGCAGTCCACAGTGCTGACCTGCCTGTGAGATGCTGGTGGAGGTCGGATGCTGTGAGGGCAATTAACCACTGTCTGCAGTTGTGGCCCATTCCACGAGCTGGAACCCACGCCTGGCACCGTGGTGGCCGGGAGCCTGGGACTGGGTAAGCCACGAACCTGGAGGAGACCCACATACTATTGTTCCGCTAAAGAAACACAGCAATAGAATGACTCCTAAGGACATTCTGCTGTGCCCATAAATCAGGGTCTTGCTTGGCTGTCATCAGAGAAGCTTCCTCCTGCAGGAGATGGAACCAAGACAGAGACTCAGAACTCATCACTACACAGAGGGTGCGAGACCTTGGAACACTCACTCCTAAATGGGATGTCTTCACCAACCCTCCCTCTCTGCCCCAGGGCTCAGAGAATCCCACAGAGGCCTGCACAGGGCCTGCACAGGTCCCAGCCAGAAAGGATCCCAGTGCTGAAGAGGGGGAAGCAGACATGAGCTCCCACCCCTAAGAAGCCATTTCCAATTGACAACCACTTGCAAAGTGGTTTTCTTAGGGTCTCACAAGGAATACATACCACAGTTAGGGATAGGCCTCATGCCCACGGCCAACACAAAACGAACTCAGTGGTATTTTTGTAATTTTTTTTTTTCTGTGTTGCTTTGTTTGGATTTTTTTTTTTTTAAACCATACTGGTCTTTTGCTTGTATATTATGGTTTCCAATTTTGTTTTTATTTTATAAGTTTTGTTTGTGTGTGTATGTGTGTGTTCTGCTTGTATGTGTGTTTCTGTTTGTTTGCTGTTTTGTTTTGTTTCTCAAGGCAGGGGTTTCTCTGGGTAGCCTTGGCCTGGCTGTCCTGGAACTCACTCTGTAGGCCAGGCCAGCCTCGAACCCAGAGATTCACCTGCCTCTGCCTTCTGAGTGCTGCGTTTACCAATGTGCACTGCCACCACTTGTTTGGTTTTGCCTGTTTGTTTTCTAAAGAGAGAAAGAAAGAAGATGTGTGGTTGGATGATTGGGGAGGAGCTGGGAGGAGATAACAAGGGAAAGCTGTGTTCAGAGTATCTTGCATGAAAACAATTTCTTTCCGATTAAAGATACTAAAATGTGTCTTTATACACACACACACACACACATCCACGATCAGTCGGGTTTCTAGCAGCCTCTGAAAAACCGTCTCTAAGATTCCTCCACAAGCACCAAGAGGAGGAACAGGAAACATTCCAGGGAAGATGGGGATGGAACTGGCTCTAGAACAGGCTCAGATTTCTTTGCCTTTTAAACAAGAACACAAAAGAGATTGTCCCACCTTCTCCATGGCTGCAAACAAAGGGACTGTCCTTGAGCACTTTAAGGTGAGGATAGGGCGCCCCCTTGTGGTGATAAGGCCTACACTGTTCCATCAGTATCTGGACCATTAGAAATCAAGGCCTTTTAGGGCGGCCTCTGGCAACCATTTCCAGTGTTGGAAAAAAATAAATACAAGCTGTCATGGCCTGGTCCAGTAGGAGGAGCATAACTTAGTGGGTAGCCCGCTTGCCTAGGGTGAAGCTTTCCCTGGGTTCGAATCCCAGCAGCACGTACAGTTTGCATTATGGCCAAAGCCTACAAATCCCAGCACTCAGGATCTGGAAGCAGAGGTCAGGGAGAGGTCCTGTCCACTGAGGCAGAGCTGACTCTGGAAATTCCCAAAGCTTGGGGTGGGGGGTGGGGGGGAACAGTGTGGCAGCATGTGATCGACCAGTCTCGAAATAGCTGATGCACAGGCCGTTCGCTTTGCTGTGTGCCTGACAGTATAGATGCCAAGCGGTGAGCGGTGCGGCACAGTTCTGGCTGGGTGGCTGCTGTCCTGTGGGGGCTCCTCACTGAGAAAGAGAGAGTTCCCCAAGCTGACGGACCCTTCGGGGACTCTACTCACGCACTGTGGCTGCCACTGGAGATGAGCCCACCTGCTTGTGTGACCCAAAAGTCTCCCCGATTCTGAAGACGACTGCTCCATCTGTTGCTGCCCTTCCGACGCTTTTAACCCATCATCTTTCCTTGGCCTCAGTGCCATGACCTGACACCACAGGCATCTGAGTGGGGTGTCTGGACTTTAGGAGACAGAATCTCACGTTCCTTAACCATGACAATCCTCTGTATATGAGAAAGTATTTCATATTATTCTTGTTGAGAATACCATCCAATCTGTATTTCAACCTGACAGACAAATCTTTGGGTATGTCTTTGAGGAAATTTCTGGGCTGGGTTAACAGTTGATTAATGTGGGCAGTAGTGCCATTCCATGGGCTGGAATCTCACAGTGCCTGAAAAGGAGAGCACAGGCTGAAAACTTGAGGAAGGGTTTATTTCTACTCAAGGGGTTACGCCAGGGTGGGGAATCACAGCAGCAGAAGCAGGGGGCAGGGTCATACTGCACCCACAATTAGGAATCAGAAATCAAACAAGAAGTGAGGCTTAAACCTCCAGGCCTGCCTCCCCCCCCCCCCTCCTGTTTGACCCACTTCCTCCAGGGAGGTTCCACCTCCCAAAGTTTCCAACTGTGACCTGTTGGGAACTAAGTGTTTAAAGGAATGAGCTGAAAGGAGGATTTCATATTCAAACCTCAACACCATGGAGGCCTCACACGCTAGAAGATGGTTATATGGCTGATAATCTGGAGATTCTGGTCAAAAGCAAGTAAACATGGATAAGTTACAGTAGTGCTACAAGCAAACAAACCGGAGTGTATGTGGGGGAGGGCAAGGGGCCAGCCCCTGTGAAGGGCTACTGCTCTGCGGAGTGGAGTATTTGAACACTGGCAGTTCAGAGGCTTTGCCCTGGAGTGATTTCGTGTTTGAGGACGTGGCGGTGTGGCTGGAGAGGGCTAAGTGGTCGGAGCGAAGTCAGATGTGAGCGGGTGACCGCTCCCGTCCCCAAACCCCTCGCCCCCAACCCCCCTCGCCCCCAACCCCCCTCGCCCCCAACCCCTCTTGCCCCCGTCTAGGATGGTCAGTTTCTCTGCTGCAGCAAGTGCCCGTGGAGCTGAAGCAGGGGGATGGCCCAGCAGAGCTCAGACTGCAACAGGGATCCTTGGGCTTCTGAGGGGAGCAGGGGGCTGGAGACCAGATAAAGGCAATTGTAAGACACAGATGTGCAGAACATCAATGAAGGGAAGCTTGAATGGTCTCTGATCTAGCGACCAGAGCTTGCCAAAGGCTGAGGGGAAACAGGCTCGGGGTGCCTCAGGTTTCTGAGTAAGTAGTTAAGGATACCAGTGGAAATACTGCTGGGGGGGGGGAGTATTGCTAGGGGCAGAGGGAATGAAGGAGGGCCCTACTGTGGATGTATTATGTCAGGTATAGGCTAAATCCAAATAGGCATGTCAAGTAAGCAGCTCAACACCAGTCCGATGGCTGGAGAGTTAACAAGACTGGGGACACTGGAAAACCTTTAAACATTTGTTCTGGGCATACTAGTTGCTGTCTTAGTTAGGGTTTCTATTGCTCCAAAGAAGTGCCATGACCGAAAAGCAAGTTGGGAGCCGGACGTGGTGGCGCATGCCTTTAATCCCAGCACTCAGGGAGGCAGAGGCAGGAGGATCTATCTCTGTGAGTTTGAAGCCAGTCTGGTCTACAAATTGAGTCCAGGACAGCCAAGGCTACACAGAGAAACCCTGCACAGAGAAACCCTGTCTCAAAAACCAAACAAACAAAAACAGCAAGTTGGAAAGGAAAGGGTTTATCCACTTCCATATTGCTGTTCACCACTAAGGGAAGTTGGGACAGGAACTCAAAACAGGGCAGGAACCCGAAACAGAGGTCGTGGACGGATGCTGCTTACTGGCTTTCTTCACAAGGCTTGCTCAGCCTGCTTTCTTATAGGACCCAAGACCACCAGCCCAGGAATGGCACCACCTCCAACCAATGGCCCTCTTCCAACCAATCACTAATCAAAAAGAAAAATAAAAGAGAAAAATCTTTGGTGCCTACAGAAAAAGCTGACCTCGTGATGGGAGGGCAAGGACACAGAGAGGGTCCATGAGGAGGTCACTGGCCTCTACCCACCCAGGTGCAGGCTGGGGCTTTCCAGGCTGGGCCATTCATCATCATGGAATTATAAACCATTTGATTAAGTATAATCACAGGGATGAGCCTGGGAAGACTACCCAGAAAGACAGTGCAGGGTCCTGTAAGGATTACACTTGGGAGATGGAGAGAGGCCAGCAGCGGACCCTGGAGGAAGGCGTAGGCTAAGCTGAGGAAGTCTGCAGACACAAGGCACTGAGATGCTTCCATCCTTCATCCTTGGGTGTGATCCTCAATCCTCATGTTTACCTGCTCTATGGGAAAACTCGAAAGGGTAGGACTCACCCACTCATCTCTCCTGGTGAGTCTGCTTGGCCTGGGTAAGAGGCCTACACCTGCCAGTGGGATCATAATCCAGTTTCCATCAAGCAGGTGCTGGGTGAGAACAGTTTTGTTAAAGCTTTGGGAGTGCCTCACCCAAGACAGACAAGACAGCGTCAGGGGCCCTGTTATCATGCAGACATGAAGACTGTAAAGGGAGCAAAAGCTGCTGCGCTAAGTTGGCTCAGGGCTTTGTACGGTCAGACTTCTCGAGAAGTCTGTGGACCAAGTTCTGTTAGATGCTCTGCCCTGTCTTCAAGATGGCTGTTCCCAGTCTCTGCCATTTTCTTAAACCTAAACTCCACCAGATGAACATCATTTCCAGAGTGTTCTGACAGGAGACATCCTTCATAAAGCTCCAGACATCGCTGACATGTAGTCACAGGCTCGCTCTAAAGGAACCTGAGCAGCCAGCGGGTCAGTGCTCAAACACTGAAAACATTGAGCAGACAGCTGCTCGAAGAACTTAGTACTGCTGGCTGGGGAGTGAGTTAAGGAACTGGTTGGGAGAGGGGCTTTCCAAATGTTCACCACGACTTCTGAAAGCCTTAGAAAATAGGCACTGTTAAAGTCTTATTAAAAAAAAAAAATGTAGCAGGTTTAGAAGGATTAAACTTGTGAATTAGAGACTATCCAGGAGAGCCTGCCCTGACAAAGGCAATTTGATGGGCACAGAGCATTGCTTCGTTCTTTTCTCACAATGATTCCCAGTCATGGATTTAGAATCAGTAAATTATTACATCCAGGAACACAAGAAGAAACATATAATGGGCTGGTTAGATGGCTCATCAGGTAAGAGAACTTGTCACCAAGCCTGCCTACTGAGTTCAATCCCTGGGACTCAATTGGTGGAGAGAAAAGAACCGACTCCTGAAAATTGTCCTCTAACTTCTGTGCTCACGTCCCAAGTAACGAAATGCAAAATAGTAATTAAAAAAATGAAGAAAAAAACAAAAACACAAACAAGAAACAAAGCAAACGGGAGACAGAAAATAAAACAACCACTGTAATTATGTGTTTTGTATACCAGGTAAAAGGCCGAGTGGGATGGACACAACTCAGCTACAGTCACTTCAAATATAATACAGACAGGCTGAAAATAAAAAAGGAAACAGTGCATCACACAAACACAGAAAAAGAAAAAGCAGAAATTGGTTTATTAGCATCAAATAAAGAACGATCAGAGCAAAGAAAATGACTTGGGTCCAAGAGGGAGATTCTTTAACAACAGGGGTAGATCCAGCGAACCTTAACACGTATGCATCAAACAACAGAGCTTCGAAAATATGTAACACAAAAAACAAAAACAAAACCTATGCTGGAAAGAGAAATATCAAAACACAGGAATAGGGATACCTAGTACTACAGCTGTCACTTTCCCTACAGCAAGAGTCAGAAGTGGACAGCAAGGACAGAGTCAAAACAACAGCCTTATCCAAGAGGACACAGTGACATGGATACAACCTTTGCCCAGGTAACCACAACCAGTCTTAACAGCCCTACAGCTCGAAAGAGGACTGCAAGTGTAGTCTCCTCTGTCCACAGTGGAACCAGTTTAGCAATCTGAGACAGGAAGACAAAAGGAAAACCCCCAGCTACTTGGAAGCTGAGTAACACACTTGTAAATAATCCAAGTACAAAGGACACTGCCCAGGAAACCAAATACATATAAAACCAGGGAAGTTATAGCTTAGAATAACCAAACCAAACCAAACCAAACCAAACCAAACCAAACCAAACCAAACCAAACCAA
>NW_026587556.1:182474-192114 GCF_907164565.1 Psammomys obesus | reverse complement strand
AAACCAAACCAAACCAAACCAAACCAAACCAAACCAAACCAAACCAACCCCATAGCCTTCAATTAGCAGGCTAACAGCTTACCTGGCTCAGAAAGTGCTTGTATCCAGTCAAGTGTCTGTCTACAGTGCTACTTTTATCAGCTGTCCGCCCCCCCCCCCCCCCACACACAACGACTTGGAAAAAGAGGATCTTAACATTAAGGTCTGCAGAATGAAAGGAATGAGCAAGTTAATTTCAAACTTCTGAGTGTGTCAGTCCTTGTGTATTTCTTCCAGCCATAACTGGGCCTACCTAACTGATCACCAGATCCACCTAGCCAAGCCTAACAGGCAATCCACAGGGCTGTGAATTTTCTGTTTTTAAGATTTATTCATTTGCTATGTATACCATGTTGTCTGCATGTACACCTGCATGGCACCTTCTGGTGCCAGAAGAGGGCACCAGATCTCATTAGCCAGATAGCCACCATGTGGTTGCTGGGAAAGGAACTCAGGACCACTGGAAGAGCACCCAGTGCTCTTAACTTACGAGCCATCTCTCCAGCCCATGGGCTGTGATTATCAGGGCAAGCCACTGAGCTTTGTTGAGGTTAAAGTGGCACAGCAAACCAAGTCACACACCATCTCTAAATTTCTGAGGCCAGTGTTGTACATGAAGAGCATAAAACCTACAAATACTAAGGTTAAATATTTATTGAGCACCCTACTATGCTGCACACAGCAGAGAAGAGGAAGTAGGGCAGCAGGTCTCCTGATTGCAAACATGCCTTCAGAGGGGCACACCTATGTGAGCCTGGATGAGCTGTACAAAGAGAAACTCTTGGGAATGGAAAAGGGACAAATTTAAAGGGAATGGGGTCATCCTAACCATAGTAGAGAACCTAGACAGACCCAGGTTATCTGTAGGTGGTTGGTGTGAGATAACAAAGAGGGCATCACCAATCTGGAGAAATAACACCATTGACACACACTGGAAGCTGAGTGTGGAGGACACTAACCCAGCACTCTAAAGGCAGATATGAGCTCCAGACCAACCTGGTCTACGCAACTAGTTTTAGGCCAGTGACTCCCTGTCTCAAACCAAACCAACCAACACGGTATGATGGAGGGGAGCTGGAGGGATGTCTCGGGGTTAGGAGCACTTGTTGCTCTTCCAGAGGACTGAGTTCCAATATGAACAGGCAGCATTCTTCATCAATCTTACACTGTGGACGGTCAAATTATGAGGGGGCTGGAAGACTTTAAAATCCAAACTCTATGTGGACCCTGTGGTCATCCTCACACACAGTGAAGGGAACACAGTGAAACAAAAAGCTCTTTAAAAAAACACATTCTTGAAGAAAATTTTAATTTAAAAGAATCAAAAGAAAAACTGAACAGTGCCTAAATCTTTATTTTTCATAACCTACATTTTTTTTTTCAAATTAGACAGTTTTACACTGAATGACACAAAAGGAAACTTAAATTACCAATAGTTTACATGTAAGCTTGATTCCAGTCTTAATGAAAAGTAGAACAGAAACAGAAACCCTCAGGCAACCTTCCCCGTTACACTCCCGTTCTGTGACTCGCAGCTGTTAGCGCTCCTGGAATCTTCGATTGTCTGCTGCTTCCCGTGTAACAGGCTACAAAGCACACAAACCCACAACTACAGCTCACTGAAGGGGACACAAAGACAGGTATGCACCATCAGTCGCCTGCTGTGACACACTGGACCAGTTTTTCAATATCAACTGCAGAAACCCTAATACAGCAATGTAAGACCTTTTTTTTTTAACTTTTTTTTTCTTTTTTTGCCACCCACCAGTGGCAACCAGTGATGCAATGACAGGAAGGATTCACAGAGACATCATGACACCGACTACTGAGAGAGGAATCACTTGAAACTCATGTCTGGTGAAATGGGGCCAGATTCCTATTCCATATTTCCATATGATAATTAAGCATCATCACACAATTTTACAAGTTAAAAATGTCATTTGTGACTGTGGTATCTCTGATTCTACACCTTGAGATACTGAAAGGAATGAGTAAACTTAAAAAATAGACTATGAAAACCACATATCACATTTGCTGTATGTGACATAGCAAGAGTCTGCATGCACCCTCAATAGCTCCCTATTGTGATAACTTCCATTTTTTTCTGAGTGGAAAACCTCAAAGTGTTCAGGAAGTCTCTGTTTTGACATGATACAGCTATTTGGCATATCACCTTTGCTTCCTGAAAGAGTGCTATAAAAATCACATCTGAGCAAGGCTTTAGTTCCTGATGCCAGACTGTCACTGGCTAAGCAGTAATTAGTGTCCCGACCTCGTGCACATGCCCACCTGCCCTTGCATGTGGCCCCTGAGCTTTACCCTTCCAGCCAGCACAGCAAGCACCTACAGCTGGCCTGCCACACAGGTTCGTGCTGCAATGCTCAGCCTTGGGGAATCAGGGGATGCTGATCATAATTTGGCCCCTCTTCCAGCAAACGTGATGTGAAGGACCCGAAGCCTCAGGCTTGCCTTTCCAGATAGACAGTATCTGCTAGTGCGGGTTCAAGAGGCCAGTTGTTTCTTCTTCTTTTTCTTCTTCTTCTTTTTTTTTAATTTTTATTTTTTGTCAGTAATCTGACATCTACAAGGACAGTCATCCTATGTTCCTTTCACAGGCATTTGGAAACATCAGCACTGCATATATTCCTATGTAACTGAATGACAGTTGCTCTGAAGGAAATGGTCACATGCATTTAGGCCATCTTTGCCTCTGGCAGGACAAATCACTTAGCAAAATATGATTTTAATTAGTACATTTCTGTTTTTTACTTTCATTGGAAGATCCTGCCAGTCTCTGCTCTCTATACTCTCTTTCAAAACCCTTAAACATCAGATATGATTAGTATGTACTTGCATACTTTTAAGAGTATGAAAACATCCAAAGGCTTTTACTAAGCTTTCCATTTCCCTTTTGCAGCAAAGAGGCAAAATCAGTTCAACACACCAGTATAAGGGGAAAAAGAAAAACCTTAACAAATTAAAATAATACTCAAACCACAACATTTAGTTTATCTACATCCAGCTCAACAGCAACATTTATAATATATCAATAATTTTTATCAGATTCTTCTCTGTAGGGTACCTTTCTCATAGGTTCTGATTATTTACACTGTACAGGCAGAGCACACTCCCAAGTGCACAGATTTAACACAGTAGCGACTATTTGCATTTACAGGATTTTTCAACAATCTGAAAAAAAACCAACTGTTGAAGATCTGTAAGGTATGTTACAAAAACCATTGGAGTTCTTGTACAACAGTATGTGTTCTCAGCAAAACCAACACCAGGAGATCCGCTCGGTAACTGAGTAACTGATCCACTCCCACCAACCCAGGGGCCGGTCTCCGTGAGCTCTAAGCTGTCTTATACAAAAGTTAAGGCAAAGTCATTTTCAAGTTTAAATAAAATTCAAGTCTTTAAATATTGGATGGAAATCATTTTTTTTTCTTAAAAAAAAAAAAAAAAAAAAAAAAAAAAAAGAAACCAAAACAACCTTCAGTCTTGTTAAATAGCATTTTGTGAAATAAGCTGTATGGTTACATTTAGCAGGAAATATTTTATGTCTGCTGCTTAGAATACTCAAAGAAAAAATTTAGGCGTTTTAAAACAAAATAATTTATCTGTAACTTTATTATAAACTTGCTAACTTTACTGCACTCTTGTTCTTCAGAAGTGCAGTGCTTCTAGAAAGAATCAACGAGACCCTCGTCTTGGAGGTAAAAAGAGCAAGGATTCTGTCCTCCACCAGCCAAAGAGGCAGGGACCACAAACAGCACTCTCTCACGGCTAGGTACTTCTAAATCCATGTGCCAACGCAGAGGTACAGGAAGACAACCACACGGAGCTGGCTAAGACACCACTCTCCACCAACAGTGTGTGTGGACATGGACAGAGCAGGCACTGAGGCTGAGAGCCACGTAGCCTGCTCACAGGGACCAAACATCATGGTACAACTTCATGGTAGATGTCAGTGGGCAACAGTTTCTAATTTCATCTAGGTTCTATTCACAATGTGCTTTGAATTTATTTTACATAATAGCCACTTGGAACTGGAGTGAGAGGCTGGTTACTTGCTTGCAGGCATCAAAACTCAAAGGTTTCAGGTCTTTCTAGGGTGCTCTTTGCAGGTTCATTCTGCCCACCATGTCAAAAAAGAACTGTATATACATGTGTATCTTGTTTTTAAAGCTAGAATTACCTGTTAGCTAACGGTTTAGATGAAAACACAGTTCCTATGCCAGTATGTCAGTGCCCTGACACTGCTAGTCCCTTGCTCTGTGAGGCCAAGGTTGCCCCTGCTAGTGCCATCAGCCCTCATCCATCTGTTGGGACACCTTATCGATATGCACTTGCAGACCAGTTATTAAAAAAAAAAAAAAAAAAAAAAATGAAGTAGCATAGTTCCCTTAATTTAGAAAAACTCATATATAGCTTGCATTCAGAGCCACGTGGAGGCTTAATAAAAAATATCCATTTGTTAGGATAAATACATTTTCTATCCTGAAAAACATCAGACTTCTGCATCACCTCCAGTTAAGCACCAACCTAAAATAAGGTTTATATTATATAATTAAATCCTGAAAAATAGATTTTTTTTTTTTCAAGAGGGGGAAAATCCGACTCACAGAAGGAAATAACTTGCAGGCACCTCACGGGCCTCACAGACACTGCAAGCTCCTAACCAGCGGCTCATTCCGTACTGAGTGGGAGAGCTTCGCGTGTGGTGAATGCAGCTCTTCCAGACCCTCCCAGGCATCCAGGTTTCACTGTGGAGACTTGGGAGGAGTGTTCTGTTCCCTGTTCAGACGCTTCCCGGCAGCTGGGGGAGAGGGTCGGCGCCCCGGCTGCCTCCTCTGATCTTTGGGGACTCCAGGAGTGGACTTGAGGGCAGGGGGCTCTCTGTATCTCTCCACAGGCTCAGCCAGCTTCTTCTCCTCCTTCCCACAGGCGACAGTGTTTGGCTTTTGTTCTTTTGGGGGTTGCAACGGGGAGGAAGGTGGCTCTTTACTCGTTCTTTGACAGATCTCTGCATAACTAGGCTTTCGCAATTCCTAGAAACACAAAATGTAGGATTATGCTTACAAAATGGTAAGGACAGAAGCTCCTTCAGGAATGAAGTTACATTAAAATAAGTTTTAATTTTAAGTAAACGTCTGTCTTCATGGTTACTTGGACTTTTAAGACATTCACAAAATTCCATAGCACCTTCTGGCATGTCTGGCAGCTAGTGATCACCATCAAAGCTCCTGCCACTAGAGCGTGTGGACAAGTGTATAGCATCAAGAATTCACTGTGATAACGCAACTGTTGGTACACTTCTAGGATTTGATGACTTGGTCAATATGGTGCTGGAAGATGTCACAGAGTTTGGAATCAGCCAAGGAGGAAGAAGGATTACTAAGTAGGAATAATATAACAATGCTGGTTCCTAGAGGAGAGGAGCCTGAAGCATGAATGGATTTCCTTGACTTATGTTAGACTCTGGCTTTTTATGTTTGTTTAGATTCTATAAAGCTAAGTTTCTGTTAAAAGGAAATAATTTGAAAATATGTATCCATTTTTCTAAGCTAATCATTGTTGTTTTGGGAAAAGCTCAGGCTTTTTTTTTTTTTTTTTTAAGATGAAAAAAATTCTGATGTCTTTGGTTAAAAAAAAAAAAAAATCAACGCTTCCTTTTCTTGCAATACAATTTTCCTCCCAAGATATTGTAGCAATTAGCTCTCTAAAACAGCTAACAGACATAAAGGCTCAGCAATGAAAATAATGACTGAATTCTGCCCAACATGAAGCGTTAAAGCATGTTGAGAAACATGAAAACCTAAGAGGCTCAGGGAAAAAAAGACAAACACTGGCCCTGCTTCCTGTGACCCAAGACAGCACGTGCAGGTGCTCTTCGTACACAGGGAGGAAGCTGTGACGGATGACCCAGCAGACCTGAGTCTTTATGTACTTACTGAAATAGCAGCTTATGGAGTACAGGCTAGCCTCAGTATGTGAGATGGGCTTCACCTCCTGATCCTCCTGCTTCCAATTCCTGAGTCTGAGGTGGAGTCTTACTGTGGAACACTAGCTGCCAGCACTTACATGGAACTTGTAGAAGTTGGATCTTCCTGCCTCTGCCTACCAAATGTAAGAGATGCTAGATCATCAAGATCAGAAACTACTAGGCCCCAGGACTCACGGCCTTACTCCCTGGCTGCCTGAAACCTACTATGTAGACCAGGGGCCTCAAACTTGCAGTCATCAGCCCGCCCTATCTCCCAAGCATTGGAACTAAAGGCCTGGCAGAATCACTTAGATTTAAGCAAGGCCATAGGACAACATGTTGTTCTTTTTACTCATTCTGCTTAATTCTTTTCCTTGCCGTTTTTTTCTTTTATTCTTCTCTCATGTAGTACATCCCAACTGCAGTTTCCCTCTCTCTACTCCGCCAAGGCCCTCCCCGGAAAATGAAGAAGCAGCTAGGATTCACCTTGCCCCCCAGAGACCCCATTCGTCTAAGCTTTTGAAGCAGAGACACTCTTTTTTCGTTGTTTGTTTTCTTTATCAAGATGGGATGTAGTAGCCCTGGCTCTGCAGACCAGGCTAACCTCAGATTTAGAAATCCTCCTGTCTCTGCCTCCTGAATGCCAGGATTAAAGGTGTACACCACCACTGCCCGGGTAATTCTTTTTCATATATACAACATACACAGTAAATGAGGAAATTATCAAACTCCATTTAGGACAGAGCTGGACCCTTGCTACTATCCGAGGGACCCCATATTGCAATCGAAGGGCACAGTGATAATAGTACAGAGAAATGAAGGCACACAAAATGGAAACCATCCAATCACAGTGACTAACTAGTTGGAGGCAGGACATACACACAATGAGTCCTGTGGAGGGCAGGCAGGCACTTACTGTTGCTGCTCCATTCACCTGCACTGATTTACATGCAGTTGTAGCGGGGGTAGAAGGTAGTCTTTCCACACTATGGGTTTCCCTCTGCTTTTCTGCCACCTTGGGATCCCTGTGAAAATGCCATCTGGTTTAAGGATCACATTTAATATTACAGGTCATTTATACTTGTACATGGCAGAGGGCTGGTAGAACACTGATACTCACTCAGGTAAATGGGCTGGGGAAGGGGAACGTTCAAATGCTGCTGACACAGCACAGGGCGCTGGCATAGAGGGCTCTCTGGGGACCACTACTGGACCGGTGTTTGTGCTGGCATCTGCACTGAGGTTCTGAAAATCATTAAAGTAGCAAATTACAAGTTGTCAGATCTTTGCCCAAGAAGTTAAAGGTCTAACCATTAAAACCATAGCAATCTCTAACCCATCTGCTTCCTAAGCCCTACTGACTGATGCTGACTGGCATGTCCATCCTCCAAGCCAACAGAACAGTGGTAACCTCCCAACAAACCACTAAGTCATAGCACAAAAACACAGAAAAAGAAGCGTCCAGCAAACACAACAACTACATTTTGAGTCTGTCATCTGCTGCACAGCACTCAGCCTTCCTGCCCTGAGCAAAAGCATTATAATCACCTGTAAGCCCATCTTCAAGTGAACAGCTTCCAAACACACCTTGCTCATCTGACATGTCAGGGCCCCACAGCAGGGGTGGGATCGCCAACAGTTATATACCACGCTTCACCCTTGTAACTAATATAAAACAAAGGCTGCCATGTCCACACCTACATACATTTAGCGCCTGGTGCAGGGAGGGAGACACCCACAGGAACACTCACCCGAATCTACAAACTATCCACAAACCACCCTTGGAAGCAGGTTTGCAAACCTGCTCTGCCCATTTTCACAACAAGGCCACTCAGCTAAGACAGGAGTGAATCAGAAATTATTCCATCAATGACTTGCTCAGTACAGCTGTAACTCATTTTACTCATGGGTAGTCATTAACCCAGTATGAAATTTTAGTGCTAGTAAGGAATTGATTACAAGTTTAAATACACAAAGACATTTACTAGTTGCCTTTCTGTTCAAAGTAGGTAAAAGTTCAAGGGTAAAATAAAGTAGCTGGAACTGCAGCTTTGAGAGAATGCCTGAGGTTCTACTGGCTTGAGAATCAGAGGTTTTTTATGATTGCTCAAAACAAAAACAAAAACAAACAAAAAACCTAAAACACAGAGTAGCCAACGGCTCCCTATTTGTAAAAGCATGCTCAGATTTAGCCTAACTTCAACTTTGACTAAACACAGATACATATGACACTTTGCAGAACCACAAATCCCTAGTTAAACAGGGAGGGGCTAAATGCCTAAGGCCTGAGTCCTCTGTCGTTCTTGTAGATGCTGTGTAGACTGTGTAACTTGGCCACAGAATCAGGCCCAGCCTTTCAGAAAGCAGTGATTCTTCTTCAAGAAAGACTTTGCACAGAAACTCAGATACATTCAAAGCAGCAGCTTTCTGTAAAGCTGGGGAGGCCTGCTGGTTTTCTTTTACTCGCTACTCAAGGGAGGAAGCCATAACTTGAAAACTAGACTTCATGACTGTTGAAATGCATAATTTTCTACTGTTTTATAAGGCAACTGGAAATTATTATGTGAGGTTAAGACTTAAAATTTCCAAGACATCCCAATTCTAACTAGAAAATATAAACTCTTGGAAAGCACAGCTGAGAGTAACAGTGATGACTACTGTAGCAAAAGACCTTGCTGCAACCTAGAGTTTACCTGCAACCACTAGGCTCAGCAAAGTGAGCCTAAGCTTTTTGCTACTTGTAACTACGTAGATTACCAAAAGTCCTATTTCCTTGTAATTCAGATTCTTATGTCTCATTCTGTGTTTTGTGAAACAAATAAACAATGTCAACAACAAAAATTAACCTAAGCATCTATACAGCATAGATTCCATCCACAATCACAGCAAGTGACAAGAGAAAGGATGGCATGATCCTGGCACCAACACCAAGCATCCAAACCTCAAATCTCTCCCAGTTATTTTCTTTTTTATGTATGTAAAGAACCCATACACAAAAAGTCCATAAACAAAATCAGTGCTTAGAAAACACCACCAAATGTTACAACTGTCATATAGCTTACTCTTTCTTTTGAAGATCCTATGA
Organism: Psammomys obesus; assembly: GCF_907164565.1. Lineage (NCBI taxonomy): Eukaryota > Metazoa > Chordata > Mammalia > Rodentia > Muridae > Psammomys > Psammomys obesus. The sequence continues at coordinate 183,004 of NW_026587556.1, read as the reverse complement.
TCAAGTTGGAAAGCCTGTTTTCAAACAAGTCCTCTGCCTTCAAATTGCCTGCAGCTCCAGGTAATGGGGGGAAGTTGGACAGCCCCAGTTCGAAGCTCGGTGATGGAGGCTTTGGTGGTGTTGGAGACTGAGTCTGACTGCTCTGCAACACAATGATACCCAGTAAGGTCACACTAGTGTGGAGTGACAAGGGTAGCAGGAAAGCAAGGCAAAGAATCTTCTGACTCGCACCTGCCCAAATGTTTCACAAATAATCTCTAGGGTCCACCTAACTTGAGATTTAGGCTACTAGAATAAAGAGTGAGCAGTCCAGAAAACAGCAATGTTAGTGTTCAAATGTAAGCAATGGGCCAGTGAAAGGTTTTAGTGGTTAAAGATACTTGCTGCCAAGCTGGAGGACGTTGGGTTGATCCCTGGGACCCATAGGGTAACAAAGGAAAAAGAAAGGAAAGAAAGGAAGGAGGAAGAAAGGAAGGAAGGAAAGAAGGAAGGAAGGAAGGAAGGAAGGAAGGAAGGAAGGAAGGAAGGAA
>NW_026587556.1:133124-182464 GCF_907164565.1 Psammomys obesus | reverse complement strand
GAAGGAAGGAAGGAAGGAAGGAAGGAAGGAAGGAAGGAAGGAAGGAAGGAAGAAAGGTAGGAAGGAAGGAAAAACCCACTCATACAAGTTGTCCTGTGACCTTCATATATGGGTCAAGCATGTGCACTATGCACATGTAAACACACACAAACTAAAATGTCATAATATTTAAAAAAATCATACGTAAGCAGGTTAAAGGATGGCATGCATCTACGATGAGAAATTAAGGCTATACAGGAAATCTTTTAGCTGAAGTTTACCGGGCTATGTGCCCTCACAACTGCTCTCTTAGTAGCCTTCTTGGTGATCAGATCAAATGTGATCTCACAGAGCTTGTTTAAAATAACCCTTACCTAATTTAATCATGGCTCCCAAATGCAAAACAGTAACACACTAGAAATTCAGATAAGACAGAGAAACCAGAAAGTGCTTCCTGCTGAGAAAAAGGTGACCGTTCTCTACTAAGGGTTACAAAGACATCCACACCCCCAGGTTGCGAAGATCTACGGTACAAATGAAGCCTCTGCTCACAGTGCTGCTAAAGGAAGACAGGCGTATGCTAGTTTGGCTGTTGTGTCTCACACTTCTGAAGTTACAAATTTGGTATGTGTAAGATGCTTCCTCTCAACCACGGTTTCGGCATCCACTTAGACATCTCCCAAGGGTGGGGAGGGAAGCTCCTGCTTAAAATCCCACTCTAGTAATCCACACTGAGGCCCCTTTCTGAACAGCCACATAGAGACTGTACTATGCAGAAAAGTGAGCTCCTCCCTGTAACTGTTCAGAACACCTCATTTACGTGTTAAGGAAACACACTATGAGACACCTGGTCATCAGTACTCCTAAAAACTCCACAATCCTTTCTTCATTAGGGCAAAAATGTCAGTTACTATCTAAGGAAATCACTTTAAAGTTTTTTCCAACATTCCTCCTCATATCTTAGTCTTAATCCATTTAATTAACTCTCACGCTTGTGTGCCATTAGATTTAAATGCCTTGTAAAAATAAGCATTTTGGTCTAAGGAGGTGGTTCAATGAGTAAGACTGCTTATTCTGAAAACATGAGGACCTGAGTTCAAATCCCTAGCATTCGTGTATAAAGATAAACATAGTCTGACATAAACTCAGTGGTTGGCTCTTTGACCCCCACCCCCACCCCCACCCCCGGAGAGAGGAGCAGCCTTGATAGGCCACAGAAGAGGACATTGCAGCCAGTCCTGAAGAGACCTGATAAGCTAGGGTCAGATGGAAGGGGAGGAGGACCTCCCCTATCAGTGGACTTAGAGAGGGGCAGGGAGGAGATGAGGGAGGGGGCTACAGCTGGGATACAAAGTAAATAAACAATAATTAATATTAAAAAAAAAGATAAACACAGGTATATGTCTGGAACCCCAGCACTGATGGGAAAAAAAAGAGGGGATCAAAGGAGCTCACCCGCCAACCATCCTACCTGAAATAGTGGGCTTCCAGTTCAGTAAGAGACTGTCTCAAGACAACAGGTGGAACATTTAAGATACCTGAAGTCTCCTTCTAGCTCTTATGCATCCAAGTGCATGGCTTTTCACACTAGTGTGCTTGTTTGAATGTGTACACAAACACAGCAAGCTCACGCGCACACACGCACACTCATGCACCATTTTATGTACTCACTGTAAACTTTTCTTCTCTTTTCTTCCGGTAGCCAAAGGAATTTTTCCTAAGAGAAGAAAGCAAAAGACTATTATTTCTCCCCCCACACTTTGAAAATTGTGTTTTATTTATGTGTTTTATTCACATATTCAAAGCAGCATGCATCAATTCAGGCAGCCTTTAATATTTTTAATCTTTCACGAATAAATGTTGATTCAAAAAATGTCAATTTTAAATGGACAATCAGAGCCTAGGCATCACAGCATATGCCTGAAGTTCTAGTATTACGGTGGCTGAGGCAGGAAGACTGTCAGCCTGTGTCATGTAATAAGACAGTCTTAAACAGGAAAATCCAAATGTTGATAGTAAATCATTAAGTTAGATGTCCAGAAAGATAATGAAAATTAGTTATGGTAACCACTTATCTATTGGCTACTTCGAATTTTGAAGATTTGAATGTCCTTCAGCTGGAAGGACAAGTTATATGCACAACAATCTGACACCAAATTATATAGGCTATTTAAAACAGGAGTCAAAAACTATGATTATCCCTTACTGCAAACACCACATAAGAACCTCTAAACGCTAAGAGGACCCTGAGACCCACACTTGCCTTCCCATCAGCAGCACCCAGCCTCTGGACAGAAAGGCCCTGCAGCACTTCAGTGAGCCACTGCATCAGTATTTATGGAACCCTGGATGGGTCTGCATAGTCCGACAAGCCGCACATGAATCTCAACTTGTAATTTCATTTTTACCTGTTTATCCCTTCTATGATTTCAACTGAACAGACTCCCCAAAGGAGATTCATTATATAAACTTAAATGTTAATTTCTTTATTTATATAAAATTTAAAAAATGGTGTTGTCTAACCTGTTCTTATTAGAATGATAAACTTGAAGAATGCTCTACAAACCCTCAGGCTAGCCTGTATGCTCCAGACCTTTTTGACTCTGGAGTGGAACCAGGATGTCTCTATTAGGAAATGAAGAAAACAGAGCTTGGCTTTCTGCTCAGCTAGCCTAAACCTGATCACAGATAAGGTACTAAAGATGCCATAAAGGTAGGCATGAGCAGTTAACCTGTAAGAATAGGTCCTTGGTCCCACAATGACCAGGCCTCTGGCCATATGGATGAGAGAGGTAACAAGTGCTGGTACAAAGTGGACACTGTGAGCATGGTACAGTTGATGCCTCAAGACACCATGAAGGCTCCAAGCTGGGCTGGCTTCCTTGCAGATGCCTATGCACCAATGCCAATGCCACCTGACAACAAAGTCTCTCTGCCAGCCTATGGCCTCCCAAAAGATACATTACTGCCTTCAGAGCACCTTAATAGCCCACTAAGAACCTACTTGCTGCAGTATGCAGTGACAGGGTGTCTCGGAACATGTTATCAGTGCCCATCCCTTGGCAAGTGATTCCATAGGACTACTGCCCACAGTCCATGGCTTACTGTAACAGAGACACAAGCACCATGGAGTCTGCAGTTGGGATACTTACTGGAAGCTTGCATGTTTTGAATCCCACATGGGCATGCTTCTACTCTGTGAACTAAGAGGGCTTCCACTGACACAAAGTCAAGATTACCACCTGGCATTTGGGGCATTTGGGGTTGGTATGCTCAAGGACATCCTTGAAGATTCTGTGGGAACTTCTTAGTGCTTTAGACCAGCAGAAAAACTTAATGGAAAACAAACCTCAGGGAAAAGCAGTGGAAGGGGACATGACAATTCCATGGAAGATCACGCCTTCAGAAGAAGGATCTAGATTACCCCTCCTGCTTCTGATTATGCCCTCTGGACATGGAACATATGATGCAGAAAGAAGGAAGCTATACTCTAATCCTTGTTCCATCAGACCCTGGTTCAGAAACAACTGAAATCTACACACATACATGGCTCAATATGTGCACGTCCCCTTTGTTAGCTACATATAGTTTTTCTCAAGTTTCACTGAGGGCTGGAGAGATGGCTCAGTGGTTAAGAGCATTGACTGCTCTATCAAAGGAGTTGGGCTCAATTCCCAGCACCCACACGGCAGGTCACAACTGTCTGTAGGCCAATTCCAGTGGAACTGATACCTTCACACTAATGCACATAAAATTAAATAAATTTCTAAAACAAAGTTTCACTGAAGTGTTAAAGTCCTTACTTAGGTCACAGACTAAGTGGAAACAGGACTCCTTTGCTGAGAATACAGTTTGAGTCTCTATTAGTGCAATGCCCATATGTCTGATAAAAGCATATCCCTCTTGCAGTGGCTACCTGGAAATTCAAATACTGTTGGGGGACGAACAGTGACTATATAGAACATACTGGTTAACAAGTCTAGTCTCAGCCCTGCCTTTTTATTTCGCTTTGGGCTGGAATTCTGCAAACACTGTTTTTCCTCTGCCAGGAAGCTTTGTTAAGCTTTCATTAACAAGTGCTAGAAGAACACAGGAATTTACCCTTTAGCTTAAAATCTTTTTTCACTGTGTCTGTCGGACCCAGGAGGTCTATGGTCCAGGCTCCCTTCTCTAAAGATTTGAGCTTTTAAGAAACATCCGCACAGATGCGAGGCTCACAGCCAAACATTGGGTGAAACATAGGGAGTCTTGTGGAAAAGTGGAGGGATGGAAAGAAGGACCTGGAGGTGACAGGAAGAAGACCACAAGAAGACCAACAGAGCCAACTAACCAGAGGGGCTTGCAGAGACTGAAGCACCAACCACAACCACGGATCATGCACAGACTAGACGTAAGCCTCCTACACAGATATAGCAGCTGGACAGCTCAGGCTTCAAGTAGGTGCCCTAGTAAGGGGAGCGGAGGCTGTCTCTGACATGATCAAATATCGGTTGCCTGATTTTTGATCACTTCATCCTGGTGGGGCTGCATTCCCTGGTCACAGGGAAAGGGGATATGCTTAGTCCTGATGCAACTTGATGAGCTAGGGTTGGGACAAAAAGAAAAGGAGGTGGGACCAGAAGGAGAGACAGAAGGGGGCTATGACTGGAATGTAAAGTGAATTAAAAAAAAAAAAAAAAAAAAACCAAACCCAAGAACCTTAGGTTGGCCACCTGATGTCACTAACTCTGTATTATTCAATGCTCCCCCTTCAACTTTTCCATCTCCAATAACCCACTTGGTATAAAAATGGTGGGTGTAGCTTTTTTTAACTTGATGGCTCACAAGCTGGTGTTAGTTCTCGTAAACCATGGTACCTGTGGCCTCATCATCATGGATGCTGGCAACATAAACTGAAAATGGGAGTTGCTGCTTTCAAAGTTGTCTTCAAGTTAAACTCTGAAAATGCACTGAAAGCAAAGAGATAATCTCCTCCTGTCCCACTGCTGACCTTCATGGTTATGGACTTTTACAAGTGGTAGCCCCAGCCAAGCAAGCATTTCTACACTACTATTGCTATGGCATTTACTCACTCTGTGTCTCTGTGACACACTTTTTATTAAATTTAATCATTGCAATATTTCAAACTTTATTGGGGATGCTATGGTAGTCCGAGGTTTGAGTTACTACAATTGTTCTAGGATGTCATTAACTTTCCATGTAAGATGGTAAACTTAATAAGTGAATATATGGTCTGAAATTTTACTGACCAGCTTTCTATGTCCCTATTCTCTGGGATACAACAAGATTGCAATGAATTGTACAATGCCTTCCAAGTGTTTAAGTAAAAAGAAGAATCACATGTCTATCTAAAATCTAGAAATGATTAAGCTGAGTGGAGAAGACAAGTCAGAGCAGAGAGAAGCTGAGCACCTGTCACACCATCAGCCAGTGAATATGTGAGTGACAGGAGAGGCAATTGGCTTTTCTGCTGATGAAGGACATTCCAGTGACCCAGACAGAAAACCAAACCAGCCACAATATTCCAGAAGACCGAATCTGATGGATAGCAAGGTTCCCTCTTTTTAATCCTGTGGGGGTTGAAAGAGGGAAGGAAGCTGTAGATGCTGACAGATGTTGGCCATGACTGGCAGGAAAGAAACACCTCCGTTATACCAGAGCACAGGTGAAGTAGCCAGAAGAACTAGCTACCATCACTCACAAGAGTGGTTCAGTTTCCCATTGAAAGAAGATACAATCTAGGACTTAATAGCTATAGAGAAGGCAATGCCCAGCATTAAAGCTTTAATGGCCCAGCTGACTCTCCACCAGGGACTAATGTAGCTGGAGACTAATACAACATGGTTACTGAATGCTTTAAGCAAGTACTAAAAACATGTTATTCTATGTAAAAAATTTCTTTCAGATTATTATTGTTTGTTGCCAATGCATTGGGTCATCCAAGAGCCCTAATGAAAACATACAAGATTAATAACACATTTATAAAAAATAACACAGCATGCATTCTGCAGTCATGGTTCAAAAAATAATTTCAATTTTTACGTCTTACTCTTTAATAAATACACAATTCACAGGGGCTAAATAAATGGTCAGTCATAAAATGCTTGCTGCCCAAGAATGAAAACCTGAGTCTGAGCCTCAGAAACCACACTTTAAAAAGCCAAGTATTGGGACTGGGGTGGGGGTGGTGCTGTTTGCATACTGTCTGTCATGCTAGCATGAGGGCCTGAGTTTGAATCTCTAGGACACATAAAAGTCAAGTACAATGGCTGCATCTATAACCCCAATATGCGCAAGGAACAGGTAGATCCCTGGAGCTCACTGGCCAGCAAAGTGTACCAAATTGTCAACTCCAGGTTCAGTGACAGACCCTGTTTCAAAAAACAAGGTTGAGAATACAGAAAGATGGGTGGCATTGTCTCTGGCCTCAACACATAAATCACCCAAACATGTATGTTTGTAGACATATAAGAACATTAGAGAAACATCACAGACTCTCAAAAATAAAAATCCAAGTGGGTATGTTTACAATCCTGGTACTGGGGTATTCAGGACAAGGGAAACCCTAAAGTCAAACAGCCTGGCCTAACAAGTGAGCTCCAATTCAATGAAAGATGCCGTCTCCAAAATAAAGAGACATGGGACTTGAATAGCAGGACCCAAAGTTGATAAACATGATACATGTAGCCTGCTTACATCAAAAACAAAGCAGGAAACTACATTCCATAGACAACAGGGATCCCTCTGAAAGGGAAAGTCAACCAAAAACCTTCTGGAAAGGATCTACCATTTCAGGTGCTGCTAAAATACCTATAATGGATGGGAAGAGGTCAAGAGAATTTGGGTTCCAGCGGAGGAAGTGGATTCATAGGGGTGGAAGCAGGATGAGAACTAGATTTAGTGAGCTTCAATAGCTTCCTGACTGTGGCCTCATTCACCCTTGGATGGCTGAGTGGTAATGGATGGATAACAAAAGGCTGAGACTATAACTGGGTGATTAAGCAGTAGCACAGAGCGAGAGTGCTGACATTCTGTGGATAAAATAAATGGTAGCATATGCTTTGGGAAACAAAAGAAAAAAGACAGCAGTGTTGTAATTCCTGGGCATTGTACACCTATCCCAACCTTTAGCACTTCAAAACTCAGCACACTGAAACAAAAACCTGTGTGGCTCACTTTGCTATGACATCTGCTTTATTGTGGTGGTCAAGCCCAAACCTGCTCTATCTTAGAGGTGTGCCTTTGTCCTGTCTCTGCATCAAGAAAGAGGAATCAACAGTTTGAGTTTCAATTTGTCACTAATCATGCTATATATTTATGTATGGAAAACTTAAGACTTTTTTTTTTTTTCCATTTAAAATTTTCAAAGTAGGTTAAAAGAAAAAGCCTAGATATTGCTTAACATTTCTCAGAGGAAAATCAGGATTTTCCTGGATTCATCAACACTGGAAAGGGTGCAAACCCTAAGACCAACCTGTGTCTTTTCTAACTCACCTTTTTAGAGAAAGTTTAAATGGCAGAAGAAAAGACCTGAGGCTACAAGGAAAAGAAAACCAAAGTATAGTAGTCACAATGTAAGGAAAGCACTCTAGGTAATGACAACAAACACCAAGACTCTAAGAACTACTAGCCCAAGAATGGCAATATGTGTCCAACAGGCACTGCTTCATAAGAGCTGCTTTTTGTTTATAAATAAATTTATTAGAAGTGGAATTTAAATCAGCATTTAAATTCCATACCTGGCTACCAAACTCTTATATCTGTCTATTATATACACTGTCAGCTCAATCCCAGCTCATTTTATTTTGGTGGAGTACTATAGGCATTGAACCCAGGACCATGTTTATGCTTAGGCATGCACTCTACAGCTGACCTCCATGCTCAGCCCTCCTCACTACAAGATGTAAAGAGAACAAGGCTGGGAACCTGTGAGACACCCTGGAGGCCATCTGTGAGAGCAGCAACCTAGAGGGCCAGGACTAACTGCTAAGGTGAAGCTGCAGGCAGAAAAAACAGAGGTTAGAAACTGTACAGCTCCTAAATGGCAGCTGTAGTTTTATGAGAGGAAATATCATGCTTTTAAGGAAAAAAAGGAACCTTTCACAGTCTTCTATTTGATTTTTCTGAAATGTATTAGGATTATAAAACATCTAAATTGAAATTTAAAATATTAGTAGTTCATTAAAAGTACAGAAATATCTGCTTGACAAAACATGCGAGTGACTTACCTTCCTCTCCCTAAACCAGGAGAGGATTCAAGACTACTTGGCTCCACACGCCCAGTTCCAATCTCTCTCTTGGCATAAGCTGAAGGGTTTTGTATTCGTGTTCTAGTTTGCCCTGTTTGCCTCGTCTGTGGGCTCCGGACACCATTAATTAATCGATCTGCAGTGAAGTTAAATATTGAAGGACTTTCTAGCAGCCCAGGCCCTCTCTCTGTACTAGGAATCGCATGGCGCAGATGAGACTTACTAGGATTCCTGCAAATGAGATGTTTGTATATGCTGAGTTATAAAGCAATCAAGGAGTATAGAATGAGCATGCTAATGTGGAATATGTATGTCAAGATTTGCTTCCTACTTAAAAAACACATGGTAAAAGTTGCCCCCAAAGCCTTGTCTGAAAAGAATTGTTTCCTTACTACTGGCAGCCAGTTCTGGGGTTCTTTACATAGACTATAGTTTCAGGTAGTCTCATCTCTGATGAGCATTACTCATGGCTACACAAACCTCTCATTACAGATAAACCGGAACAGAACAACATGAAGCTCATGAGCATTGAAAGCACCCTTGGAACTTGCCTGCTTCTAGGAGGATACTGTCTGAGTGATGTCAGAGGAGACGTTGCAGGTTTGAAGGTCGGAGATGTAAACCCATTTATAAATCCAGTACTTGGAAATGGAGTTACCTGGATTCATTAACAAAAAAGGAAGCATGTAAAAACATGAGACATGAGACACTCCAATTGGATTTACACTATTGTATCTTAGGTACACCAGATCATGTCTTCCTCTTACCAAGTGTTTATTACATTTTATGTTAAAAAAAAAAGCAAAACAAAACTGCAGGGTAAGGAAAAAGTCACATTATTATTAAAGGAAATGTATATTGAGCACTCAAGCCATGGCTACTGCTAAGAATTTTCTCCATGTCACCTTAATCCTTATAATAATCAAATGAGAACATCAGGAGGACACACTTTGCCCCATCACATGGAGCCCTGAATACAGGCATAGTGCCTGATGACACGCAATCGCTTAAACTAAGTTACCACTACTAGTACAACTACCTTCAGTCTGGCAAGAAATAGATGATACTTTATTCTGAATAACCTTAACAAAATTCACCAAAGTGCCCAATTTTAGGAACTCTCACATTCTTATTGCTCCTAACCATGCATGTTAACCCCACAGCCTTTGGCAGGGATTTCTTCTCACCCCACCCTTTTTTAGGGGCAACTTTCATGCAAGACTGCTGTAAACAGCATCCTATTTTTAGATTATATTTTTTTCCAAGTAATACTTTAAAGTGATACTGAACATATTATAAACACAATAATATAGGATCACGCCTTTAATCCCAGAACTCAGGAGGCAGAGACAGGCAGATTTCAGAGGCCAGTCTGGTCTGCAGAATGAGTTCCAGAACAACCAGGGCTGCACAGATGAAGAAGAAGAAAATCATAACAGGGCACAATGAAAGATATGAGGTAAATGTACATTTTTAAAAAGTTTACATGGACTATGTTATCCACTTTTTGCTCATATCCCCTCTTATGGGACTGCCCTACCAGGCCAAAGGGAAGAACTCAATCCTCATGTAAATAGATGAGCTGGGGTGTGTCTAGATAGGGGGCTCCCCTATTCTGAGAAAATAGGGAGAGGGAGGATGTGAAAGGGTGGATGGAACTAGGAGGAAAGCAGGGAGAGACCTATGACTGAGATAAAAACTTCAAAAAAAAATTTAAAAGCGTAAGTGCAGGATTTTAAGTACCACTCAACTGCTTTTAAAATCTTGACATATAAAACCCAGCATGGAGGGCTCAATGACCTCTGTATCCTTGGATGCCAAAGGGATGTCGTCCCCCCCCCCCCTACACACTTTTAAAAACTCAGTTTTGCAGGCATGGTGGCACATACTTTTAATCCCAGCACTTGGGAGGTAGAGGCAGGAAGATCTCTAAGCTCAAGGCCAGCCTGATATACAGTGGTCAAACAACTCTTTAAAAAAAGAAAGAAAGAAAGAATTGTTGGGACTCAGAAGGCAGAGGCAGGCAGATCTCAATGAGTTTGAGGTCAGCCTGGTGTGTGTGCGTTTGTGTGTATAGACAGAGAGACAGAGGAGAGAGAGAGAGAGAGAGAGAGAGAGAGAGAGAGAGAGTGAGTTAGTTTCAGGACAGAGAAACCTTATCTTAAAAATACAATAACAAAGAGATGTGCCATTGAGATGGCTCAGGCAATAAAGGTACTTGCTGTACAAGCCTGGTGACCTGAGTTCAATCCCTGGAACCCACATAAAGATGGAAACAGAGAGCCAACTTTACACTCTTGCTGTGGCACCTGGGCACAAAATAATCACAGTAACAACAATAATAATCACAAGACAGAAGGGTGAGTGAGATCACTAACTTTCTGGCCTCAATGGCATGCAGTTTCAAATATTTTCCACATAAATGACGTACATGACATCACTTCCAAGGCCCTTAGCTGCCTGGGGCCTTCCAGTTTCCACCCTAAATTTTCACTACACTGAAAAAAATACAGGTTCCCAAACAAAACAAAATTTTTAAGACCAAAACGTTGGTTGAAAAAGGTAAAAGGAAAAGGGTGAGAGGACCCAAGCAATTTTCTTTCATGCTAAATGGAAACCAGAAACTCAAACTTAAAATAGCTATTAGAGCTAGCATACCATTCCTTAACTAAAATATTAAAGCGGCAAAAGGAGAACACTTAACACTTGTCAAGGAGGCTCCACTACTTGGCAAACTCCACTGTCTATAAAAATTGCACTGCTTAAAACAATCTTTCCCAGTTACACAACAGACAGGGGACTAAGACCAAGAATATTTGAAGAAATCTAAAATTAAACACCAAACTCTGAATCATCCACCTAATAAATGGGCTAAAGAAATGGACACTCAGTTTTCAAAGGAAACACAGATGGCCAGTATATACTTGAAAAGCATTCAGCAGCCCCAGCCACCAGGGAAATGCAAAAACTGAGATTTTTCTCTTACCCTGGGCAGAAAGGCCATCACCAAGATACGAGAAAAACAAATGCTGGTGAGGGCAGGAAGAAAGAGAAACCCTAATTAGCTGTTAGTGGGAATATGGACATTACAGCCAGTTTACATTATAGAAACCAGTCTGGAGGTTTCTCAAAAAACTAAAAATAGAACTACCACATGACCCAGCTCTATAGCTCTTGGCTGTTACACATCCATGCTCACTGCTGCTTTATTCATAATAGCCAGGAAATGGAACTATCCTATTAAGTGAAGCAAACCACACTTACAAAAATAAATATTGTGAGTGTTTTTTTTGTTGTTGTTTGTTTGTTTAGTATTTGGAACCTAGACATGGGGGTAGTAGGCAGACACAGGAAAAGACCATGAAACTAGAAGGAAGATCCTAGAGGGGAGGAAGGACTTTAAGAGAAAAGGAGATGTAACACACTAACATGAAGTGGGTGAGACTTACTGACAGAAGGAAGGGAGGCAGCCAGAAGGGAAGGGGGGAAGGCAGGGGAGAAGAGAATCAAGGAGAACAAGGGATAATAATACACATGCAATCATAAATCCCATTACACTTGTTGGCTAACTTAAAAATTAAGAAGAAAAATACAACACAGAAGAGCTACTAGTTCAGACCTAAGTTTTGGGGAGTTTAACTCTGGTAAGACCAGACTGTGATAGTAGGGCATACCTTTAATCCCTTTAATCCCTTTAATCCCAGAAGAGGCAAATGGATCTCTTGAGTTTGAGGCAAGCCTGGTCTACAGAGTTCTAGGATAGCTAGGGCTACACAGAGAAATACTGTCTCAAAACAAACAAACAAACAAAACTTTAAGACCAAAACATTAGTTTAAACTCATAATTTTACATAATATACATCTCAGAAAAGGGCCTAGAAGGAAGGACCTGGATATAAAACTACAGGAGAGGCATCTAGACAAGGAGTGTGACAAGGGATGACAGAGTAACCCACAGCAGGAAGAATGCAGCAAGACAAGCCTGAGCTGCATGTGAGGAAGAACACTCGCAGGAAAAGGTTAATAGCCATAGTTCCTCCACAGACCTCTTCTGCTGCCTCTGGGAAAGGGAACTTCACAGCCAAGGGTCTCTGCACTATTTTTAAAAGCATATTTTCTTCCCAATAGAACTCACTCAAAAGAGACAGGCGTTATCTTTTCTTTCATCTCCTACCAGTCTCTATTATTTGTACAATGTAAAGGGCTTCACTGTGCAGTCTCATCCATGTACACAATGTACTCAATCATATGCACCTTGCCTGCCTTCCCATGCTGGTTCCTCCCTCCAAACTAGAATTTCTTCTATTTCCACGTCTTTAAAAAAAGATTTTATATCCCACATGAGTAAGAAAAAACATGTAGCACTTATCTGAGTCTAGCATTATTTTCCTTAATGTGATGATCTATTTTCCTGCAAATAATGTGATTCTGTTCTTCTTTATGGTTAAATGTGTCTCCACTGTATGTACCTATCTCTTGGATAGGCACCTAAAGGGATTACCAGACTCAACCACTGTATACAATGCCACAACAAAGATGAACGTGCAACTATCTCTGTCTGTGGATTTCTATTCCATGGATGTGTGTCACGGATGGTCTAAATGGATTCTGTGACAGTTCACCTTTTATTTTTTATAGGATCTCCATACTGATTTCCATAGTGGCTGAGCTAATTTACATTCCCAGCAACAGTATAGAAGGAATCCTTTCCCTTGCATCCTCACCAGTACTGTCAGCATACCATTCATCTCCTTGATGATAGATGGAATCTCTGTGGGTTTTTTTGTTTTTGTTTTTTTCTTTTTGAGACAGAGTTTCTCTCTGTAGCCTTGGCTATCCTGGGCTCGCTTTGTACACCAAGCTGGTCTTGAACTTGGAGATCCCACTGCCTCTGCCTGAGTGCTGGGATTACAGGTGTGGGCCACCATACCTGGCTTCAGTGTAGTTTTCAATTTCATTCAATTTACGGCTAAGAAAGTTGAGCAACTTTTCATTTATAACTTCATTTATATAAGTTAATCATGTGCATTTCTTCTTAAATTTTTTTTTATCATTGCGTGAGAGATATGATTTATATGTGGAGGTATATAAGCCACAGTACACATATGAAGGTCATAAGAGATCTTCGCAAAGTCAGTTATCTCCTTTGAGGCTCAAATTTGTGCTACCAGTTTGTTCAAGCGCTGAGACAGGTCACTGGCCCGTTGGCTCTACTTTTAGAGCTGCCTGTTTGACTTCCATTTACTTATTTGTCCTTTTGATATGTAGACATTTTAGTTCTTTATGTATTTGGATATTATGCCTTTGTTGGGTGGCTATGGTAAAGGTTCTCTCCTAGTACAGGCTGTCTCTATTATGGGAACTGCTACTTTGTTGTGCAGAAACTCTTAAACAGAACAAAACCCTGTCTGTCCACTGTTGTATTGTGTCCTGAGCCACTGGGGTCCTCCTATTTAGATAGTCTTTACCTATGTCTCCATGTATTTTCCTCTGGCCATTTCAAAGTTTGGAGATAATTTTGATTGTTAGATACTGGTATATCAAACATTTTTTTACTGCACTGGTTGTAGAACTGGAAGGAGGGAGTGTTATAGGCCTGTTTGAAAATCTCCTGTAACTCCTTCCTGACTCTGCCTGTCCTGTACCTTAAAAAAAAAAAAAAAAAAAAAAAAAAAAAAAAAGAATGTCTCTCATTCCTTAACACAAACATTCTAGATTACTTCCTACAAGATTCAGGTCAAAGTCCATGTATCTACGGATTCTCATAAGAGCAATTTAACACTGTGCCCAGCCACCTGCTCAACACAGAATAAAAGTTGGTCTGCAGGAATGTGGGTGATTTTGTACATGCAATCTATCCTCAGCTTCCTTTCTTTGAACCTTCCATTAAGTTCACATGAAGCATGAAAACCCAATTAAGGAACATACAATGGCTCATCAATCCTTGCCATAAATTTAATGCTACTTTCTATTTTTATCGATTTTTGCAGTATCAGCTCCTAGACATACTCCTTTCCTCACAGACATTTATCTTCATATTTCAGTATTTTCAAGTATGAACAGATTTGTCTCAATTTCCCTCTTTTCCACACCTGCCCTGCTTGTCTCCCAGTGAGGACTGCCTCTACATGACAGGTGGCCGGCACCCAGACACCGGATCCTGAGCACCCTCCACTTGTTCTCCGATCTGATCCATAGCCACATCCTGGACATAGACTTCCAGAGTTTAAGAACTTCATTTCTGCTTTCTGACCATCGCCGTCTATGCATCCTACTCTTTTACTATTTATTACTTCTAAATCAGCATCAGCATGTGATGCAAACCTAGATATGA
Source organism: Psammomys obesus (assembly GCF_907164565.1). NCBI lineage: Eukaryota > Metazoa > Chordata > Mammalia > Rodentia > Muridae > Psammomys > Psammomys obesus. Next base: position 167,902 of record NW_026587556.1, on the reverse strand, counting down.
ACTCACCCTCCCTTTGTAACATGGACCTCACTTTCAAGAAACTTACCACACAAGGCTGATTTTATGTCCTACCTTACCACATCAATGACCCCAAACCAGAACCCATGTTTCCTAGCATCAATAGCATCAAGCTAGAAAAACATGACTATACTGACTACAAACTTACAAATTCCAACCATAGAACTTAACAATGGCCAAAAAAAAAAAATTAATGTTATCCAACCCTAAGGTGGGTGTGAGAACTAAAACAGTTTTGTCAGACAGACAGCATATGCCCTGCTTTCCTGTTAGGAATCAATGAAACACCTCTTCCTCTATGACAGAACTCCTCATGTCCTGTCCCTCTGTTCAGGACACCAGTTAGAGCCTTTACTGTATCGTGTCTCATAGGAAGGAAATGCCAGGAGGGAGGGGCCAAGGAGTTTTGTTGCACAGAACTCTATTGTCTAATTAAATTTAAAATCCACATGATAACCCTGAAGGCTGGATACTAGGCAACCTAAAGGCACATGGTTCTCTTTTTAGAGCAGGATTTACACTTGCAAAGTGTCTAGTACAATTATCTTACAATGTAAATCTGTTACATAAATTTATAAAAGAAAGAAAAAGGCTTACCAAGGGTGGATCGAGATAACTATGTGTTGTCGACCATGTCTGGGGGGTGATCAGGCTGTACAGAGGGAACTGCTGTTGGGGACTGTACACTGGAGGTAAATAAAACGATGTAGCATAACGCTGCTGCGTGTAAAGGTTCATGTCCAGAGGTCTAAATCCATTCTTTGGCAAAAATGTGTTTATCGCTATTGCCTTTGCTTTTATACGTGCCTGTTTGGAGACATTTGAGTTCCAGTTAAAACATTTAAGAACACTGATCAGATAATAAAGAAGCTATAAGCAATGGCCTTGCTTACCTTAATTGGCTTTCCTTGAAAAGTTCTGACTTCTTCTCGAAGGTATTTGTAAGCCTATGGGTAAATCATCCAAAACACCATTTTGTTAACCTTGTAAGTGTAAACTCTTACAGCTACAATAATATGTATGGCTGAATATAGCACACAGGATTTAAGAGTGATTTCTGATCCTCATCACAGATCTCTAAAATATCCTTGTTATAGTACCTGTATCCCCAACAATTATATAATTTTATAAGTATTATAAAATTTTATAAGTATTAATAAATACTATACGAGCATCACCAAACCACAAGCTAAAAGTCTCAATTTAGAAGCAAAAAGGATTATCACCTCCTTCCCATTAATCCCAATTTGAAACTGGGATTGTATAATGTAGGAAAGGAAGTACTTAAAAGGAAAGAAAAGGAGACTAATATATTTACCTCATTATTGCTTTTGTAGGAACATGATCATCTGCTCAGTAAGTCTATCAAGCCCCACTTCACCCAGAGGCTCCTCAGTTTCACCTATGCTCACTTGTTTGGCTCCCCAGGCAGGCCAAGGCCACACAGCGTAGTGCCTCTACCCTTCTGGGATTTTAGATTTCTATGTGTGTGTTTCTGACCCTCTGTACTGCTTAACATTTCATAATTATTGGTATGTTTCCCCTAAATCAGACACCTCCTCTAAGAGTACAAAACTTCTCAATACTTTTGAAAGCTCTTTGCCTCACAGGTCAGGGTTAGGTTCAACCTTCACTTTGCAAACAAAGTTTTCCTCTTCCCAGATATGAGACCAGATCTGATTTTCCGAGACTGCTTACTTACAATACACTTAAGTAATGTGGCATGTTTTTAGTAGTGATATAAAAACATACCCGTGGGTTCCTAGAACTCAGTTTTCCCTGCACTTAATACAATATTGTTATAATAACCTCAATGTCCTAACTTCTGCTATGCACTGATGGCACACATGGGTAATCTACAGACTTCGCAGGCTGGGAAAGGAATGCACTTACCTGCTGTGCATCAGCTTCTGTTTCAAAGGTAATAAACCAATTATCATTATAGGCAAATTCACAGTTTATAAATTTTGGTAAATTATCTCCTTTAAATAGTGCTTCTACTTCCTATAGGAAACAGAGAAGTTAGAAATTAGTCCTCACTTATGCTACTTTTTGTCCTCATCAAATTAGAAGGAAAGCTGATCCTCTCATGCTATGATGCAGCTATAACCCTCTTTCAGAAACACTGCAGGGAGTACACACAGGATCATATGCCATAGAGAAGAAGTAATTTCTGAGAGCTTTCCCTACTCATAAGGAACTGGGATTTAATATGAACAGTAGTGGCTGGGATGTAGCTCACTTGGAAGCAAGTCCTGCCTAGCACATAAGAAGCCCTAGGTTTGATCCCCAATACCATATAAACTGAGCACTGTGGGACATGTCTGTTTCTCCAGCACTCAAGGTAGAAGGAAAACAATCAACTTAAGGTCATCCTCAGCTACACAGGGTTCAGGGCCAGTCTGGGTACATGCATCTTTAACAGAAGAAAATAAGGACAGGAGGGAGACAGACAGGCTGGAGGAGAAGGGAAGCAGAAGGAAGAAGTAGGGTTTTGGGGTCAAGGGATGGGCAGGTCTCCAGACTTTTGTCAGAGTTCTCTCCACAGAGAACAGAGAGCAATAAACAAGACGGCACCCTGTGTGAAGGCCACTCTGAACCACTTCACACATATGCAGAAACCAAATAGTGTAAAGTCATTTTTTGCCAATTTCTTTTGGAGCTGGTCATCTTACTGTTGGCTCAGAATAACCTTGAACTCCTGGGTTCAGACCCTTCCTGCCTTAGTCTTAAGTAGTTGGGCATACATGTATACACACCAAGGAGCTTAGCTGCATTTCAGAATATTTATTAGTTTGAAACTACTCAGTACCTAGTGAAGTAATGATTATATAAAGAAATAGAAAAGGATGGCCTGTAATAAGAAAGTCAATCAGATTACCCTTAAAATAATGTAAACAACAACACTAGAATAGAAACTGGATGTCCATTTCAGAGAATGATGAACAGAGAAAAGAAATGATAAACTTCTAAGCTTTGCCAGAAGGCAACCTATAATCAAACTGCTTAAACCAATGAGACAAATTTTCCAAGAACAAGAGAAAAAGACAAATAATATAGAGGAACAAAAAAAAACAAAAACAAAAAAAAAAAAACAAAACAACAACAACAACAAAAAACTGGCAGAGCAGATTTTTTTCCCCCAGCAAAAAAACAATGCAGACTAGCTGAGAACAATGTGTTGCATGTCTAAAGGTGGGACAAGGCTGAATCTAGCCTTTCTGATGACTTATTAAAGTTTTTTTTGGGGGGTTGGTTGGTTTTTGTTTTTGTTTTTTTTTTTTGGGGGGGGGATGGTAAAGTGTCAGGAAAATGTCAAGTACCACAAATGGAGGAACCACTTACTTCCACAGGAGTAGATTCAGATATTTCACGCAATATCACTATGCACCGGTTTTGATTTGGCCTTACTTTCTCTCCCTTCTCATCCACTTGGACTAAAGGTAAAGCTGTGAAGAGAAAAAAAATAAATGGTAAAACACACATTACATGATACTCCAACAGAATGTGAACAATCATTATCAAACACTGGAGAAACTTGTATACATGGTAAATTAATAAAATGTTCAAACCCAACACAAACTACCAAACAATTTAATAAACCCATCTTGTTTTTCAATTTTTCAAAATAAAGGGATATGCAATTTTAAAAGGTCCTGAAAGAGCTATCAAATATATACACAATGAGGTGACAGTTGTTGATCAAATAGACCAAAGAGATCAAATACTAGAAGCACTTGGCACAGGGTCAATGGTTTTCTCCTTTCCACAGTGAAAACTGACAACTTTTGCCAGCGGTATTGGGGTGTGATACCTAAGAATAATCCAATTGATTTAGTGTAGTAAAGTATAGACAAATCTTGATCTTTTAAACTAAATCCGATGGAACCAAACCCAACTATACTTACCCCCCAAGTCTGTATTCTAGATAGTAAACTGGAAATACTGGAAAGTAAACTACAGTCTTGGGAAATGTTATATAATGCTTCAAAGATATACTGATAATCATGCCTGCCAGTTCTTTAGCTTTTGGTATAGGGATAGAAAAATGAGAAATCTTATTTGTGACTAGAAAATACAATTATAAGACTGGCAAAATGGTTCAGTCAGGTAAAGGTGATAGCTCCTCAAGCCCATGACTCGATTTCAATCCTGAAAACTCACAGAAAATAAAAAAAAATTCAAATTCCACAAGTTGCCATGACCTCCGTGTACACACATTGTGGCACATAACACCTACACAGTATCACACACTCACACACACAAATAAAAAAATAAGCCTTTTAAGTCCAATTAAGTTCTAAACGAAAATGTCAATCTTTTCATATTACTACTAAGTGCAATGCACACAAGAAAAATTTCAAAATGACTGTCTAATCAATGAACAGGGACAGGACAACATAGACACACATCTACAAAAAAGGCTGACTGGTAGAAGAAATAAGACTTTAATTCAGACACAGCAATGTCTGATGATTCAAACGTCTGTAAACAATATGGATGTGCTAGCATGTGTGGAATACAGCACACCACATTCTTTGTGAAAAAGCCACTATATAACTGGACCATATACACATCAGTCTCAAGGGAGGGAAAAGGGACTATTACTCACCTGAAATTTGTAGCTTGAGTACAAAAAGTGAATTTTTATAATAAAAATCTGATTTAAAAGGAAATTAAAACATCACAGCATAGTATGTATAGAAAGCATCACAAGGCCAGCAAAGCTCTAGGAAGAGCAGAGGTACCCTTAACCTTATTGTTGTGATGTTTTCCCCATGCACCTATGTGTCAAAACAAACTGGCTAAAACCTTTAAATACACCATTTTATGTCACTTACATCTAAAGTAAAGTAATGTTCTTTCTTTTAAGAAAATAAACTAGAAAAGGTGCTGAAGTCCCCAAAACCAAGGAGAATACAAATAAAACACAATTTCGATCCAAAAGGTAACACTTTAAGAGACTTGTATCTCCTGAAGTGCCTGCGGGATTACTATGTAGTGTTTAAACATTTACTGTATGTGACAGATTTCTGAGAAACAACTTCATTCCCAATATCCCTCTATGGAAGAAGTACAACAATATTTCATCAAAGCTTAAGCAACAAGTTGGAAACTCTTAGTACTACAGAAATATATTTTACTTAATAAAGTTATTACTTATTTTGGTTTTTATTAATTTAGCAGCTGTCTTTAAAAATCTCTAATGAAAAGTTTCATTTTTTCTTTCAATTAGTCTATAATCTTTTTACTTTCACCATAGGTTCAATCTATGCTCCTGTTATAGAGTGGTGGTCAGAAAGAAAAGGAGGTCAGAGAATATCTAACTTATCCACAAGTCCTATCTGATGGCTGTCAGTGTAAAGGTTAGTGACACAACAGTGTGAAGACAACAATCTCGCTGTAAATCATCATCTACTTACATCTTAGCACTTCAACAATCAAATCCACATCAGTACTGAGTTTCTTGATATGGTCAAGATTAGCTACCGTTGTAATTGGCACATACTGATCGCTATCCATCTGTGATATAAGATACATGTCGCTAGCAAGATTCTCTCTGTTGAAAGAAAGCAAATTCTTTTAGCTGATATTTCTTTAAAAAAAGAAGTTTCACCTGTAATAATACCAAGTTTCTAAGAGGCACAAGTGTGGTGTGAGACAGCTTTGGAATGAGAACTGAGTCTAAAGTCCATCTGATATTTGTTCAACGAATACAATCAAAATTAGCACCAGTGGATTAATTCTTTTAAAATGCAGTTGCAGGTGGCTATGATGACACATGCCTTTAATCTCAGCTCTTGGTAAGCAAAGTAGGTGGATAACTGAGTTGGATATCTGCCTGGTTTACAGAGCAAGTTCCAGGCCAGAGAAACCTTGTGTTTTTTTTTTTTTTTTTGTTGTTTTTGTTTTTTTAAAGGGTGCAATTATAGCTCATCTTTTTGAAAAGTTTATTAAAAATGTACACAATTTTTTACAAGAAGGAAATCCAGAAAAATGAGTAAAAAAGCCAGAAAAATACAAAAAAATTGGGGTAGGAGTCACTACCCCAATACACCATAAAGTCTGGACACATGGACTGCAGGTTCTGTTAACAAGAAGGAAACAGGATCAGCACCTTCAGCCAGGGCAGAAGAAAAACTATACAACCAGCAATCAGGACAAGATGCACTACTTCCTGGCATCTGGGCCAAAGAAAATGTTTCTGGTGAATTCTCACGGGGGGGGGGGGGGGGGGGGGGGAACCATATGTAATAAAACACACAAAATCTCAAAACACCACAAAACTAAAATACAGCAACCGTTGGCACAGGCCCTCTTACAGCGTCACTGACAGTATCTCCTGGTGAAGGCCAGTCAGTGTTCAAAGAGATTGGCTCACCTGAGAAGAGGACTGCTTATCTATCCCTTATCTCAGATGGTGATACTTACAGGTATGAGAGGGCTGCACCAAGGTTTGTGAATGGCAGGGAGCAGGACTTTGCAACTCTGGCACAAGTATCTTATTTTTAGACTTATCATTTGCTAAAACTCAGTACTGTACTAAGTTGTGATGACAGGAAGAAAGGAGGCTCAGACATTGTTCTTTTATCCTAAATATAGACTCTCTTGTCTTTGTGGGACCTTCAGACAGTGGTGTCCTTGGAGCTACAGGGAACTTCATTTGTGGCCATTACCTATCTTCACACTCAAACCCATTCACATGCCTACTTTCTTCACTAACTTAAAAGTTCTACACTTTTCAACAAAATGTCATTTTAAGGAAAACTAATTCAAACATCTACGTAAATATGAACACCATATACATAAAACAGCCCACTAAAGCAGTGCTTTGGCCATTTATGGGAAGGTCCGGATCATGGCATGTTGTGCATGTGCAGGAACCTCAGTAAAACAACAGGCCAGACAATCATCACCAAGATGGATCTGAGGCAAACTCTGGGATCCCTGGCCTGACTATTACCAACAGTTGTATAGCGCACTTCTGATGAACAGACAGGCATGTATGCAATTAGTTATTTATAAACATACTACTAGGAACAAAATCACATTTGTAGTCAATAGCTAATGTCTAATACAAAAGATACTAATCATTAGAAAAATCACTAATAGACTTACCTAGATAAGCAGAATTCCAATGTTTTTTTAAGTACTTCCCGAGGGTCTTCCTGGCTTTCTGGTTGAGACTCATTTCCTCCTATATAAAAGTAATAAATAACTCAGGAAAAAAAAATGGCTTAAAATGGCTTAAAACTTACCAAGCAGGTAATTCAGTACAGCATTTCAGTGTTTTCGCCTGCATATACACACAATAATATGAAAAGTGCTATTATATACTTGCCAGAAAAAAAAATAAGAGATGAAAAAGAAAAACAAATTACTTCCCATAAAAAACCAAAACAAACAAACAAACAAACAAACAAAAAACAGGTGAGAAAACAATGATTAAATTACATTAAGGAAGCCAAGTGTGGTGACACAGGTCTTTAATCCCAGCATTCTGGGAGGCAGAGGTAGGCAGATTGCTTGAGTTTGAGGCCAACCTGGTCTACAAAGGGAGGCCAGGACAGCCAAGGCTACACAGAGAAACCCTGTCTTGAAAAACAAACATTTTCTTTAAAAACCAAGAAAAAAAAACAAAACAAAACAAAACCAAAAACCCCAACCAATCAAACAAAACAAACAAACAAACAAACAAAACCAAGAACACTGACTCTAACAGTAAAATAAAAGTATTAAAAATTTAAGAAGCAGAACAAAGAAAAGATAAATACAGGCAGAACCAAACCACTCCAAAAAGAAACATACAAATCAGTCTTAGGACACAAAAGCTCTTTCTACGTCCAGAGGAATATGGTCACACACAGCAGCAGGTGAGGCAATGGGCTGTAGCAGAGTGAAGTCCAGGTTAGGCTGAAAGCTCCTGCCACCCTGCGCACTCAGGGCACCTTCGTATTTAATGTCACTGATTTGAAAAGTATTGGAGCACTACAGAGTGTTCACATATAAGTCAGCCAGGTGAAAGCAAAGATATTTGTATTCTAAAAGTCAAGGTTAAAGACTAAAAAAAAGAAGGATAAGGTGGGGAATTTAGAACAGACTTAGAGCAGACAGTACACAATAGTGTTATACTGAGCTTTCACAAAATCCATCTCCACAAGCAAAAAGAAATTAAACTGCTAAAATAACCAAGGAACAAAACACACAAGACTGTGAAACTTGAAAGGGAAAACAAGACCTGTCAATCCCTGACCTGGAGACTTTCCCTGGTTATCTCATTTAAACTCATATTCCATTCTCCATGTTGAAGAGACATTTACTTGTTAGGAACTGTGAATTCAGCCTAAATGAGGCAAGGCCCCTTGCTCTCAGGAGGCCAACATTCCATTGAAAGAGGCTGACAATGGACAGCTAAAGAAACCATTGCCAGCATAATGAGACTGAAGTGATCCAGAGGAAAATAGCCTGGGCAAGGGGCCAGAGTAGCATGGTGCTGCCCCACATGGAAGTGCATCTGAACTGAAGTGGAAAGAGAGTGTGCACAAGGAAAGTGGAAGTTAAGTTCTAGGCAGAGGCCATGAGGCAGAACCGACAGACAGTAAGGAGACTGGTGTAACCCACGGAGTGAAGGAACTTAGTAAAAAAGAAAGTTGCAGAATGAAGCATGTATGAATCAGATCAAGGTTGTTCAAATTTTAATTTGAATGTGACTAGGAACCAATTTTGGGGTGACATCTTGGAAAGATCACCATGGTTTCATGGTGCAGAAAGACTGTGAAGTCAGAGTAGTATAATCAAGAGGCTAACACAATCACTGAGGGCAGACCACCACTCAGGACTCAAAGCATAGGGTTACTAAGGCCAAGTGAAGAAGACAAAAGACCTCCCATGTAGCCCAGGGGTATGACAACCCTCTGCTCTGAAGCAACAGGAGAGCCAGTGGCCACAGAGCTGCATCTGTTGTCCTGTAAAGACTATCATGGAAATGTAAAGTAGATGAAGGTTGGGAGTGAGAGAAGAAAATTATTTAGTGGGGTGAAGGAATCACTAACATAGGGAGTTGGGGAGATAGCTGAGTTGGTATGTGTTTGTTGTGCAGGCATATGAGGTCTTGAGTTCAATATCTTGCTCATGTAACCAACCTGAGTATGATGTTACATACTTATAATCCCAACTCTGGCTGGGAGTGAGAGTGGGGCAGAGACAGGTAGATCCTTGGTGCTTGCTAGCCAACTACTCAATCCCAATCAGTGAGTCCCAGATCCGACTGAGAACAGGAATACTTCCAGATATTTTGAAAAACAGGGTGAGATATAGCTCTTGGGCAGAGTGTTGCAGAGAAGAAGCCTGAGGTTCAATCACCAGTACCACAGGGAAGGGGCGGAAAGGAAAAAAAAAACCTCCCACCAGCACCCTTCCTCCCCAAATTAAATAGTCCTGGCTAGAACAACGTCTTTAAAGAGCTAATAAATGCAATTATCAAACTGTAAAGACAACTAACTGTCCTAAACAGGTTCAGGCGGGACTGGTCAGGAGGCCAGGACAGAGGGGCAGCTAGCACAAAACACTGTTCTGAAGGACCTAGATGGAGGGACATGGGTGTGTTGAAGAAACTGATTTAGCAGTGTAGGAGACTGCTAGATATGACCATGCAGATAGTCAGATGGTGCAGCAAGGAAGCCAAGATCGTGACATGGGAAGAAAGGAGTGCTCACATGAGGACAGGTTCTTGGACCAAGGGACATCAAGAGCCTACAGATAATGTACTACCAACAAAATATAGATACAGGTCTAAGGTTATTTTCTTTTAAAAAAAATAACAGTACCATAAAAAATAAATAAAACTATTTCCTAGGCATCTATAAGCCAATCCTCCTCCTAACTACAGAACTATTAAGAAATCAATAGCACTTCAGCAGGCTGTCAAGGTCAACAACCACAATGTTAAGTTTTTTTGGCTGTCAACAAGTGTGTTTACCCTTGTCACATGATGAAAATGGCGTTTATCTTTGTGGTCTTCTCCCTACTTCATAATATAAGCATGGTGGTAGAAAAACATCAGAAGACTTCCAAGGAGAAGAGTACCACAGAACACATGGCTGCTCCTCCTCAAAACTTAAGATTATCAAAAACAAAGAAAGTCTAAGAACTGTTAAGGAAGAGCATGATGACTAACTGTAATGTGTTCCAGGCAGGATCCTGCACAGGAAAAAGACATTAGGTGAAATGTACCAGTCAGTGCTCATTCAGGTTTGTGGTAAATACATCACTGTACAGTGAGAACAGAAAAGGCTGGATGTGGGGTGTGGTTCCTTGGGAGGGCAAACCGCTGTCAGGGAGGACATTGGCTCTGGAATACATGACAATGGGTCTTTCCCATAACCTTCTACCAGAAGCATAAGAAGTGTCTCTAGTAGTCACTGTGAGGCCCTGAGCAAGCTCTTGGAGGTAAACTTCAGTCAGTGACCAGTAGTTTGTTTCCAACTGTGGCTCTGGTTCCCAAAGACAGAGCTCTCTGCTGTGGGTTTGTATTTACCTCTCTGTCCACTTCTGTAGTTAATGGTGTGACCTTACTCTTCTTCCTAGAGCTGAGGGTATTTCAGACTTGTTAGTTCTCAAAGTCTCACATGTGGAACTGGAAGCTCAAGAACCCTCGTGTACAGATATCTTCAGTGGTGCAGTGTGTATTTGCTCATGTTCTTACTGGGTGGTTTCACTGAGTATCGTTGGATGCAAGTCCTTACCAGATGTAATTTATAGATACTGCCACTGTTCGAAATGATAATTTAAAATGTTATATAGTAAAATTTACGAAGTTTTTCTCTTATGGGTATTCCTATAGAGATGGTACATAAGAAATTTTAATGTAAGATTAAACAAGTTTTCTTTTATTAGTTTTATTGTTTCAGGTTTTATGTTTTTTGTTCATGATCATTAAAAATTAATTTTTTGATGTATGGCAATGTCAACTCTTCCATACGTTGTTGAAATGCTATCCTCTTTCTTCTGCCTCTGCTAATGTGTCACAGTAATGCTGGCATAATGACAGAATACTACATAAAAACAGATAAAAGACCGAGATAAAAAAATCCTCATGTGTGTAGATAAATAATCTTTAACAAAGGTGCTAAGGCCACTGAAAGGAGAATGGCAGTCTTCCACAGTGCTGGGAAAACTGATTATCTATATGCAGAAAGAATGAATGGGTGTGGAAGTGAGCTGGAGTGATGGCTCAGAGGTTAAGAATACATGGAACAGAGTTCAGTTTCCAGCACCCATATCAGGGGGCTCACAACTGCTTGTAACTCCAGGGAATGCAATGACCTGTTCTGACTTCCATTGACACACATGACCATGTGCACATACACATAAATAAAAATAAAAATTCTCAGAAAACAAAAAAGAATCAAGGGGACAGCATAGCCTTATATATATATAAAATCAAAATCATAAAACTCTAGATGAAAGCAAAGAATAAATCAAAAGCTTCAAAATACTGAACTCCAACACAGTGCAGATGTATTACCAAAGCCCAGGCTACAAAAGAAAAAACAAAAACAAAAACAGACAAACTGTACTTTATAAAAATTAGGCATGTTGCCAGGTGCAATGGAGCATGGCTGTAACCCCAGCACTCAGGGAGGCAGAGGCAGTCGAACCACTGTGAGTTCGAGGCCAGCCTTGTCTACAAATTGAGTCCAGGACAGCAAAGGCTACACAGAAAAACCCTGTCTCGAAAAACCAAAATAAACAAAACAAAATTAAACACTTTTGTATATCAACTATCAACTAAGGAAAGCAACCCACAAAATGGGGAAAAATATCTTCAAATCCTATTTGATAATGGATTAGTAATGCAGAACCAGCAACATCAATCACAATATCTAAAAGATGGAAGCAGCTCCAAATGAATAGATAAAGAAATGTGATACAATTTAACAAAGTATTATTATTCTGCCCTGAAAAGGAAGCAGATTCTGACATATGGTACAATATAGATAACCCTTAAGGACATTATGTCAATAATTAAATAAGCCAATTACAAAAATATATATGCTGTCTACGTCTACTTTATGGAGTTCCTAAAGTAGGCAAATTCACAGAACAGAAAGGAGGATTACCAAGGATTAGAAAAAGGGAAATAGGCAGTTATTTTATTCAGTATAAAGTTTCAGCTTTTTATAAGATGCAAAGAATTTAAAGACACATGATGGCAATGGTTGTATAACAGTATTCAGTGCCACTGACCTGTACATTAAAATGTAGTAAGGGGCAGAGGGTTTGATTCAGTGAGGAACATTTGCTTACTACATACAAGGCTCTGGATCCTATTCCCAGCAAGCACACATGTACATACACAAAATGGTAAACTTAATCATGGAGGGAAAAAAATAAAAAGAAGTTGGGCATGATGGCATTTCTGAAATCCCAACACTTGGGAGATGAAGACAGAAAGACTGAGTTCCAGGCTAGTATAACACCTAATCTTGAAAAAGGGGGGAGGAGTCATAGAATGTTAACATTAATCAACAGGAAACATGGGTAGCTATATTTGCTTCGGAAAGAACAGACTTCAAAAAGCAAGAAAAACTGGGCCGGGTGGTGGCGGCACATGCCTTTAATCCCAGCACTCCGGAGGCACAGGCAGATGGTTATCCATGAATTTGAGCCCAGCCTGGTCTATCTGGGAGTTTAAGACCAGCCTGATCTACAGAGCAAGTTCCAGAGCAGCCAGCCAGGGCTACACAGAGAAACTCTGTCTTGAAAAACCAAAACAAACAAAAAACAAAACCCCACAAACAACAAAAAGGGCAAGGAAAACTGCTTTAATGATATGATGGAGGGTCAAATAAAGACATAACAAGGACTAATATAACATGCCTAACAACAAAGCATGAAAACATAAAGCGAAAATAGTGCAAGCACCATGCAGACAGTTGACGGCTCCTGACAGACTAAACATACTCAACCATGTAATACAGTAATCCTATTCCTTGATGCTTAACTAAAGGATTCAAAATCTCTTATATCTACACAAAAACCTGCACACTAATGTTCACCACTGCTTTGTTAATTACTATCAAAGCCCAAAGGCAACTAGGTATCTTTCAGCAAATGACTGGATAAACTGCTTTGCTAGAATAATTCAGGCTCACCTAGCAATAAGCCATGTGAAGATATAGAGGGGCCACAAATGCATATTACTAAGTATAAGAGGGCAAGCAAAAAAGAGGCTCTCTAGTGATTGATTCCTCTTTAGTAATCTGAAAAAGGCAAAGCCACAAAGGCAAAGAAAACAAAAACAAACAAACAAAAACAGTGATTGCCCAGGGCTGGGGAAGAGGGGTTGACAGAGAGAAAAAAACAAAAACAAAACAAAACAAAAAAACACCTGTGATTGCCCAGGACTGTGAAAGAAGGGTTGATAGAGAAAGCTCAGCTGATTGCTTCGGCAGTGTGTCTAGCCATGATGTTAACACTGACTAATGTCATTATGTGCTTGAAATGTACAACAGCAAGGCTAATATAAACTGTAAAGCAGGAACTTTGGGTGATAAGGATGTTTCCACGTGGGGTTATCAGTTGTAAAACACACCACTCTGGGGAGTCATGATCACATCGGGGGAGGCTATACAAGTGCATAGGCAAGCACATCTGGAAACTGTGTACTGGGCTTTCTGCTCCATTTTGCTGTGAATTTAAAAACACTCTTTATCACCTCGTCCAAGGCTCAGGTAACATAACAAGATGGAGAGTGCTGCCAAACAGGGTCTTCAGCACACGACACGGCATGGTACTGACCTCACTGCAGCTGCGGTGACCTGCACAAAACTGAGCCTGTGAATGCTTCATTCATCTTGAATAGGAGAGAGAAACTCATGAAGCCCTGCCTCTCAACTGCTAACAGGTGCTGGGAGAGGGGCTATTAGTGATATACCACTGATTAGCTGCCCATGTCTCAGTAACTAAGCCTCAATTCAAATTCACAAAAGTGACCCTAATTAAACTCAGTGAGTAAGACATCAGAGTCAGAGGTGTTGCTGAAAAGAATTTCAGTACATAAATGGATTAAGCTGTCAAAGAATAATAAAGAATAACATCTTAAAAGAATAAAGATGCTTGAGACCGTTAGCCATGATGGAAATTCACACTTAGAGCCCTGTGAGCTCTGCTAACTACTGCATGGAGAGTGGCTGACTGTGCCCCTGGGACATGCTGATCCACTGCAGTGCAGAGTAGCTTCATAGATTCTCCTCAGTACCCTTCCCTTCACTTGGTTTCACTCCCTAGTGCTAGGAATTGAATCCAGTGCCTACATTAGCATTTTACAAACTGACTAGGTTTTATAGATCACACCAGAAAAAAACTGGAGTTAAGGAATCACTTTCCCATTACCTATAACCATTTCACATTGGTACACATTCTGGCTACCAAAGAGAATTAAAGTCTTTCTGTTTGTTTGTTTTTTTCCCTTCAAAAATTAGTTTTAAATAACTAATTTAAATAACCCTTTTACAAAGAACCAACTTCTTTTGACTTTAGAATTTCCAGACATAATTTAACATATTATTTTATTTTGGATACATCTATTTTGTATCTTTTGCATAATTTTCTGTTCCCAGTTTGAGATTTGGATGCATTCTAAACTTTAAATTATTTTTTACTCCTTAGGTTTTAGTATTAGGATCCCCACCACTTGTATATACGATGCCTTTTATTTGCTCTTTTGAAATCCACTTTAAATGTGTAGCATTCCCTCATTTTGCCATCAAAAAGTCAACTTCACCTTCACTCCAGTGTATCTCAACACTTTGTCATTTCCCAATTATTAACCAGTTAGCGTTAGGTTAATGAGGAGGAGCTGATCAAATCAAATTGCTACATGCTGGTGAGCCCTTGCTTATATGGAGGTTTAAATCACTTAAATTCAAGATGGCCAATTCATATTTACCAGAAAGCAATGTGGTTTGATTTTTTTCTTTATAAATTCTTACCTTATTCATTTAAAGCAAATCTAGTTTTTATAAAACACATTTCCCACATAAGTGACAATGCTTAATTTTGTCATATATGAGAGTTTTAAACTCAATTAGGTTTCTATGGATCACTATGTCTCACACAGCAGGGCCTGGCATTTTTGGGTCTGCTAACTCTATTCCCTGCTCACTAAGAAAATGCTTCCCTATACTTCCAGATGCTGACAGTCAGAAATGCAGACTAAGGAGACGGGACTTGGTTTAAAACCTGAGGCAATTACACACTGCAACAGTAAGAAACAAAAATTAAAAAAAGAAAAAATAATGTATTCAGCAGGTTTACTTACCCAATACTTTTTTCCTTCCTCACTGCACTAACAAAGGGGACATCATTCAAATCTCTCTGGCTTCCCAGACTCTGAAGTGAGGCTTCAAATGCCTTATCCATCACTTTATTCTATCTCTAACAACTCTCAGCCTATCCAGCCTGTCTTATCCTCAATTCCAACACTAATTCTCCATCTCTGTCCATCGAAACACCCCTGTGAACAATCTCGTACTTCTCATAGCTCAATGCCATTTGTCTCAGAAGCTGCCTTATTCTACAGCACACTTTCCCCTCCAGGGTCTCATTTCTGAATCTACCAGTTTCAAGGAACATTAAAAGGAAGGAATGAAAAATACATTGTTTAAAACTAAAATTTAAAAATCTCATATTCTAAGTAAAAACAAATTCAAAGTGGACTTACCTGTATCATTATTTTCAGGCAGAGGTTCATATTCTGAGTTATCCAGAGCCAGAGTGCTCATGTCTGTCTGGTCTGCCTCCTGTAAGTCTGGTAGTGCTGCATTCTCATGACTTTTGTCACCATCGCCATTGGCATCCAATCCTATAATTACAATTTAACCCCAAAATGTTGTGTTAGAAGAATCACTTTCCCTTAAAATAGTTACTCAGTTTTTAACTGGACTGTAAAAGCTCCCAAGGCTCTAAATACTATCACAAACCAGGACACAAATGTGAATGGAGAAGACAGATTAAAATGTTAAGGAAGGCAAAGGGTTTTTTTCCCCCACACGCTGATGAATTTATTTTTAAATATAGTAATTCAACGTTCAATAGTGGTATAATATAGTGATAATATAATATAGTATAATAATAATGTTTTTTAAAGCAGGCCACTCCAGGTCATCACCAGGCTCACTACTTACCCTGCTGGTCGCAGTCTGCAGGATGTCCGGGGACTTCATCCCATGGGGCATTCACACCAACAGCTGCACTACTCGTTTCCAAATGTAACATATGAGTCCCCCATACTTTCGCATTAGGGTTTAGTTCTGAAACCTTAGTTGCTGGGACCTAGAAAAAAATTTCACATGTATGTATTTGTACCTTAGGTACAACAAATGCTGTTTTGTTAGTTTATAGTAAAAAACAAACACTAATATTAAGACAATTTAAGCTTAAAAGGCCAAGTCTAGCTATTCACACACACCTTTGGGATTGAAATGAGGTTCAAAAAGAAACCAAGCTGATGCAGTCAGAACTCCACCTGCCACCTTTACAGTTTCTTCTAAGCACAGTGGTTGCTACACATTGCAAATGACAGACTCCTTCATTTCATTATGTTCAGTCTCACAACTATATAACTAGTGATTACCTGTATGACCTAACACAAATCCCAATTTACAGATTTACAAATTCAATACAGTGTAGATGGAAACATTTAAATGATAAAGCTCTTGAGCACATAAGCAAGAGATAGAAAAATCAAAGCTTCAGTCAAGGCTCCTGAAGCACAGAAGAAAGCTAGATCATCACTAAGGCAGGAAAACACCTTACACTCTCAGCAGAGCTACTTGCTCCCATTCCTGAGAGAGCCTCCCCATCACCTCGGCGGCTTCAAAACAACTCCCCAGAACTACTATGCTGCAAGTGATGCTGACACTTCTAGTCTAGGGTTCTCACCTGTGCTAATGCTACTGGGCTTGAGTCCTACACCCTACAGACAGCTGTGCAGCTACTTAATCTCAATAAACATCACCTGGAAATGACTTTTGCCACCTTTTAAAGTAAGTAGGAAATTTTCAGTTTTTAGTGGAATTGTATGAAAGTATATTTGGTAGTGAAGGTTTAAAATCCAATGTGAAGCTCCACAGGTTCAAAATGGCTATTCTAATTGTACAGAAGTTTATTGAGGTTTATAGGCCTAGGGTCTGCTAAAGTCTGCATGATATATATATATATATATATTTTTTTTTTTCCAGGTACTTTAATTTTAAAAAGAAAAAGATTCAGATGATGATGATGATGTTGAAAGTGATGAGGTCACTGGCATGAAGCACTCGGAGTGATGCCTGATACACACTGGGCACTCATTAAGTCATTAGCTCACTGGTTACAATGACAACAAAAGCATCCATCCCGTGCTCAGATGCTGGAGCCCTCATGCAAATGTTGTCCACTCAGAGTATCAGAGTAAGCACTCTTACAGGATCCGCATCTCCTAGGCCTGTTCAATTCCAGAATTGAATTGAACATCAACTGCCTGCTGTTTCTAGCACACCAGCACTTCTGTACTTCAGTTTGTCTAGCACTCTTTCATTTCCTTTTGATGGTCTTTGCTCAGGCACTTTACAGCTTACAATATCCCCTCATTAAGTGAATACTCTCCATTTCCATTTTTTTTTCCCTGATACCAAAAATCAAACAAATAAAACAAAAGCGAAAACAAAACAAAACAAAAAACCAACTGGCTTTCTTCTGCCTACAAACCCTAAATTTTTCTCCAACCTAAAAAAAAAAAAAAAATTTCCCAGGAGCAGTTATTTCCCAAATACTAACTCCAATTTGCCATTGCACTCTTTCAAGAAACCACTTGCCTTTTCAAGAACAGCACCAACCATAGGACCCTGAAGGAAAGCCTCCTCATGAAGGGACAAAGGGTCCCAGTCCTGGGTGTACCTCAAACTAGTGTTCTAAGCTGGGAACAGGCAGGCTGTGTTGCTCCAGGGTAGAGCATTGACAGTCCTCATTTCTGCACTCCATAACACATGAGATACCATTAATGAGCTATATCAAGGAAGCATGGAGATTTATAAGTATAAACAGGTAGATTAAATCCACAGTCTCAGGTAACGGAAGCTGCCAGTGAAAACTGTAAAACTATTTCTGACATTGCAAGTAGAAGGCTTCCCTGAGTCAAACACTATTCATGTTCATTCTCTGAAAGCAACTCTGGCCTTCTGCTACTTCTACTCACTGGGCAATTACTAAAACACCACGTCCTCCAAAAACAGATGCCAAAGCAAGTACCCACCTGGAATTCTTTACTTTGGTATTTTTAAAAAAGCCAGAATTTTTCCCCAAGCAAGTGTAAGCAAGAAACACTGATTCTTCAATCACAACTAAATGTCCAATTCATCTTTGGCCTTTGGCTTCTCTTCAAAGAGTTAAGTCTCAGCTCTTCTCTCTCACATACCATCAAACAAGTACATCCTACAGGCTCACAAACGTGCCTTAAGTACTGTGCTAAATAATAAGAACACAATGGTTGGTGTGTAAGCACCCACAAAGCTAAAAAAAGACTGAGATACTCTGTTACACACACAGAGTTTTAATAAATTTACTAAGATATACCTTACATCTTTTAAAAAAAATCCCACATATTTAATTTATATAATTTTCATGAGTTTGGATTTATAAAACTATCATAAGAATCTGTTCTGGGTTTTGGAGGGGGGTGCTATTGTTGTGTTATTGTTTTCTTTTTCTTTTTGATTTTTCAAGACAGGATTTCTGTTTGTAACCTTGGCTGTGCCAGGCCCAGTTCTCTTTCCAGTGTTCCAAAACACAAAATCAAGTTTTTTAAAATTCAGTTTTATTCAATATATTAACAGACTCTTGTCACATGCACATACTATACATTCTTTAAATTACTAATACTAACTAACATTAATTGTCTTCATTTCAGTGCCGTTTGCAGCTGACCTGCATGAACAATACAAGTTCTGTAGTTTATAAAAACATATTACATGGCCTCCTGGCTGTGAAGTGCCCACAAGCAGCACACAGCACAGCACAGTTAGTCTTCCATGGTGTCTACAGATATACTGTGTCTGTAGTCTATGTAACTCTTGGGTGGTGGGCACAAGACACATTCTGCTTACCACTATGTTGCTAATGCCCAGCAGCATTCAAAAAAACCATAGTAGAATGGTGTTTGGGAAATATGCTGAATGAAAACTTAACAAAGTAACTGCACAGAAATACAGATTTTCCATAAATGACTTGGATGCTACTGTTAAGAAATTATTACATCTTGGGTGCTGAAGTAATGGCTCTTCCAGAAGATCCAGGCTTGATCCTCAGTATTCACATGGTAGCTAAAAGCTTTCTTAAACCCCTTTGGCCTCCTTCGGCACTACCTGCACACAGTGCAGACATACAATCAGGCAACACACAAAAGACAGGAGGGAAGGGACAGGACTAGAATATTGGCACAATGATTAAGAGCGCTTACTACTCTTGAGAGGACCAGAGTCTGCTTCCTAGTATCAACACAGTAGCTTACAACCTCTTACGCCAGTCCTAGGGAGTGTGGAGCCCGCTTCTGACCTGCCATAGGACCAGGCATGCACATGGTACACAGGTACATGCAGGCAAACACTCATGCATATAGTAAAACAAATAAATAGACCTAAAATGAGACATAAAAAAAAGGAAAGAAACTATTATTTAAGTGATTATGTCCAAGCCAGAAATCAGGAAAGCTACACAATTTTGAGCAGTTAATTAGGATTCAGTGAGAGTACTGACAAAAGAGATGACGTATGAAGATCTCCAAGACCTAATGGCATACCAACAGCAGACGGCTGTATTCTGCACGCCTAATACAATCAGAGCAAGCTTAAAGGCAGGTTTCACTACCCCCATTTCACAAGAAAACCAAGACAAAGAAAGATTAAAATCTGCCAATGGCACTGATGGTAGTTAGAAAACTATACTCTTTTTTCTCAGCAAACTTTCAAGAACTGCCTTCTCAAAATTCACATGAAAAATATTTTTATTAAACAAAGACCAACCTATACTGTTATTTGAAACATGGGTTTTGCTTGTAGGTGTATGAAACTTGTAAACACAAGAACCCTAGTTTCATCTGCCTGGCTCTATGAGCCAGAATATTTTCTCTCTGAAAATATATAGGTTGGTAAGTTATTAAAACCAGAAGCAAGCTGACCTTAGCTGCCACATTCTGAAGTGATTGTATATAAAGTCAACACTGCTTCTCTTTGAAGGATGAGCCATCCCATCTGCAGGTTCTGATGCTCTGTACATTCAAAACACTATGCTTTATTAAAAAAAAAAAAAAAGTACCGATTCAGTTTGTATTTTACAGATGTAAGATAGAATGGTCTCACCAACAGGTTGCTGAATAGGAACTAGAAGAGTGCCAGAGAGGGGGAAGTCGAAGGGGGAAACCAAAACAGATGAGCTAATAGAAAAAAGATGTGGGAGACACCTTAGGGAAGGGTATGCCCCTGGAGTTGCCCTGACTTCTGAGACATGCTTATGCTACTTCTGCCCCTTTACCTGCAAAGCAGAGACACAGCTTTCAAAAGAAAGGTAGTTTTAAAATGTCTGTGATAAGACTTTGAAAATAAGTTTTGAAAAGTAAAGTAACACCATTAAACATGGTAATATCAGAAATCCGTATATTGCTTGGACATTATCCCATAATTGAAAAGCCAGTTTAAAACAGCATACATATTGCTTAAAGCCAAAAGAATAAAGACAACACTCAGTCTGCGCTTGCATAAATGTACCAAACAGTTAGCAATTGATAGTCAGCTACTAACAGTGTACATTTAAATAAAAGATTCAAAAACAATGTGGTCATAGAGAAAAGGCAGATGCACAAGTCTGATGGGCAATTCCTTCAATTTTATAACTTCTTTATTCCCAGTTTACAACTCTCTTTAATATCTGAGTGAAATCTATCTCCTTCCTATTACCAATAGTTTTTCTTACTGATCTCATAAAGAAAAAGGGGGGGCGGGGGGGGGGAACTCTGCATTGCTAAACACATTTTTTTTCCTGTAAATTCCTTAAACAAGACAGTATTTATTCCCATAGCTCTTACATGATATTCAATATTGTAAGTATTTTAGAATGCCATCAAGTATACAGGAGAATGATTTTGGTATCCATAGGCTCTTGGAACCAATCCCCTGCAAACACAAAAGGATTAAGCATATGTCCTTTCATTAATAACACTTTGATACATTTGTATTCTTAGCACCATTGGTTTTCTGTTGTTGAACAGTATGTGCATTCATTAAAGAACTTCTAGAAAGATGCTCAATTCAGCTATCCAATATCAACAGCAAAACTTCTTCCAAACCACTGAGGTCAGGACATGAGTGATTTTTACTGAAACTAAAATTTTAGGGCCAGTTACAAGTCACAAATTTTTCTGCCATAGACACAATACAAATAGGAAAACACACTTGAAATGTAAGTATGACATGCTGTCAGTG
This sequence comes from Psammomys obesus, assembly GCF_907164565.1. Lineage (NCBI taxonomy): Eukaryota > Metazoa > Chordata > Mammalia > Rodentia > Muridae > Psammomys > Psammomys obesus. The sequence goes on along the minus strand of NW_026587556.1, from coordinate 146,366 downwards.
ACTTCAAATACTTGCTGAAACACATCACACTCTCCATGGGACAAGAACCTGTCTCAGAAGACAGGCACTGAAGGGTAAAGGGCACTGAACAAAATAGTATCCACATGAAAGGTCTGCACAATGCTGTGTGGGGGTAATTAGTGGGGCATGCTTTAGCACCAGCTGCTTACATACAAACCCTGGCTTGAATATGTCAATTTATAATTCACATTTCTCATTTGAAAAAGGTTAAATTGATACTCCATGCATTCAGTCTTACAAAAGCATCCAGATTGCCAATAACCTAGAATTAACTAATTTTCATAAACACCCCCAAAAGGTAAAAACTGCCATTGCACATACAACAAGCACTGATAAAGCATACTTACTAACTGTCCACCTCCACTTTGCCATCCCCAAACAACAGCATCCGCTGACACAGGCAGCTGATAAGGGGTCTGCTCCAAGGAAAGCGAAGTATTTTCTAAGTACTGAGCATTACTGTGTAGATCCTCACTAAAAATTTGTGCATCTTCTGTCGTATTTTCTGTAGCTGCATTAGCCCAAAGATAGCCCTCTTGATAACTGCCACACCCACCTGCCAATCCTTCTGAAAGTACCCGATTTGCTAGCCCTCCCATCGGGTAATAGGAAAATTCATTCAAACACGGAGTATAGAACTTTTCGGGGATCCTGTGCCAATCCATTTCTGAATGATTTTCAGACACATTTAGGATGTCTTCTTTGGGTGATGCAACGTGGTCAGCACTTGGCACTGCATATTCTTTGCTCTCAGCTGGGATGGCAGGAATTGCCTGGGGAGTATTACTAGGAATAGCTGCAGGCATATCCACTTGTATAGATTTGACATCAATCCAAGAGGAAGACCCCTCAGAAGTGTTGCAAAATGCTATTTTCTTAAAAGTCCCCTCAGAGTTTCCCAAAAAATGCATCTTCCCATTTAAAGTGGCTTCTTTAACTGTGGATTTGGCATTTCTTCCGTTCGTCCTACATGAGCCTAAGCAGTCAATGCTGTTAGGATCAATACTGTGTTTATCCAAACCAAGTTTCTCTTTCTCTTCTTTGCTCAGTTCTGATGCATTATTATCAAAGGCATTACAAACTTCTTTAATTGATTCAGAGTTAATGAGATGCAACTCTGGGATTCTGTCACTATTAACCCACTCCTCTTCAGGTGACACTGAACTGTGGTTTAAAGATGGGACAACAGTAAGGTCGGGGTATTCATTCACTCCATCAGTTCTGTAACTGTCCTCCATTTGATTAGTTTCACAATCAGGATCTGCTGCTATGCCAGAACCAATACAAGTTACCGTGTTCCCACTGAGCATGACCTTGCTAAGAACACTCTTTTCCCATTGAAAGACTGTTTTAGCATCTGACTTGGCATTTTCTATGCTCTCCTCACTGATCTCTCTACAATTAGCTTTCTGTGGTTCCTTTTCTAGTTCAGAGAGCCCACTAGATTGGTTGTGTAATACACCAACTAAACTCTTCACACATACTTCATCTCCTGTTTTATCATGTAGGCCTGTTTCCCTTGCTTCAGTATTAGTGCAGGTGAGAGTGGCTACAGGTGGTGTTACTCGGCCTTGAGGAGGTCTGGAGTGGTCATGAAACTTGTCACTTGGCATTCTTTGCGAAAGTCCAAACTTCAGAAGATCTGTCTTCTGGACCACCCCTTCTGTGTCTGGTTCACATTCCACTTGAGTTAAATCATAAGTCTCTGTCTGAGCCTTGTCTGCCCTACTATCTATACAGAGGTCTGCTTGACACCAACTTTTCAATTCCCTCTTGCCATGGCACTCAGTCTCTAAAATGCTCATTCTATCCACATCTTGATAAGAGGAACTATTTTCAGAACACAAGAACAGCTCACCTCTCTTTGCCAGCCGGATACTTCCAGTTTCCAGATTGCTATCCCCCAGGTGCTGCTCTGGCCCACCATGGGGTACAGAATTAGGGCCTTTATGTTTGCTTAAGGCAACTTCTCTGAGATTAGCATGATCTGGGAGATACTCACTGCCTAAGCTCTCTGAGGCTAACCTTTCTGGACCTAAATTATCTAGAGCTAAGAAGGAAAGGCACCTACCTGGCCTGGTAACAGTGATCTGGAAGTAATCACTGCCTTCTAGTAGCTTTTCAGAGTCATACTCTCTTTCCATTTTAGAGGCTAAACTTTGACCACCGCTAACTGTTATAGCCTCAGGTTCACCATTCTCATCAACATATGAAATGTCATTTGGCAAATTAACAAGTGACTCATCCATCTGACTTCCTATTCCTGAAGCACTGCTCTCTCTTTCTTCAGATGTAGCACATGTGCATTTTAATGAGTCACTGCCTATGTTAATATTTAATTCAGGGAACAGGCCAGTATTATATAATGTACTATGTTCTGTGTGATCTTTAGGGACTTTGGCATAAACTTCTGCCCTTACAGACTCAGCCTGGAGGTCACTGATATGTGCTTCATCAGATAGATCATGGTCCACCAAAAAATCAGAACTACATTCACTTTTCTCAGTAAATGCTTCTTTTCTTTCGCATGGGCCTAAGACATCCTGGGGTAATGGCTTTTCCTGCTGCAGCTTTAACTTTCCTGCCCTCTGTATGGCATTTGAGGCAGCACATTCTTCCCTGTTAGCTAAGGGCCAATCCGCTTGGAAAACTTCATAAGTAACAGCTGAATGGCATTCTTCTGCAGCTGCTCCATACATGGGAGTGTACAGTTCCTCTTCCATGTTCACACACTCCAGATCTACAGCACAAATACTGTAAAATTTGCTCTCCCTTGAATTCTTACACTGTTTGTCACCAACACAAATTGGGCTTTTATATCGCAACTCTCCAGCAGATACTTCTACAGAGTTACTCTCATTAAAACTACTGATTTGAACACTTGGCAATTTTTCTTTCTCTATTAAAGAGTTTTTATAAGTGGCCAGGTAACTTTGTAGATGATCACTCACAAAAGTTTCCTCCTGCTGGTCAGAAGGCATGGGCACATGTGAGAAAGACTGGTCATCTTCGGAATAAGCCTGTCTGTCAGTACTCTTACACAGTGGGTCACAAACAATCTCAGAATTTTGTTCAATAGCAACAGTATCTAAATTCTTGTCACCTTCATCTAAATTTTCATGCCCATGAAAGAACTCATATGTAGAAGAGGAATCAGAATTCAGTGACTGCTTTGATCTATGATCCTGTTTGTGCCCGGACCTTGTAAAAACTCTAGTCCACATAGTAACACCAGTGGCTGCTCGGCTGGGCCCATTTTCAACTTTGTGAAGCTCCTCACTTTCAAGGGTATCAAATAATGAAGATAAAGTTTTACTTATCTTGTTCTCCGGTTTCTTCTCTTCCACACATTTTTGTAACAGGCCAATTTTCTCATTGTCACTGTCACTACTGAGTTCTTTGCTGAAGCAACAGCCCATATCGAAAGTTCAAAACTCACATCACAATGCTCGTCCTTTTCTGAACCTCTACAAATGCATCTCACACTAACTTGCTATCGTTTCTGAGGCAAAGCCAACACCCAGATACCAAAAATAACTTCTTGCACAGCAGTCACATGTTCCTGTCACTCAAAACCTAATTCTAATGACAAAAGAGTCCTGCCTGACATTCATCAGACTCCTTGTGCTGAAATCCAAATGGTACATAGAATCTAAGAGGGAGGGGGAACACAACATATATGTGGTTTTTATCTTATTTTCATAAAGTTAATTCTAAAAACAACTAAATTTATTAACACAGCCAGAAGAAATTTCAAACTTCTGGTCTTCAGTGTTTTAGTATCTCCTGGATTATATTTTATAAGATAACAGTCACCAAAGAAGTTAGCTGGTGTTGTCCCTTTAAAGAAAATAATACCAGACACTTACTCTGCAACGTTTACAACCATGAGACTGGAAGTAAGATAAGGCGCTTGCTGTGCAACCCTGACAACTTGAACTCAATGCTTGGACGGAACGGCTGGCTGCCCTCCACATAGTCTAAGTGGCACAGCGCACTTGCACTCTCTCTCTCTCTCACACACACACACACACGGAAAGAATAAATTAAAAATTCTGTACTTTACAGCTAGTTAAAAGTATAATCTCATTTTCTAGCTTTGAGGTATTTCTTCATATTAAGGAATCAGGCTAATTTTGTCAGACCAAAAAAAAAAAAAAAAAAACCACAATGGAATAATAAAGAGAAGCAATCTGAAGCGTTGATGGTGAAATAATAAACTGCCCACTATTTGCCTTAAAATACTACAAAAAATAAAGTTCTATGAATTTCTAGAGTGTTGTGTGGGGGGCTGGAACATGAACAGCTGAATGAGAGTGAGAATAATTGCTCAGGTTCATGATGCCTACACATTGGAATGCAAATACTATTCTCTTTACAAATATCTGAACATTGAAATTAAGAAAAAAATCATAGACTAGTATCCCTAAAAAGAATTCTCCTAAACCAGATGCAATGACACACACCTGTATTCCCAGCACTCAGGGAGGCAGAAGCAGGCAGATCTCTGTGAGTTCGAGGCTAGCCTGGTCTACAAAGCAAGTCCAGGAGAGCCAACACTACACAGAGAAGCCCTGTTTTGAAAAACCAAGAGAGAAAAAAAAAGAATTCCCCTAAAAGCACTAAAAACAAACAAACAAACAAACAAACAAACAAACCATTTAACCTGTAAAATACTGTGCAAAAAGCAGGCAGTTGTCATTTACAAGCAAAATTGCAAGTATTAGCTATTTTCATGACTGTGAGCGTACTGATTCAATATGCAGACATGTAGCAATTAATCTAAACACCCAATCAGAAACAATGTCATCAAAGGCATACTTTATCAATGAAAGTTAAGTGACAGCCTTGCAAATGCCAAGCAAACACTCTACCACTGAGCTATATTCCAAGACAATTACTTCAGTTAAGTTCTCTAATCTTGTTATCATTAAATAGTTTTGAAAGATTATTTCTGACTGCGCCAGGAAGATGGCTTAATGGGTTAAGGCACTTAATGCCAAGCCTGACAATTCAAATGTGATCCCTAGGACCAACATTGTGAAAGGAGGTAAATTACTCCCTCCAAGTCATCCTCTCACCTTCACACAAGATAGAAGATGTGCACACACGGGTGTGCACATAGAGGATATAATTAAATATAATGAGATGCTTAAGGTCATCCTGACAGAGTTCAAGATTTCCTGAGTTATCTACAGTTAGAAGAATCAAATTCCCATATAGTAATTGGAAAGACACTGCGCTCCCCAGGAAAAACAAGCACTAACACTGCCTGTCCTGACACAACTCTCTCAAACAACATCTTTGTTCATTTACAGTGAAACAAAACAGAAACACTACAACAGAAAATGCCTCTGAGGCCAAAGCAGTTACTCGAGAACACTGAGGCAACTTAGCTGCAGAGAAGGCAGTAGGATTTAGACTCTGAGTTCCACTGTTAGAATGGCCTTCTAACAGTGATTGTTTCCTTTCGGCAGAATCTGTGGCTCTAACAGCTAACCTTGTTAAATTTCAGTCATCAGATCTTGTTTCTTTCTTAAGTAGATCCATCACAATGGCCCAGAGTGGCTACATCCTTATTCACAATACATTCATAGCCCTCCTGATCCATTCCTGTGTTGGCCTTCCTCTTGCCACCAGTATCAAGCTCTCAGGCAGAAAGCTGCTGTATGTGCTGTGTCCATCAGTCTTGCATCTCTGCCGACTGGCTTCCACTTATATCACCCAGGGATCTGCGTTTGCTAAGGGCAAAACTGATGACCTGCTTTGCTCCAGTTCTGTCAGATCAGTTGGTTCCTATTCATTTCCTTTCTATCATAACCCATGCCTTCATTTCTTCATTCCCTCTGCTGCTTTCCTTCCAGTTTCTGAAATACTCCATTTTCAATATTTTCCTTATCATTATGTGCAAAGAAATTTAGTGCAAATTTAATACTTCAACCCTTTTGCTTGAAAACCAGTAGTGAAGGTTACAATATTTCAAAAGACCCTCTTCTACCAGGGACAAAAAAAACAAGAGTATTTCTTCTGTAGGCACAACTATCGTTCCCTCTCTCCAAGTCTGTATTTACTCTGTCTATGTAAACTCTGGTACTACAACTGTACATGTTGTGTTAGGACTATCACTAGCAATGGGTGTTCCATTCTCATCTGTGAATAACCTTTCCATAGAAAATGCCCTCCCTATCGTTATCATCTACAGTTAACATTTATTCAGAAAACAGTAACCGCCTATCACACATAGGCATAAAAACAGCAAACTCTGAGACAAGAAGTACATGCGGGTAGAGTAGTGGCAGATGCCTGTGAGGGCAAGATTTGGGAGGCAGAGGCAGTCTGTAAATTCAATCTGTTCTTTTCTTTAAAAAAACAAAAACAAAAACAAAAATAGGACACCTGTGAGAGTCCAAAGCTAGCTGGGGAACAGGGATTAACTGTAACTGAACATCAGACTGCTCAATGCCCCACCTACATGGAAGGCTAAGTCAGGAAGATTGAGAGTTCAAGGCCAGTATGGACCACACATATAGTAAGACTCTAACTTACACAGAAAGCTCTAACACCAGATGACTGTGACGGCTGCACAACTTAGAAAACTACTAAATATCATCAAATTATACACTTAAGCCCAACATAAATAATAAATAAATTCAAGTGTGGTAAAATACACACATAATTCCTGCACCCAGAGGAGGTCAGGGAAGTCAGGGCAGAAGAGCCACAACTTCAAGGTTGGCCTGGGCTGTGTAGCAAAATCTTGCCACAGGAAAAAATAGTAAAGACAACGAAGACGAGAAGGAGAATGACAAGAAGAAAATATAGAAAAGATAGCTAAGGAAAGCATCTTGGAGGTTAACCACCCATAACTACTTTCAGGGGTTCGGACACTCTCTTCTGGCCTCCAACGGCACTGGGCATACATGTGGAAGGCATACATACATGCAGGCACTCACGCACACACACACACAGAGTAAATAAATCTTTTTCTTAAGTGGATGAGGGGTTAGTGAGATGGCTCAGTGGTTAAAAGTGCCATCCACCAAGCCTGATGATTTGAGTTCAGTCCCAGGACCCACATGACGGAAGGAAAGAACTAAGTCCTGCAGGTTGTCCACTGACCTCTATTTACATACTGTAGCACATGTGCTAATTTCTACACATGCTATGTATTTGAGTATAGACCACTCAAGTTTATAATGTACAGTTAATAAGAGTTGTAAGATACTTAAATAAGAAACTAAATTTGAAACACTATAGATGTACTTCCTACACGCAATACACATGCAAAGTGCAAGATTTAAAAGAATGGATTCCCACTACCTTATCCTTTTTCTTAAAAAAAAAAAAAAAAAATGGTATCTCAGATCTCAGGTATCTAAGACTGGCTTCAAACTTGCTCTATAGAAATTAAAAAGGATCCTAAACTCTTGTTTCTTGCTAAACTCTTATTTCTTGCTCTCCAAGCTAGCTAGGATGACAAGAATGAGCTACCATACCCAGTTTATACAGGATCTCTCCCCTCATATGGTACCAACGAGCTATATCTTTAGCCTGTTTCCTTATTCTTTTATTATTTAGGATTTGACTTGCATATTTTAAAAAACAACCAAAATGTAAACACTTATACATATATATACAAAAGTGTATATATACATATATATACATAAGTGTATAAGTATACATATATATGTATAAGTGTTTATATTTATATATATACACACATATAACTGATTAACTGAAAACTTTGTCCTGAATTCTATTCTTGAGAATGAACTGAAATATTTGACACTTCTATTGTTAGAAAGAGACAATATCAACAGTTAACACACTCAAGAGCACAGTGCCAAATAAGTCCTCCTTTAAAAAAACATCTACATTTTTCTAACTTTTTTACAATATATATTTGGTATAATGCCATATCTGGCAATCTTGGCTGTGGCTAGACAATCTGTGATAAATACCAAAAATAAATTACCTGAGTCAAAGCTGGGATGGAACTTGTTTGAGAAGTGGTTTGCGATATAGGACCATTCATCTGTAAAATTGAAAACATCAAAAACTCCATTATTAAAACATAAATAAAACATAATTTCAAACCATAGTAACTAAGTAAAACCAAACCCACTGAAAAAAATTCATGTTTTTACATAGCAAGAAATTTATAAATAATTACATTCGGAAGAACAGAGCTGCCTTAAAATGTATAATTTTTGGAGTCTAACTAAACATTACAAGGAAAATTTCTGGTTTCAACTGAGGTAATTTTAAAAAGCTACTTTTCCCAACATCACTTAGAAACTTTAAATATTGTTTGACAGGATTAAGACTGTTTAAAGATTTGTTATTTAAATACGTGTACATGTATGTATTTACACTTGTGTGCAGGTGCCCTCAGGGGCCAGAGGATGGACTGAAGCTGCTGTTACAGAAGGCTCTGAACTGTGTGGAAGCTGGGGACTGTCTTCTTCAAGAACAACAAGTACCCTTAAGCACTGAGCCATGTTTCACCCTGGAGTGGTGGCACATGCCTTTAATCCCAGCTCGCAGGGAGGCAGAGGCCAGCGGTTCACTCAGAGTCCAAGGCCTGGTCTACAAAATGAGTACAGGACAGTCAAGACTACACAGAGAAACACTGAGCATTGTATCTCTAGTCCAGGATTGAAAGTCAAAGGTGGCCAAAACAACACAAAAACATACAATAAAATCCTAACTCTTCAAATATAATTTACTAGAATGGTTCCTATATTAATAAGGTATTTAGTTTTTAATGCTATTTTACATGCATGAATGTTTTGCTTCCACTCGTGTGTGTACCAGGTGTATGCCTAGTGCCCACGGGGACTAGAAAAGGGGTCAGGTCCCTTAGAACTGGAGTTATAGATGGCTGTGAGTCACAATTTGAGTACTGGGAACCAAACCTGGGTCCTCTGCAAGAACAATTAAGTGCTCTTAATTGCTCGGCCATGTCTCCAGCCCACAATGTCTCCCATCATTTTGTTACTGTTGTTGTTGTTATTATTATTTGTGTTAGATGTATATATGTACAACATATGTGAGTGTAGATAGAGGATGTCACAGTGTGCATATGGTAATCAAAGAACAACTTTCACATGTTGGTTCTCTTTCCACTGTGGACTATGGGAATCAAATTCAAATTGGTAGGCTGTGTGACAACTGCTTTTCCTCAATTGCGGGCTCTAAACCCCATTTTCTTGATACAAAGCTTTAAGTATCTAAAGTCATAGGTGTCTTGTTTTCTGTATCACCTGCTAGTTTTAGTTTCTGCTACTAAAGCTGCAGGTATTTTTTTCAGACAATACAGTTCAGTCTGAAATATTATAGCTTAATATTTGAAAGAGTTTTAGAATAAAAACAGAAAAATAGAAACTAGAATTTCTTTTACTACTTCCTTCACCTCAATTATACCATGAAACAAGCTGACTTCCTTTTGAAAACAGGTCACAAGGCCCTCATTCCAAAGGGCTAGAGAAATGTCACACACAGATGTCAAGAATAATCTGAACAGATCTAGCTAAGTCCCCCATAAATATCATCAAATCACACCATCTTTTGTACAATTATGCTTCTCTATAGCTATCCACTTCTCTTCTGTTATAAGATTTAGCATAGTCTGCCCTGTAGGTCTTTCTATCTAAAGACTCCTATGTGCATCTCTTGCCATGGGGATCTCAGCCAGGTACACTGGATGAGCAAGAAGTCCTTTTGCCTCTGCAACACTGTTATTATACATGTGTTCTAAGGAATGTTACTGTTATTATTTTGAACCTCTTTTTTAAAGTCAATGTAGAGTTTATTAGAAAAAGGAATAAACACCTGTAACCTGTGGCCTGTGGCCCTCCCTTTGAGCCTCCCCTCCAACAACACCTACCAGATGAGAGCTGTCCTTGCCCTCCTGGACTCGCTGTGCCTGCGGTTCAGCCACAACTTTAGTGTCCTGATCAGAAGTCATGGGCTCCACTGGAGAAGTGTAATGCTAACCTCAGGACGCTGGAAAATGACAGAGAGTGAAAGGGTGACTTAAGAAGCACCAGTTCTTGTTGTTTTATTTTTGAGATGGTCTAATTCTATAGCCTAAGCTAGCCTGGAACTCATTATAGGAAGAACCCAGGTTGCCACCAATTCACCACAATCCTCCTGCCTCAGCTTCCCCAATGCTAGAATCACAAGTGTGAGCTACTACACCCAGCATTATGACTGATTCTTAAAGCAAAAGTATTAAGTCTGAAAATGCTTGAGTTTTTCAGAATATTTGTTTACCCTTCTGGATTCCAAGTAGTTTAGAAACATTTGCCCAGAACATTCACATTATTCACTGAATCCTTAGCAAATTTCTCCTTCAGACCAACTGAGTGAAAGCATTATCAGAAAACTAAGAAACCATGTGTTAATACAGAATAGCGCAAGAATTCCTCTAAAAACCTAAAATTAGGAAGTTAATAATCAAGGCACATGAGGAATATTCATAGCTCAAGAGTAAAAATCAAATCAACTTAAATTTCAAAACTGGCCAAAGAATACACGCACCCACCCACACCCACCCTAACCCCAACACCCTGCCGTGGAAAAGGACAAACACACATAATAAGACATTCAAGTACCTCACTAGTCATCAGGGAAAAGCTAATTAAAATCACAAAAAGATACCACCATGCACCTGTTAGGATGGCTATACAAAAACAACAAGTGTTGGCATGGGTGTGGAAAACAAGAGAATGCTGCTGGAAGGACCTGTGCAGCCGTTACTGGAAACAGTAGAGAAGTTTCTCAAAAGTTTAAAAATAGAATTACTACACTACATGAGCCAGCAATTCCATGTTTTGGTATACATCCAAAGGAAATGCAATAAGCTCCTCATGAAGATAGTCCATGCTCACTGCAGCATCACTCATCCTAGCCAAGACACAAACAGAAATGAGAGAATCACCAATGGATCAGGGAATAAGGGGAAGGAATACTATTGTTCAGACTTGAAATAAATCTTGCTATTTGTTGAACACAGATGAACTGAGCGGGGGGGGGGACATATGACGGTAGTCTTCTGGGTCTAGGTAGGAGAAATTGGAAGCCACAGGTCAAAGAACACAACAGTGCAGTGATTTGGGATGATGAGGTCTCTTATCTAATATAACACGGGGCTATCAAATGTGATGAAAGTAGATTTCACATGCTCTTGATAACAATGTGAGATGACTGACTACAAGAACCATTTCACCCTGTATACTTTAGGTAAGTACATATTAACAAACTAGAGAACTACAGAATGCATGAATTCTGAAAATAGAAATTTTTTTTATAAATCCCAAATGTGTATCTTTATAGTTTTTGAATGGTCCCATTGATTTATTTTGATCAAGAACAACAGCTGTGGATGAGGTATGGTAGCATACACCCTTAATCCTAGCACTCAAGAAGCAAGGGCAAGTGAGTCAACCAGTCTGGTCTATATATCAAATTCCAGGCCAGCCAGAGCTACATTAAACAATAACTGAAAAGAAATGATTTCACTAGAAAGAAATTGAAAATATGAGTACAGTTGTGCAAACATTGGAGCATTCTGATAGCACTAGACAATAAAATTCACACATACTAACTACCTTATCTAAGTTTAAAATTCATTACTATTACTGTGAGGACTCCTAAGCATTCAGTTCTGAGTTCAAGGCGTTTCTTCTTTAATGCCTCAAAAGTAAGATAAAGAGCTCACTCTAGGCCAGATTCCTTTTCAGTCACTTCTGAAAACCATCACCAGAAGGCCAAAAAAGAAAGGGCAAGGGGAGAGAGGGAAATATAAAAGAAACTTGTTGTTTCACTATGTACCCATACAGGTTTTTTCACTTATATTACTCAAGTTAGCATACAAAGTAATGGGTTCCTTTACAGCATCTTCACACACTTCATTATACTTTGTTCTCATTCATTTCCCTTTCCCACTGTGCTCTCCCATGCCCAGTACCTTCCAGCTGGCTTCTTTCTTTTCCTATTTAGTCTCAAATTTTGCTTTATTACTTGTATTCCATTTTCCTATTTCCTGTCCCTAAGGTCTCTTCATTTCCTCTCATGATCCTCAAAATTCCTAGTTTTGTGACTGCCAGACACAAATATTTGTACATAAACACAGGGAGTGAGAGAAAGGAAGAGGAGGAGGATAGAATTGAGAATTTTAAATGTAGGTTCCATAGGAGAGAAAATGTAGGTTCATCTTTGAACAGGTTCCATAGGAGAGAGAATGTAGGTTCATCTTTGAACGTGGCTTGTTACAATTAACATAATTTTCAGATTTTCCATTTTCCTACAAATGTCTTGATTTCATGCATAAAATTCTATTGTGTGCTACATTTTGTAGGCCGCCTATCTATTGACAGCCATCTAGGTTGGCTCCATTTTCTGACCATTAAGAATTGGGCAGCAAAGAACATGGATGAGCAAGTATTGTGTGCTGACTTCGAGTCCTTCAGGTGTACAGACCCAAATATAGGTTATATTTAATTGTGCTCTTAGTTTTTGAAGAATTTCCATAATGGATGCAGAAGTTCACGTTTCCAGGGGCCCTTTCCCCATATCCTTAGCAGCAGCCAACAACCCACTGTTGTCATCTGCTGTCTTTTTTATTCTTAAGTCTGTATGCGCGTTTTGCCTGTATGTATGGCTGTGCTGAGTGTCCCTGGAGGCCAGAAGGCATCATACCCTCCAGAACTAGAGTTATAGTTGTGAGCTGCTTCAGGTGCATTTCTCAACAGCTAAGGATGTTGAGGGAGTTTTCTTCTTTATTATGCTTCTCCCTATTCTCAAAAACCTGGTTCTAATTCTCAACATTCTTATTAATGAAATTATTTGATAATCAAAAAACAATCTCAGCCAGGCACGGTAGCATAGATCTTTAATCCCAAAACTTGGGAGGCAGAGACAGGCAGATCTCTTTATAAGGCCGGTCTGACCTACAAAGCAAGTACCAAACCAGTTAGGGCTACATAATAAGATCTTGCTGTGGAAGGGGAACAGTAGGGAATAGATAGAAAGGTTTAAGGAAAAAACAAGGGCCAGGGATGGTGTTGCACACCTTTAATCCCAGTGCTGGGGAGGCAGAGCCAGGAAAACCTCTGAGTTCAAGGCCAGCCTGGTCTACAAATGAGTTCCAGGACAGCCAGGGCTACACAAAAAAACCCTGTCTCAAAAAAAAAAAAAAAAAAAAAAAAAAAAAAA
>NW_026587556.1:112729-133024 GCF_907164565.1 Psammomys obesus | reverse complement strand
AAAAAAAAAAAAAAAAAAAAAAAAAAAAAAAAGACATAAACGAAGAAAAAAGGAAATACGGAAACAGAAGAGGGAGTTGGGGGGGGGTCTGCCAAACTAAGAATCAATGGAAAAGCCTTAAGGATACTTTGGCAAGCTAATTTAAAAAATAAGAGGTTGAACTGATTGAATTGATATATCCTGCATGGGTAGATAATCTAACTCCCAGAAGCCATAGTTTATTTAATGAAGAGCCCAGTGACTCCCCCATCCCCAAGTTGCTGGTCAAGAAAACCTGAGAATACCAAATAATACAGGAAATTGCCACACTGGTTGACTGCCCACCAGGACTAGATGGCTTAGTTGCTGAAGACACTACACAACAAAACAAAAAACTTTCCTCCCTGAGTGCTAGCCTTCATAGTACAAGAATGGACTATGCAGGCTACTGGGTGAGAACTATCACCAGCTATCACCAACTATCACTTACTCTACAATGGGTCTCGCATAGTATATTATGAACCTGCCAGACAGGGTATGCCCCATAGTAAAATAGAGGTATGTCTATTGTGGGGGTAAACCAACTCCATTCTGAGACCCATTACACAGGGGGAAAGTCACTTCTGGTCTCATTGAACTTGGTCAAAAGCTGGGACTCTGGAGGTCACAGGCCTTTGTTTTGCTAAACAGACATAATGTGCCCATCATTTTTCCTTCTAAATAATTAGGCGTTTGCCCCAAAGTGTCTTGAGTCGAAGGAATAACAAGGAACAAAAAAAAAAAAAAGTAAGGAAGCACAAATGGAGGGGGGCAGGACGCCTTAGCAAAAGGAAGCCACATATAACCTCCATGAGCAATCAGGAAGTAGGCAGGGTAGTCCATCCAAACCTGCTAGCCTCAAGCCTGAGGGCAGGGGATGGGTCAACCGCTGGAGATATGCAGCTACAGCAGGCTCTGCTGCAGATGCTAAACCCTGGCGTGCCAGGGGGTTACCTGATTGCCAAAGCACTCCAGAGTCAGCCTCAGAGCATACATTCTGGGGAAGAAGGGGAGAACCTGTCCAACTCCACCTACAAAAGTAAACATAGCCATCAAAAGCTCCTGATACACAAAGTGAAGACTGCAGTGACAAACACAACATTTGTTTGTCTAGCATAAAAAGTTAGGTGCAGCAGTGCTTGCCAGTAATTCCAGCATTGGGAAGGAAGCAACAGAAGACGCCCTGCCTGAGGCTTGGAGCTAGCTATCGTAGCCCAACCATTCAACCATTAAGTTCCAGGTTCAGTGAGAGTTTGTCTCAAAACAGGTAGAGAAGCCATTCAATGTTGACTTTGTCTTTCACACACACATGTGCATATACACAAACAAACACCAGAAAACATTCGTACACAAGCAAATAAGAAGGTTGCTCAATATGAAGACAAAGGGAACGAGGGATGCAGGGTTCAGTTCCCAAAACTGTGTAAAATGGGTGTGGTAATACCAGCCTGTACTACCTACCACAACTCAGAAGATAAAGGATCTGAAGTGCAAGGTCATCTTCAGCTGCCTTCCATGTGTGGGGCCAGAATAAATACAAGACTCAACATTAAAAAAAAAAAAATGTTTAAAGGGCTATCACCAGGTTGTCTGACACTAAGTATGTTTGTCTGTTGGTTTTAAGATGAACCTGGAACATCTTGTCATGAAAACAAGGAAACTATGCACAGTAAGTGTGGTCCCACTACAAGAAGATTAAAGCCCCAGCAGAAGTGGAGAGGGTCTTGATCAAGTATAAAATATGGTATCTAAAATTCCCTGAAGACTAAAAACATCACCTCTATACAGCTTCTCTTTGGAATATGTAAGGGTACCAATTCAATAAGGGAAACATCATGTACTCTACCTCGCCTACATGAACCAACAATTTCATAATGACAAAACAGTTACCAAGGTAAGAAAAGCCTCAGTAAATTGAGAATGGATGATTTTTTAAAATATCAAAATTTAGTGTTGGGCACAGTGGCATATGCCTGTAATTTCAGTATTCAGGAGTCTGAGGGCAGAGGATCAAGTTCCAAGCTGGCCTGGACTACATGAGACTAGAAACAACATAAACAGAAATAATGGCAACATCTCACAGAAAAGGGAGGTGATAATGATCAATGTCAGATAAAGATGCTGACTGCATAGTTGATGATTGAAACTTTATAAATGATACATCAAATATTGACTAGGGCCATTTTTCAGTCTTGTCACCAAAACTCTAGGCATTATCATCTATGAGCCATTTTTGCAAAAATAAAACCATATTTAATCAAACCTCTAGATCTGACTGCCAATTTAAAAAGAATACGAAGGAGATTCGTGTTAAATAAGACAAAGCCATCAGCTAAATCCAAAATGTGGAGCACTCATCTCTATACCAAATACAATATTTTAAAAGAAAAAAAATACATACAAACTACAAAAGCTTTCAATAAAATAACATGGTGTAATGTAGGAAGTGTTTGAATTTTGAGTAAAATTGAATTTAAAATTTCATTTTGGATACAGGAAAAAAAAACATTACATGGATAGAAAGAACATTACAGAATGATAGTGACTTTATTGAATTCAAATCAAGGGATTCCAGTTCTGTTCATTTGAAATGGCCTTATTTATTATAAAAAAGATACAAACCAAAATTCTTTATTCACAGGGCATGCTGACACAGACCCAGCTACTTGATAGGCCAAGTTGAGAAAGTCACCTGAGCCCATGAACTCAAGACCAAATGTGACTAGCATTAAGGACTTACCCTATAAATACATATGTATGTATGTATGTATTTATAGGGTATACACACACACACACACACACACATGAACATGAACATCTTGTGCAATGAACTGTACATATACATCTATGTTGTGGTTTGAATGTGAAATGTTGCCCATAGATTCATATTTGTAAACACTCAGTCCCCAGCTTGGTGGCGCCGTTTTGAAAGGAGGCTGTACAACCCTCAGAAGGTAGAGAGCCTTGCTGGAGGAAATCCATCACTGGGGGGATGGTCTTGGGAGTTTATATCTCAGCCCCCTCTTCTTTTCCCGCTCTGCTGTGACCCTGGATGCATATGACTGATCCACCTCCTGGCCCTGCTATATACATTGACTTTCCTGCCAAGATGAAATGTATGGCCTCAAACTGAGAGCTGGAAGGCCCTCCCTTCCTTTAATTATTTATTAGGCAGTCTGTCAGGAATGGGAAAAGTAATGTAATCTGGAATTTGTTTTTAAAATATGCTAATAAAGTTAAAGAAGAAAAAAAAACAAAGGTTCAAGGATGGCAGATCAGTGGCTGAGTGAGGGTCATGATATTTTGTATATTTAAAATCTAATGAGAAAAAATAAGCACACATATATAAGTTGGACGTATTACTGATATTCACTCAAAACATGTCTTGATGAAATAAAATTAAAAAACCATGTAAACCATTTTATAAACAATAGTGTTGGCTTTCGCCATAAAGGAATAAGACATTTAACTATAGAAAAGCAGAAACTATAATTGAAATAATTGCAACCATTTAAAAACCGACAAAACCAGCCAGGAGGTGGGCGGGGGGTGGTGGGGTGGTGGGGTGGGGCAGGGGAGTAGCACATGGCTTTAATTCCAGCAGAAGCAGGTAGATCTCTGTGAGTTCCAGGCCAGCCAGGGCAGTGATAGCTAAATAGAAAAAAAAAAAATGTTTTTGACAAAACCTGCAAAGTAAAAAAAGCACAATATAAAATGATAGATAGTAAGTAAAGTTGTAACTATTTTTTAAGAATTCATATAACTTTGCAATTACTTAAAAACCAAAACAAACTAGAAAGAAATAAGCCAAGAGATTAACAATGTGTAATTAAAGTTTCACTTTTTGCACACTGCACAGAAATACAGACTGTAGCAAGGCCATAACAGTACAACTCAGCCCACTGGTGCTTCTTTCAGTATCACTCAGACACAAATGGCTCGCTACGGTGTTGGCCAAGTAAGTACTCTACTCCACCATCAGCATTCATACAAAAGTTTACCAAGATCTTTTCTCAGTCTCATGATTGGAACCAACCAGTTAAGGGGTAGAACACAAGGGTAAATACAAGATGCCACTATACAGGCACATGCTCCAAGAACGCCAACTTAATTTTTAAAATTTTACCAAAAGAGAAAAAGAAGTAAATGAGGGGCCAACAAGATGGCTCAGAGAGTGGAGGTGCTTGAGTCAGGCCTGACAGTTTGCATTTGAGCCTGGGATCTTACAAGGTGGCAGTAAGGCGGGATTCCAGAGAGCTGTCCTCACTTCTCCATGTGCACGCTGGCATGGGTCAGGGCTCCTAGGCACATACACATGCACACACACAACTAAATTTTTTGAGTTAAAAAAAATAGTGAATGAATATTCTCCCAGTTAGTAAAGTTTTCCCTGAATAAGAAAAACAGGGTATTTACAATTTTAGACCTGCCCTAAGTACTGTATGGATCCCTGGGGAATTGATTTTAAAAGTCAAATTGTTTTCACTTTCAATGTCCAAATGTATTTATAAGTGAGACAGTTTAACTTTTTACTTACTAGACTTTGACTTCTTTGAAACTAAATAAATTCACCAGAAGAAAAAATTGTAAAGGAAGCTATAAAAAGTTATTAAAATACAATTGCAGCAAAATTTAGGGTTGGAAAGAAGGCTATTTCTTAGTAACATCAATTTTCTACTTTTAGAGATATAAAGAAGTAAAGACAGGACAGTTACTGGAGTGTCTAATTAATTCACTCCGTGTTGCTAGATCATATTCTTTCATGACTGTCAACATCGTTCTCACAAACCGAAAATGCACATTCCAGTTTCACAGACACACAAAAATAACTGTGAAGTTCCTTAGGGGAGGCAACTCTGCTTCTCTCTTTCACCTCACACAGATTACACATAGAATTCATCTTCAAGATAGTAGAAATATTTATAGAGTAAAAAACTGCTTTCTCCAGGAAGGCTGCTATTCTAGTTCTTTATTTTCTCATATGGTAAATGTGTTACTCAAAGACACTGGCAAATGAAAGAAATGAATCCAATCTCAGTAAAGTATGAGTTTAAT
Source organism: Psammomys obesus (assembly GCF_907164565.1). Taxonomy (NCBI): domain Eukaryota; kingdom Metazoa; phylum Chordata; class Mammalia; order Rodentia; family Muridae; genus Psammomys; species Psammomys obesus. The sequence goes on along the minus strand of NW_026587556.1, from coordinate 127,951 downwards.
TGTACATTGACACTGGCACCCAGCACTAGTGTACTCCTAAGCAGATGCCACCGATAAATTCAAGATAGAATATTTTAAATTTCCTTTTATGTATGCACATCTGTGCTTCTACTGAAAAGGCCAATGGTGGGAATTTTGATTTTTTTTTTTTTTAAATTACAGTTTGAGTTGTTTGTGCTGGAAAAGAGTCTTATCAAAATCAGACACCAGATACAACACTTTATTAACAAAATCTGACTGGAAAGGTATTCATTCATTAGATATATACCAAATAAAACTCTATTTTAAATATTACACTAATAAAAGTCTAATTTAGAACTATGTACTGATCACACATACACCTTAATAGTTACGACCTCTTTTATGAAATACTGTCAGGTCCCAAAGAATCCTGGGACAAATCTCACTCAGTACCTGTGGTTCCTCACAGCACTTCTAACCCTAGTCTACCCTAAACCTCTCCAGCCAAAGACTGGGCTTCCCTTTCCCAGCTTCTGATTCCCATTCCCAAACTCAAAAGTCATTTGGCTAAACACTCTCTTGAGCTCTTGGTCCTCTACCTACAGCACTTCTCTTGGTCTTCCTGCCCTACTTCTCTCATGGCCCTGTTTGGTCTGGACCCTTCTAGGTGTCTCTGGTTAGTCCCTCCCTCATATCTACAATAAAATCCTTCTCCTCAACTGTATACCTGGGAGCCATCATGTCCTCATTTTCATTCATCAAGTTTTACAGAGGACTCTTGTTTGAAAACCGTTTTAGCTGGCATTCTTAGTAATAGAAACAACCAAAAACAAAAACTTTGAGAATCTGAATCATCTCATTAGGTAATCCTCTGCTTGGGATGGTGCTATTTTACACATTATTACTCTGACAATCTCCAAATCACCATTCCAGTGTTGGTTTATAAAGAAACCAAAAACAACATGAAGGATTTCTAGCTCTCATTTTGCTGTGGCTGTAACGGAATTTGAATGGTCCTGTAATTTTACTTCCAAAAAGCTGAAGCATGCAGGCAGTCACAGCTTGGCAAGATGCAGCCCTTCTGCCCTCAGCACGTCTCGTTTTTACCTTGTACTGTATGTATCCTCTTCCAATAACCATGAGAAGTTGTTTCTACAAACTCTTCACACAATTTCACATAAGGGGACAGCCATGTTAGGATCAGCTTCCTAAAATGCAGACGTGGCTGATTCATGCATCTTCCTTGGTCATTAGGGAAACACCACTATCAGGAAATGCTATGCCCTACACTAGAAGTCTTTGCAGGGTTTAAGACAACAAACAACTATGTTGTTTAACCTAAATTGGGAGAGCACATAAGAGAGGAAAAGATTTTATTTAATCGAAATGTTAAAGAAACCTCACATGAGGAGTTCATTGTCTCTCAAACCCAGCCTGTTTAGAACACTTTCTGACTCACATTTGTTGTTGTTTATATATGATTTTCATTTAAGAACTGTTTCCTAGGATTAATGTCCCAGGGCTTGCCCTGTCTCACCTAGCAATCAGTATGCCACCATTTCCATTACTAATACAACTATGCCAGACTTGTCTGTGTCTTCTTCCATTCCAGCTTTGAGGTGTCTGCTGCTCAGTCCTGGTCATTTGTTGTTAATGCTATTGCAATTCAACTCATGTGCTTTTGCTTTAAGCCATTTCTTTACAGAAGATGGGCAGAAGGTAGTGTGCATGTCTAATCCCAGCTCTTAGGAGGTGGAGAAAGGAGTATCCCAAGTTAAAGGCTGGTCTGGAGTACATGGCTAGACCATGTTTCAAACAAATCACACAAAACTAAATGCATACAGAATCCAAAGAAAAAAAAGAGTAATTTGTCAACATTTTACATATACTGCAACTATCCTGACAAAGATCAAGGCTAGCTGACTCCAATCTTTTCTGTTTGTGCCCTAGAAACTGCACACATGACTTCTTCACTGGGCAGCTTTATTAACTATCTTTTGAATAGATGATCACTTTCTTGAGACCACTGACACTCCCCACAAAAATCTTCACCTATTTATATTTGAAAACAATGAGTTCTGATAATCGAAATAGTGATATTACTATATGCTTGTTTCAAGGAATTCAAGATCAATGGCCACAAAAGACCTTTAAGGCTCAGATATGTATCATGAAGAATTCATCATCACTAATTGTTGAATGGGGAAAATCTCTATTCACCTCCACCTCACTCTTTGTCTTCAAAGACTGCAGATCATATTCTATTACCCATTCCAAGTCACAAAAGAGTCTCAATCAAAAAAACATACAAATAGGCTAGGGTCAGATGGAAGGGGAGGAGGACCTCCCCTATCAGTGGACTTGGAGAGAGGCGTGGGAGGAGATGAGGAAGGGTGGGATTGGAAGGGAATGAGGAAGGGGCTACAGCAGGGATACAAAATGAATAAACTGTAATTAATATAAAAAGTAAAAATTAAAATTAAAAAATAAATAAACATACATACAAAACTGTGAGTAGGAGTCTGGTGCAGTAGCAATTCGTCCCTAATCCCAGCACTTGTGAAGACAGAGGTAGAAATCTCTCTGAGTTCAAGTCCAGCCTGGTCTACAAAGCTGGTACAGGACAGCAAAGACTGTATACAGAGAAACCCTGTCTCAGGGGATAGATGGGGGAGTGAGGATGGAGGTTTTAGGCAAACTTACAAGTAAGCACTTAAAGAAGGGTGAAGTTACAGCTGGCAAGCAGCTAAAGATACTGTAACCCTCTATGCTCCTAGATACTGCCTATTCCTAGGAATGGGGCTGAGACCACACCTAAAACCTGAGGGTTCTAATTTCTAAAAGCTGGTTTGGAGGTTCTAGCAAGAAAACACAACTACTCAGAGACCCTCACCAAAGATCCATCCTCCTCTACTGCACAAGTCTTCTTCAACTGAGCATACGGTTTTCAGACAAGACACAGTAAATAAAGGACATCCACCTAGTCAGGTAGATTGGCCAAACAATCATAGACTCAATGGAGTGCCAATGCCAATCATACCGTCCTTATATACACTTTTCTGACTCTTATGAGGGGATAAGATTTCTAGAACATTTGTCTGCACTTTCTGTGTAACCATTAGTGATTAGTTTAAAAACAAACAAACAAAAACAAAACAACTTTACACCCAACAGAGACAGTATTTTTACTTTTTTATCCTAAGGAAGATCAATTGTTCCAAAAACTAAAATGGTCCAGTTTCCTAGAATGTTCAATGAAAACTTCACTTTGGAAAATGATACTTCTGTTCTTTATTAATCAGTCAGTAAATCCAAACAAAGCAAGAATATTTTTTGTGTGTAATGAAGGGCAGTGAAACCCAGCAGGCCATGAAGCTCTGGAAAAGGGAACAGTTATTTGCTGATGTCCAAGCAGATGGCAGTTCAGAAATGGCAACTTGTCTTCTTCATAGCCCTAAACTACAGCCCTTACTATATTTCCTCAAGTCTTGTTACATAAGCATGCAAATCACCTTCCTTAAGAACTAAAAGCCAAGCCAGGTGCATGCCTGTAATCTTAGCACTTGGGAGGCAGAGGCAGGTGGCTGAGTTTGAGGCCAGCCTGGACTACAGAGAGTTCCAGGACAGCCAGGACAACTGAGAAACACTGTCTCGAAAAACCAAAACCAACCAAACCAAACAACAAACTAAAAGCCAATGAGCTGAGTGTTAGAGAACATACCTGTAGTACTAACTATGTGTGAGGGCAGGAGGATTACTTTGAGCCCTAGTGTCTAAAGCCAGCAACAATAAGAGACTAAATAGCTGAATAAACAAACAAATTAATAAATAACTCACTTATCAGAATTATAAATGGTGAAAAAAAATCTTTAAGATATATATGCAGTCTTCTTTCTCAAATTTAATACTTGTATGTATACATAAATGTAGGTAAAACAAGGCATCTGTATTTAATACTTCAATGAAATGGAACTACTTCTTTTAGCAATTATAATCCTGACTTGCTCCTGAAAAAAAAAAAAAAAAAAGTCACACTGAAGACAGGGTGCCTAAATATAGAAGATATGATGGTTTAAAAAAAAAAAAGTAAACATGAAAATGTTTTCTTGTTCCCAGAAGTTTCTATATTAAAAATGTTTTGAGGAAAAGCCAAACAACTAAGTGGAGGCTCAATCGTTCTACATTAGTACCCTACCTATGGTCTGGATCCAATTTTTTGTCTTTTTCCATCTTCAGTAGGAACACTGTAACTGTTTCAAAAAGCCTGGGGCTGCAGAAATGGCTCAATGGTTAAGAGCCGTTGCAAAGGACCTGGGTTTAGTTTTTCAGCATCCGTAGCAGCTCACAAGGTTCCAGGAGATCTGACACCTTCTGGCTCCAAGGGCACCAGGCACGCATTCGGCACGTATACATAAGCTCAGGAAAGAACATTCATACATATAAAAATAAGTCATTTTTTAAGAAAGTAACCCAATCATGACTCAAAAGACTGAAGAGGTGTGACATGAGAGGTACAAGAGAAGAGAATACTACAAAAGAGCCAGGTCAACTCTGACCGATGCCCTCATGACCCTGCTCCGGGGAGCCTGTCTAACATGCTTTCACAGCCTGCTTCTGTCTCCAGCCTCACTAGCCATTAACAGTCTCCCCGCTGTTGTACCACTGGATAGATCTCTCATCTCAGAAGCACAGCAGGGCCCAACAGGGAGTCTGCTCTGCCTTTTCCCCTTTAGCCTGGTGCTTCTGCTTCTGTAGCTACTCTTTCTCAACCACCCTGAAACGTTCTTCCTCTGTGCTAAGCAAAGTAAGAAGCTCTGTATCCCATACAATTTAAAGGAACTGCAAAAGCAAATAGGTAATTAAAAAAATTAATGTGCACACACATAACTTGAACTTGTGTGTTCCTTCTTTTGATCTTTGTCCTAGACCCAGTCCCTCTTTGATGTTCTTCTTTCTCACAGAAACCATAACACATCATTTAATATTTTCACTGTTTCTTTAAAACACACCTAATACACACTGAAAACCATCTAAACACAATGTTTATATAAGGATTATTCTCCTGTGTGTATGTGTGTGTGTGGACACAACCTTTCATGTCACTCTCAGAAACATCTTAGATGCAACTTCCCTCAAGAAACGGACTGTCAACTACGTCAGGCTGACTGGGCAGTGAGCCCCACAGAGCCTCTTGTTGCTGCCTCCAAGCTGGACTTACCAGCACACCACTATACATCCAGTTTTTTTCTTTTTTTCTACTTATTTACTTTACCTTGTAGGTGTTACTGTTTTGCCTGTATGCATGTATGTGTACCATGCCTGCTGACACCCTGGAACTGGCATTATGGATGGTTGTGTGGGTGCTGGGAATAGAACCCAGGTCTTCTGCAAGAAAAGTGCTCTTAGCTGCTGAGCCAGCTCTTCTCCAGCCTTCTCCCACTTTTATGTGACTTCTGTGTTGACTCCCTAGACTCTCCATTACTAACATTTATCATTTTTTTAGTGAATGAAAACATTCAAAATTCTCTCTTGACCACTATGCTTTCTAAAATATAGTATTCATTTACAGTAATTAAATTATGTAATTGCACTAATAGAAGGATCAATGTGAACATGGTTATGAGGCTTTGGTAAACAGAGAACTCAGTTAGGATAGACACCTGCCAAAGAGGAGTCTACCAGTCACAGTGCAGAGCATTCTCGAAGATCTCACAAATCTAGTGAATGCAATCAGGAACTATGTGGCTCCAGAGCTTCTACCTCTTCTTAAGTCATGCCCTTGTGTTCACTTTTCACAAGGCTAGTTCACAACTTTATGCTAAATTTCAAGGCATCAACAGTGAAATTTTTATGGTCTGGTAGACTCTTATATATCAATTGTTTAAAATAAAGTCATTAACCCCACTACTCTTTTAAAAGATAAAAACTGATAAGCCCCTTTACAAGAATATGTAAACTACCTAATTTAAAACCTGCATATAGATTGTTATAGCCTCTTCTCAGATAAGGCTCATTTCTACATTCCAACTATTCCTAAATTCTTCAGAAAGCCAGCATCTCTGAAACTATCCTAACTTCTGAGTTTCCTTACACCTTCTAGGACTCCACCAGGCAAGTTGGTTTCCTACAGCATGGGCCTCCTCAGTTCAGTTCCAACTTTCTAGCCTGCCTTCAGAATGAAGTAGAAATATACAGAGCTATTTGGATATTACTTTTCTTCCTCCCAACAAAGCCCAAGTTGGTTATTTTATGTCTCTTACTAGCCTTTTATATCCTGGAATATGGCATATCAAGTTATGATCATCTCATCAACTCCAAAATTTGGTCACCAGGAAAGGACATCCACACCAGCCTGCCTACCTTGCTCACCAATGTGCTCCTAACACAGGACCTAACAGAGTTAGAATCCCATTAAGTGTGTGTCTAATAATTCTTTGTGGAATACATGTAGGAAGAATTGTCCAGCAATTAAAACAGAAAGTACAGGAAATGAGATGATTCCAAGTAAAACTTTCATTGCAAATGATGGGCTATACACAAACAGGCAGTATTTGTAAGTTAGGGTAAAATTAGTTTGAGCAAATTTTCATTTTAGTCTCTAAATTAGTTTGTATGCATATGTGTGCATATAAGGATGCACTTGTGAAAGTTACAAATCAAAGAGTGACATTAAAATTAATTTAATATTAAAACATAAATCACTAAAGAAGTCTCTTAGTGGCAAACACTCTAAAGCAATTATTTGTTTGGGAGAAACAGGTAAAAATATTGTTTTGGAAATCTGCTCAAAGCTTATCTCACTGGAAAACATATTTAATATAAATGACCAATCCTTAAGCCAGGAACCTGCAAAATACCTTGTAGCCTTTCCTTAAATATGCTTCATTTCTACATTCCCATTGTCACTAAATTCTTCAGAAAATCATCTCTCAACTAAATTACTACTCCAAATTCTTTGGACCTCTTCAGTGAACATAGGCTAAAAAGCCCAACTAGGTGATGTGTTCCGAGGCATGATGGGCACTTCCTGGGAACTGACCTCCTTCTCAGCAAGAACAACCTCATTCATCTGGGTTTTCTCACCAACAGCATTGTAAGGACTTCTTAGAACACGGAGACAAAACAGCACCTAGTACACAACATGCTTAAGACACCTCTTCATGACTATTCCTAGAGAGACAACAGCCAGACTCTGAAATTCTGAGCAAACTATTAACAAAGCTACAGCATCAAACTATAGTTTTCAAGAATTAAGTACTACAACTGTAGATACTTTAAAGTTTCCCAAAATAAAAGTGTAAGTGGTACTATTAAAACATAATGAATATCCTCTAACATGTACAGAAGTGATTATTTTTAAAAAGACCTGAAGTTCCAAAATAAACTCAGAATCTCACTTTGGCTTAGTACTTGTAGTAAAAGATCTGTCTCCAGCCATCTCCATTTCCTAAAGTGGGTTATAATTCAGGCCAGTTAGGATTATACTCCCTTTTCAGTAGATAATACACCTCACATAATAAGTGTTGCGCAAGCTGAGAAACCGAACCAGTATTTTAACTTCAATTAGCTGGATGGGGTGTGGCTCAGTGACTACTTACCTACCACATGAGTGGACCTGAGCTCAAGAGTGAGGACCACAAGTAAGTTTTGTTTGTTTGTTTTTTAAAAGCTTCCTAACAGCACTACTTTTTAGTAAGCTAAATGAATGTGTTCAGTACTATTCTATTCAGTGTGTTGTTCCTCTAATGAAAACATTAAAACTTTCTCATTAGAGCCTGTAATGTCCTTCTCTTTTTAAGACAGTCTTGTTAGCCTTGAACTTAGAATCCTGCTGACTATTCTTCCTGAGTGCTACAAGTACAGAGGTGGGTCTTACTCCACGTGGCTAGAGCCTGCATGTCTAAGGCAAGCCCCCAGATACACATTATTGAGTTATCTGAATCCACAGTGCTGAAATAACAACAGCTTTTTCAAGGGGTTGAGCTTGAAAGTAGGAAACTAGAAAATGAGATGATTTTATATCTGTCCTGTACTGGATAATGCAGAGCAAATGGTCCTCTGGCCTCAGAGTCACAAGCTGTAAATAGGTGTTCTAGAACACCTATTTAGAACACCTATGAAGAACAAATCAATGGCTTCAGTCTTCAGAACTATAAGACATTGTTGTGAATGTGAGCTGTTGCAATGTAGCATTCAACTCTCTAGTTACGTGGGAAAACTATTGTTAATCTGAGATCCTGACACATACCAGTTGTTTTGCTTGAACACAGCAAACCATACCACAGAAAAGCTTTCAAAAAAAAAAGTTCACTTTCCGTTTAGTTTGAGTCTCTTTTAAAAAAAAAAAAATTCATAGATTGTGGGCATAATAGTACACACGTTTAATCCCAGCACTAGGGAAGCAGAAGCAGATTTCTGTGAGCACAAGGTCATCGCAGAGCTACAGAGCGAAACTATGTCTTTAAAAACAACAAAAGCTACACATACAAATGCAAGGTTTGACATCGGACCTTTGAACTGATACACAGGCTCCTATGTTAACGAAGGATACGAAAATGAACAACTGTATGAATGCTTTAGTAAGAAAATCATGTAATTTACATGGATTTCTCTTGAGTTACTCTTTCTTAAAGGTGAACTATATAGAAGGGCGTGGCAGCACAGGCAGGCACATCTCTTTGAGTTTGAGGCCAGCCTGGTCTACGAAGCTGATCTACAGGATAGCCAGGGAGGTTATACAGAGAAACCCTGTCTCGAAAACAGACAAACAAAGGTAAACTATAATCTAGTCTGTTTATATTAAATTGGGAGATGCTCATCACAACATGTATTACTGCCTCTCTATCTGAATCAAGGTTGATGGATATTCTAGAATGACAAAAACCTCAATTTTCCTTGAATAAATACAGTCATGCACTATATAACACTTAAGTAAAGGCTAATACAAACGTAATGGTGGCCCTATTCATTACAGTGATGCTAAAAATTCGGGAGTGTGCTGAAGAAATATCTCAGTGACAAAGAGCTCCTGATGCTCTTGCAGAGAACTGAGTTTGATTCCTAGCACCCACATCAAGAGAATCACAACTGTTTATAACTCTAGCTCCACGGGATTCTACACCCTATTTTTTGCCTCTGTGAGCATCTGTACTCACATGCACAGACCCTGCCACCCCCCAACCCCACTCTTGACCCACTATAAGTTACAAAAAAAAAAAACAATTCCAAATGTCTATTGCTCCTGTAGCTGTTGCAAAATATCTAATATCTGGTTACAACACATTACTCAATGTTGTAGCAATGCTTGTATAAACAAACCTACTGCACTACCATGTAAAACCACATGCAAAAATGTACAGGTAATACTTGATAATGATCATAAATGATCCTTATTAATTTATTTACTGTTAATTTATTTACTTATTTATTGTTTGAGTATAACATTTATTTTTTTTAAAGTCTTACTATAAAACAGCATGACATGTTGTGTAGGCAGCAGTATTACACATCTCTCACTGTAAACCTTGACTACACCAAAAGTCTATGTAAAGTGACTGGCCTGTCAGTCTGTGCTAAGCATTCTAAGGTATTTGATATAGTCACAATAATTAAATAGCCTAACTGCATTTCAGAACTATCCCCTTAATAAGCAACAAATAATACTCCTTCAATCTTTTTTTAAGGCTTCTTTAAAAATCTGCTTTTAGGGTTGTAAAGATGGTGATTAAGAGGGTGGTGGTGGCACACACCTGTAATCTCAGCACTCAGAGAGGAGGGGCAGAGACAAGAGGATCTCTGTGAGTTTGAGCCCAGCCTGGTCCAGGACAGCCAAGCCAAGGCTATACAGAGAAACCCTGATTTGAAAACAAACAAAATATTGAAAAAACAAAATAATAATAAAAATTAAGAGCATGTACTGGAACCTGAGTTCCACCCCCAGCACCCATGAGGTAGCTCACAATTGCCTGTAGCCTGTAGTTTGAACTCCTGGAAGATCCAATGCCTCTTTTATTTCCCTAGGCACCTACCCCCTCACATACTACACACACATGTAAAAAAATCCAAATAATCTTTTTAAAAAATAATCTGCGGGGCTGGAGAAGTGGCTCAGAGGTTAAAAGCACTGGCTGTTCTTCCAAAGGTTCTGAGTTCAATTCCCAGCAACCATATGGTGGCTCACAACCATCTATAATAAGATCTGGTGCCCTATTCTGGCATGTAGGCAGAATACTGTATAAATAAATAAACAAATAAATATTTTAAAAAATATGGTCTGGAGAGATGACTCAGAGATTAAGAGCACTGGCTGCGCTTCCAGAGGTTCCGAGTTCAATTCCCACAACCACATGGTAGCTCACAACCATCTATAATGAGAACTGGTGTCCTCTTCTGGTGTGCAGGTATACATTGAGACCTAACATTGTATACACAATAAGTAAATCTAAAAAATAAAATAAAATATTCAAAAAGAGATAATCTGCCTTTAAAGTTTAAATGTTTCTGTAGCAGAAATAAAGTTAATGTTTTCACCAATGACAAGGTTGGTTTTACAGATTTGTATGTGTTCTGAGCATGCAACTAAGAGTGCAATGAGCCTGGGGTGGGTCCACACTGGGGAAGAGGCAGAAGCCCAGGATTTGAAGGCCAGTCCCAGCTCCATTTCCAGAACATGGAATACAATCAGTTACAGTTCTAACTCTGCCACTAACCAGCTAGCTGTATTTTTAACAAACAGAAGTACAACTTCTGTGGAGTACTTCAGAGTTTTCAGAGCTCTAAAATCCTATGATGAGGTACTGTCTTTCTGACAGATAACTAACAAAAAAGTGTAGACCAAAACTCAAAATCTTAGAAAATGCCTGTACAACCTCTAAGTGGTATTAATTTTTACCTAATATTATATGAGCATCTAGTAATTCCACACAGGTAATAAGGACATTGATAAAAATTCATGAACCTGGAATAAAACTTATTAAATTTGATGTTAATATTAAACTTGTAACTATTCTTTACAATAAACTTACCTACTCTCACCTCCACACAAATTAAAAGCTGGGGATCCAGCATCTCCCCCCCCCACACACACACACTGCCCTTGCATAAAACTGAGCTGACATAATTTTGAAGTGTTCAATGGATCTGCAAGAATATCTGTAGTTTTTTTTTTAATCTCAAACTGTAAGCTCATGAAAAATATGTACTATATATTATAACCTACCACAATGAAAAGTACTTTCAATATTCTGAACTTGAAAGACACAGTATACCAGTATACAGAATAGGTTTGACTGAAACCTGCTAAAATACCATCATTCTGAATTGGGAGACACTGTGTAGAAACAATTTAAATTTTCCATGTCATGAAGCTTTAAATTCTATGAGCCTGATTGCTTCTGGAAGTTTTGGTTTTGGCAATTTTAGTTTCTCTAATCTCTAATTAGTTTCCTCTAATCTTTTTGTGTTTAGATTTAGTTCACCTTTAATTAGACAGTCTTAAAGGACATTTTTAGTAGAGAGATTTAAGTTCATCAATGTATACAGAAAAACATAAATACTATGAAAAAGTTCGGAACACACCAATCATTGGGCACACAGCTTCTTTTATTTCACCCTTTGGTCTTCCTTGTGGTTCTCTCCCTCCCTAAAAGAGTAGAAAAGCAAATATTGCTGATTCACCAATTACTCAGATGCACAGCTGGTCTGCACTCCATCTGACCTGTTAAATGGCAACACTAATTTGCATTCTCGCATGATAACAATAACTGGGGAAGTATGGGTATCAGCCACTAAGGTAACAAGACTTAATGAACATGCCACACAGCTTTAGCTGAGAATAAAACCAAGCATCCACATAAGCAGCATTCCTGTGACACACTAACAGAAAAATAAAATACTATAGGTTGTCTTTTAAACATTTCTACCTCCTAAAACATTTTAAAATTCTTTTACCTTTCTGAATATTTAAAGGTGAACTTTCCTCATAGGACTTTAAGTCTACTTTTAAAAAGGTTTGGTTTTTTGTTTGTTTGTTTGTTTGTTTGTTTGTTTGTTTGTTTTGTCACACACTCACAGCTAAGTGGTTAAGGCAATCTACACCCAATACAAGTGTCCTCTGGAAAGGCAATCTTCTGATTCCTTGTAAGCCATTAGGAAGAAGTAACACTGTTCTTCAACAAGAACAGAATTTTCCCTCTTTGCAGACCCTGGTTTACAAACAACTGGAAATACTTTTACAGGTTACTGTTCCTGACTAAAGCAGAGAAATACAATTCAAGCGAAGATGTCTAACATGATAAAAATGTCAACAATGAAACGTAAGGATATAATGTAATCAGCAAAGAGAAATGAGGGCTCAAAAAAAAGTATGCCTTTATAGACTAGATCCCTCCCCTCTTTGGTAACAGGGTCTCATATAGCCCAGGCCTTGAACTCTGCTTGCTCATTCTGCCTCCACCTCTCAAGTACTGGGATTACAGGTGTGTGTCACCACACCCATCCTAAAGAAAGATTGTACAAGGTTGTTTTTTTTTTTTTTTTTTTAATGAATGTTGAAACTGTTCACAAAGAGTAACAATCATTGAAGACACCTGTTAATTTTACATCAAGTTGGTTGGCCAAGTTGGCATCCACAATAAAATTACTTACACAATAAAAAAAAAAAGCTTTTTGAAACGTGAAAAAATGTTCCCATTTTTCAGAGACATTACTAAAAGCAGAACTTTTTGCCTTGACAAAATCTGAACTAACAATATACTTTTAAACAACTGACAAATGCTAGTGGAGTTAAGGCATAGTTTTAAACTAAGCAAGCTACTTTCGCTGAACTGGGACCTTTTCAACTATGCCCAGAAGAATAAACTAAAGAAAGAGGAATCTGCACCTTGCCACTAAATGATATTCATGTCGGTGTGGTCATTTCTGCCTCTTCCATACCACTTCCCATAAAGCAAAACGCGTATTTTCTTCCGTTTTGACTTTATTATATATATGTATACATGTGCATGTGCACATGCCATGACATGCATATGGCAATAAGAGTACAACTTTCAGAAATTGGTTCTCCTTTTCAACCTCGTGGGATCTGGGGACAATTGAACAGTTTGTCAGGCTTGGTGGCAAGTACCTTTAACCTGCTCAGCTATCTCACCAGCACCAAACAATTATTTTTAAAAGGCAATTCTGATCATGTAAGTCACCACTTAAAAACCTCCATGTGTTTCCTGATGTCCTCAGGATAAACATAAAAATCCTCAACCTACACAGGACATCCTAGGCCCTATAAGGCCAGCTCCCGCCTACTTCTTCTGGCTCTTTCACCTCATTAAGCCATTTTTACATTAATTTGTCACAAGTCCTTTTTTCCTGCCCACCTTAGAGTCACTGCAACATCATTCTCTTTGCTGAGAAGGCTTCTCTCATTTCCTGCCTTTTCTCAGTACTTCCTTCCAGGTCCACATCTCTGACCTACTGAACACTGTACTTTTACACTGGGTTAAGAGGCTGCATACCTTGCCTTAATGAACACCAAGTACACCCAAAAAAAGACCAGATATTTGCTTTTTCACCATGACAGGCTGGGATTTATTAAATTTCAGGGAGCTAGAAGTACAACTCTAGAGCACTTTCGTGGGACAAATAATTTAATTCCTGGCACCACACATAAATAAACAAATAAATAAACGCAAACAAATCATTTATGGCACATTATGTGTCTGATATTGTCCTGGTGTCTGGGTCCAAACCAATGAATAAAATAGACAAAATTTCCTGTATATGTCATGGAGTTTATATTAGAATACAGACAACAGACCACAAATAAAATAATGTATATGGCATATTATAGTGCCATAAGTAAAACTAACAAAAAATATAGGAAGGAAAGGAAATAAGAGAGCCTAGGGGAAACATGACACAATAATGAAAACTGTAACTAACAAGGAAGTACTTAGCTGTCACCAGCATCTGAATGCCAGTGTACATGACTTTAGAATATTACATTAGAAATACTATAATTGTTTTGGGTTTTGTTAATATAATTTATAGCCAAACACAGAAAGTCAAAAATTAAAAATAAAATAAAAGGTCTACAGAAAGGGAATATGTTTAAAGACTGAAAGACAGTGAAATCTGAGCTCCCACAGTTAAATTATCCATCTCTAAGACACTCTATCCATTAAATATAGCTATGAAAAATAAGTTTAAACTTTGTAAAAATAACTTAATAAACTAGAAGAAACTCCGCAAAATAACCTTTTTAGGTGTCTACTTTTGTTAACAGACATGGTCGTCAACTTTTTTTACATGATCGAAGATGTCCTTAGCCATGCTTCATCCCTCATCACACTAGGCCTTAAAGTAGGAAAAAAGGGGGGAGGGGTGTTATAAGCATAAAAGAGATCTTCCCCACAAGAAGTATCCCTGAGTTAACTGTGTACTCACTAGGGTGCAGCAAGTGAGAAGCACTCAGTCTAAACTTAGAAACTGAGGGATTCCTGAAGAGTCATCTTACCAGTGTATTAAGGAAATAAGCAAAACTTTAAAAAAAAAAAGTTTCTGGGGGGCATCCAAGCAAAGAAACTACTAAGAGCCAAGGCAGCACCATGGTGGAAGGGAGGCACAGAGGAAAGGAAAGCCTAGAGAGTGAAGAAGGGAATGAAGTCAGAGACAGTAGGGTTTTAGTGGGCAAGTCATGGAGCTTAAGGCAGTCCTGGTAAGTTTCTAGAAGGGCCAAGCAACCAGGATGTGCCTGAAAGGCAGTATCTGGATGGAGATGACAAAAACAGCTTGTACAAATACAGGACTATTTTATTCTGATCAAGCAAATAAGAACGATCCTGATTAATAAGCTTTAAGAAAAACTTAGCATGGAAACTTCAAAAGGATATTTTCAGTTACAACTGAGTCTTGTATCAGTAAATGTTAAGCTCCCTATTAAAAAAAACAAACAAACAAAAACAAAAAACAAAAACAAAAACGAGGCAGTATGTTTTCCATTTGTGTAAAGTATGAAATATTTCCAAATGCTTAGGTTTCAGAAGCTGAGGTGGAAGGTATGGCAAGAAAGAAAAGATCACAAAATCAGCAGCTATACCCCAATGCAAATCCTTCATGATTAATATAGGGGTCGTGACAGCTTCTACAGAAAAGTGATATAAAGACAGACTTTATAAAGGCAAAGGCATGGGGGAGGAGAGAACAAGGAAAAGGAAGTAAAGAAGGAAGGAAGGAAGGAAGGAAGGAAGGAAGGAAGGAAGGAAGGAA
>NW_026587556.1:97637-112719 GCF_907164565.1 Psammomys obesus | reverse complement strand
GAAGGAAGGAAGGAAGGAAGGAAGGAAGGAAGGAAGGAAGGAAGGAAGGAAGGCTAATAATTTCCTCCATTCCTAAGGAAGACATTTATACATAAGAAAAATAAAAGCAGGTTGTAAGGCACAACATTAAGGAGAAAGATTTCCAAGTTGAAATTTATCTTCCTTTTCTTCTGGTTTGGTTTTGTTTTCCCATTTATGTGTTTACTGAGTGTAGAGGTCAGAAGATAACTTGCAGAAATTGGTTCTCTCCTACCATATGGGTTCTGGGGATTGAACTCCAGTCAGCAGGCTTGATAGCAAGAGTCCAATAGCAGCTGAACCATGTCACAAGGCCCCTTCCTTTTCTTAAGGGAATCTAGAGGCTGACTATTCCAATTCCATGGCCTAATAAGAAAATTCATTTCCAATTAAGGTAACTGCAGAGAACAGCAGCTCCAAAGACATGAACAAATCTAACAATTAAGAACAAACTAACTGACCTGGTAGTACAGGCTTGTGTGCCCAGATACTGTAAGATTAAGACAGGTGAACAGCAAGTTCAAGGCTGGTGGGCAACTTAGTGAGATTCTTGCTTTAAATAAACCAATTAAAAAAATTTAAAGAGAGCTGAGGGTATAGATCAATGGTAGAGTGCTTGTCTTGCATTATCCAAGTACCAGGGTTTAATCCTATGTGCTGCCAAATAAATTAGAGCAAAACAGTTAAACTAAAGTGAGGTCTCATGAATTTAACCCTCAAATAGTAGTGGATTCACTCACTGTATACTCTAAAATTAACTTCACAGAAAAAAAAAAAAAGCAGCAACAACAAAACAGCTTTCTTCACAAGAAAAACAGAATATGAAAGCTGGGCAATGGTGACACACGCCTTTGATCCCGGCATTCAGGAGACTCAACTTCAACATCTACAATTTTCTTCCTCCCATTAGAAAATGGTTAAATGATAGAAAATGATTCAACGATAGAACTTACTAAAGGACGTCACAAATTTTCTGCTTCTACCAATCTGATAAGAAAGAAATATACCTTAAACCAGAAAGTAGCTACTAGAGCACTAGGAAAGTATATGTAAACTCCGCCTTTTTTAACTCTAGCTTAAGAGCAAATGGGACTTATAGGAACTAACCTACGTAGCACTTTCCCAACCTCAAAGATCATCACACATCACTAAAAGTGAAAACCTAAATTATAATCCTAGTTCATATTTTGACAAAAGTATAAATGCCCCATGACATAAAAACAGGAGTGTGTCAGCCATTTCTTAGCTGAAAACAACAGCCAAGTCTAAAAAGTTTGTAAGTCTTGTTGCAAATCTGAATAGATGCAGCTACTTGAAAGCACTGTTTACTGTAATTACCATTAACATCCTGATATCCAGACTTTGACTTAGCATTTCAGAATCACATTTTAAATAACTCTGTAAGACATTTTCATGAAAACAGGTAGTTAAATGAAATATTTGTTTCTGCTGACTTCATATATATCTTTGTCAAATTTTGTGCGTATTTAGGTAAGTCAGATAAGTTAGATAAGTTCAATTCTTTTAGTCTCAAGGTTTGTTTATTGTTTTTTAAACAATATGGTAAAGCCCCAGAACATTAAATATGAAGTTGCTGCTATAATTTCAGCCACTCTTCTACAGAATGTGTAAAATGAATGCAGGCAAACTTCTACATCTATATAATCATCTATTTTCTTTCTGTATCCTACTCAAATATAGTATATCTTCTTTCTCCAAATTAACATGTTGCCTCAGAACCTGTTGTCTATGTCAGAGACATGTGATCAAGGAAGAAAAAAACACTACCAATAAAGTTAACAGCTATAAGGTGGATATCAAAAAATAACAAATCAGTAACAATAAAAACAGCAAATCAGCCAACATCTACATGTTCATGTTATCAGTCTTATCAGGCTTTTACAGATGAGAAACTCAGTCACCTAGGGGATAACTTCTTCCCTTTTTTTCTTTCCCCTGAGACAGGTTTCTCCTTAGCCCTGACACTCTTTGTAGACCAGGCTGGCCTCAGAGATCCGCCTGCCTCTGCCTCCCTAGTGCTGGGATTAAAGGTGTGTTCAGGATAACTTCTAATGACTAAGAAGCCATGCCATTTTTATTCATGTAAATAAGCCAACACAACTCACATTAGTATTCCAAAATACAAAATGAAATATATTTCTACCTAATGCAAGTTTTAAGGAAAATATACCAACAGAAAAATAAACTTTCAGAAAGCATTTCACTTTAGCAACTCCAGCAAACCTCCTTACGCTATTTCTTGATTACAAAATTGCCTTCTATATATTAAGCACGGAGGAAAAGCCACAACCATTTCCACGCCCGTCAATTAACCCTGACTATAAATAAGGGGAGCCAATCAAGTTGGGGGAGTATGGAAATTGCATGTAACAAACTAACAGACCACCACTGTTGTGGTGGTGCAAAGGTCAACTCAAAACAAATCATAAGTGCATTTTATACATTCAACTCAATTTGAAAAGGAGAGTAGCTAAATATCTAAAAGAAATACTTGTAGTTGGTACAGCCTCCATTACAAACTCTCGTTTAGCTGTGTACTACAAACTAATTCCACTGAAGCCATGGGAAGCTCTCTTCGTTTATTCAATTACAGAGAACTTCAAAGTTTCGGTTTATGATTAAGACAAAGTATTCCACGGCCACTGAGAAGGTCTCAAATGGAAGTCAGATTGAGATCATTTTCTCCGGGTAGTTTTCTCACATTTCGAGTCAGTCCAAATTCAAAACCACCTTACACCAAAAAAGTGATGGGGGAGGGGAGAGAAACAGGATTACATTCACTGAAAGTCACAATATGCAATGACCTCAACTCTGAAACAAACTTAAGGTTCTATTACACACCACTAAGAAACAAGGTGGTTAAGCGGTAGAAACCAGGAGGCCGGTTCCCAGAAGTCTTTCACGTTTGATTTTAATTTCAGAACTATTTCAAAGTCGAACTTGGTCAAGTCTATCAAGTGTGCGGGGAAAAGGGAGCAGCATTCCAAACGCACTCTCGAGCAACAGGATCCTGACTTCCTGGTTCTGAAGGAATGCGATTCCCTAATGAGCCATCTCTCCCCGCAGCAGCGAGCGCGGCTGTCTGGCTGGTCTCCGGCAGGACCGAGGGGGGCGAGGCCCCAGCGCCGCACTGCGGGTCCCCGTCGCCCGCCCGCCCGCCCTCGGGGTGCTAGTGGCGTGCGACCCCAGCCCAACTCCTCGGGCTGCATGGGCAAACCCGCAAGGGCCTCGGGGAAGCGGCCTCGGGGTCGACTCAGCACACTCTCACTTCGCTCCAGTCCTCTCCTGCCAGGGCCATGTCAGTCAGCTCTGACCCCGGCCCGCAGGTCCTCCCAGGTCCAGCCTAACCGGGGCCTCCCCTGCCGGCCCCTCCACGGCACTGGCCTTCTCTCCGTCCTCCCCAGCTCCTGCTCCTGCCGTGCCCCGGCCCAGTGCGGTCCCTCCCCGGCCGGGCCGGGCCCTGGCCCGCCTGGCCCAGTCCCTCCGGGAAGATGGCGGCCCGGTGACAGGCTGGTGCAGGCGCGGGTCCGAGCACCGGGCGCGGAGGGAGGCCGCCCCGTCGGTAACCGAGGACGGCCCGCTCACCTGTCAGCCGCCCGCCCCGCCCGACCGGCCGCCCGCGGGCTCGTCGCCGCAGCCCCGGTGCCCGGCGACCGCGCAAAACACGCGGGGACGGCCGAGGAGGGAGACGGCAAGAAGAGGCGGCACGGCCGGGCCGGGCCGGAGACAGCAAAGAAGAGCGGGCGCGGGCTGGGCAGCGGCGGCAGCTGATCCTTCCCCTTTCGGGCCCGAAAATGTCTCAACCTCGAGACTCCAGATCCCCAACGCTCCTTCCCGTTCGCATGAGAACACACAGATCCCACTTCCGGGGCCCTGCGGAAGTCCCACCCCCGCGCGGCCCCGCGCCCTACCCCGGCGCCCTCACCCACCCGGCCCGCCGACTGGCGTTTGGCGCCCGGGAGAGCCTAGCGTCATGGCGGCGCTGCGTAGCGATTGGCTAAGACGGGGATGAGCGTCCTCCCTTCTACTTCCCCCGGCCTCTCCGCGCGCACCCATCTCGCGGCATCCGTGATTGGCGCGTGCGCGCACGACGCCTACCCCGCCCCGCCCCGCCCCGCCCCGAGCTGCTGCGCGCGCCGCACACCCCGTCTCTCCCCGCCCCTTCTGTAAGCCCCGCCCTGTGGCTGCCTCAGCGCCAGTGATAGCTGGCTGCGCAGAGTACATTCGCAGCGCTGCGGGGCCTGCCGGGCTGGCGGCGTCCTGAAAGCGCACCCCTCGCTCCCGACCCGCTGACCCCACGACCTCGACCCCTGTCCCGCACTCTTCTACAGCTTCTCCGACCTAAGTGTGGGACAGGAATGATTCGGATAAGCAGAGAAACCCGGCCTTGTCGCCTCCCAGAGAATTGAAAATAGTAATACTTTGCCCTTGTCAATTTACGAAAGAAAGAGAGAGAGAGAGAGAGAGAGAGAGAAAGAGAGAGAGAGAGAGAGAGAGAGAGAGAGAGAAAGAAAGAAAGAAAGAAAGAAAGAAAGAAAGAAAGAAAGAAAGAAAGAAAAAAGTTGTATTCACTTAAAATTTGCTGCCCACTTATCTGCATTCGTGCGCCGGTTGCTTACTGTCTATAATTCATTATTCCAAGTTGTACGAATTTTTCCCGAATGAAAATGCTCTCTTGGAACTATATCCACGGTTACTCGTGCTCATTGGTTTCTAGAATAGTTTTCAAATGCTGAAGAATCTACATTTTGGAAGAAGACTTAAACTCTTATGTATTGGGACTTTTTCTGGGAGTTTGTTCTCTTCCGCCCTGTGGGGCTTGAGGCTCAAACTCTAGTTTAGACTTAAGAGCATGCGCCTTTACCAACTGAACCATCTCACCCTCCCTCTTTGTGATACCTTGTTGCATTCTACTATCCATAAGAATATTTGCAAGTGGGTCTATATTCATGAACCCATAACTTCTTCAAAGACCAGGTCTCACTATTAGCACAGGCTGGCCTTCGACTCGACAGTGATTCTCTTGCCTCCCCTCTCCCGAGTAGTGCAAGTACTGCATGGCACTCCTCCTGTGCCATACTCATAGATGTGTTTCTAAAGATAATAAATTGCATAAGACCGAGATTCCTTCTGGTACTAGAGAGCATATACAGTATTAGTATCATTAAAACCTTTCTCTTCCCTGGTAGTTCTGTTTGCTGTTACACCTCAGAGTATTTGTTGTCAGAGCAATGCAGCTGGTATACCATTCAGAGTACCAGAGTATCAAATACCTCTTCGACTTTTCAACAGATATCTTCATCATGGCTCCCTGTTGTCTTTCTTAGAGGATACCGTTCAAGTACTATTTTATAAAAAGAAGGTCTTTCACAAACTCGTGGAAATATTCTGTTTCAATCCTGTCCCACCCTGTAGGGCGAGACACCCTAACTTTCCAATTACATTAGTGTACTAAGCAGTCTCAAGACATTGGGTGAGTTACTGAGTCCACACCAGAATAAAGCACAGCCTGTGTGCTCTACATAGTGCATTTTTTACTGAAAGCCAAGTCAGTGTTTAATATGTGGTTTGTCCTATAAACCATTGGGATGTGGCTCAGTGATCGGGTGCCTACCTGACATGCAGAAATGTGGAAGGCCCTGGCTTCCATCTCTAGTTTGAAGAAAGAAGGGTGAAGGGGAGGAGAGACAAGGAGAGGATCCAGAGCATCTTAGGTCCTAAAAGCCATGACTCTGTTTCCCTTATATGTCCATCCTCTTTTCTGATCAACTCTTGCCTATTTTTCCCCCTTTCAGATGGTCCTGGCTCCCTTCCAGGTCCTCTTTGCACTTTGTAAAGACCCAGTAGCCAGGTGTGGTTGACACTTGTGATCCCAGCACTCAGGGAGGCAGAGAGGGGTGCATCTCTGAGTTAGAGGCCAGCCTGGCCTACAAAGAAAGTCTAGGACCTGGACAGAGAAAAACGAAAACAAACAAACAAACAATCCTTAGCAGTCAGAGCCAGGTGCAATAGTTCTGGCCTGTAAGTTGAACAGCTTAAGGAGGTGAGGCAGGAGGGTCACCATGAGATCAGGCATGCTGGGGAAGAGTCGGTGTGAAACACTGTTTCCAAAAAATAAAAGAGATGAAACAAGAACCATCCCATCACTGTGATCTCCTTTTCAGACTTTTAAAAATTAACTTTATCTTCTTTCTGTGTGTGTATATGTGTGCAAAAATAAGAGATGATGAATGAAAAGGGAAAGCTCGTTACACACACATACACAGGTTTCAGTTAGAGGGGATCTGATTCTCATGTGGGAATTGATTCATTCCTTCTATCATATTGGGTTCTTCACTGTGATCCTCAGGGTTAGCAGCATGAGCCTTTGCCAGGAGACTATCTCACTAGCCCTCATCAGTGTAATTTGTAACTTGATACCACTGGCACCCCAATTAAATGATAAGCAACCCCCAAGGGACTGATAAGTGCTTTTGCCTGCTGATAACCCACAGTTAGTGCTGTTCATATGTGCGTCCATGTAGGGTCTTCCACCGGAGTACAGGAAACTTGCCGATGACCACATTCTCAGAAGAAAGAAAGAAAGAAAGAAAGAGAGAGAGAGAGAGAGAGAGAGAGAAAGAAAGAAAGAAAGAAAGAAAGAAAGAAAGAAAGAAAAAAAGAAAAAAAGAAAAAAAAAGCTTCTTCTTTCTCCCAGAAAATGTGTGTTCACAATAGCTCCTCAGTAAGTGGTAGTGCCTGGAGATCACTTACGACATCTATACCAAAATGTTAGCGTAATAGGTTAATCTTGTGCAGAAAACTACAGCTGCTGTGAGCTCGTAAGTACGAATAGCTACATCATGTCCAGAAGGCAGCATTTCACAGCACTCTTCTCCATCTTCTGGCTCTTTCTTTCTGCCTCCTCTCCTGAAATGTCCCCTGAACCTTGGT
Organism: Psammomys obesus; assembly: GCF_907164565.1. NCBI lineage: Eukaryota > Metazoa > Chordata > Mammalia > Rodentia > Muridae > Psammomys > Psammomys obesus. The sequence continues at coordinate 105,747 of NW_026587556.1, read as the reverse complement.
GGGAGAGGGGTTGATAAAAATGTCCCTTGTAGGATTGAGCTCTCCATCGCTTATCCTCGCCATTTGACCAGATATATAGTTGTCCACTGACTACAACCCCCTTGGGGTGGGGAGGAAGGAGCTTCTCTGACTAAAATTGAGAGCAGTCCAGGCCTATGGACAAAAAAATAAATATTTAGAATTTATTTTGATATAATGGCCATTTATCAAAATAATAATTGCAGATTATAGCCCATAGCCTATGCTCTCCCCAGCCTTAGGAGATTCCCGAGCTTTTTAGTAAAGTCATGATATTCTCTCCACAGGAATGGGGCTCAGATCCAATCAGAAAGTTCTTAGTTATCCCCTAACAGCTATGCCACTGTTGTGCCCAGATCTTAAGGTCCCCCAAAACCACCAGGAGCCAGACCACATATGCAAGAGCAAAGAGCTTTATTCAGGCTTAAGCTTGGTCTCTCTGCAGTCACCAATGCAGTGGATCAGACAGGAGAGCCCCAAGCAGCTACATGGCAGGGTTTTTATTTGGGGTGTGAGTAAGAACCTGGAATTCCCAGTTTAGCAGTTACAGGATTGGATGATATTCAGCAAGGGCAAGCTTGTTACAGAGTGATTGGCAAACTAACATAACTAACATTGAGTGAGCTATCTATACACCTCAGGAATGTTAGGTCCTTGGCTTGCCCAGCACAGATGCCCCACCCTGAGATAAGATACATTCCCATTCTTGTGGTCACCTCCAGGCTATTCCTTGGATAGGGAATTTTATGCTTTTCTTGTTCTTGGAATTGGTGACCTATGGCTTAGTGCCTGGGACTGGTGACTTTTGGGGAGGGGGTCAGGCCTGGTCCTTTCACCACTATTATTCCAGTGGGCTTATCTTGCTTGGTAAGTCATTATTGCAGCGTGCAAGGCCTTGTGCTAGGTAAGACCCTTCATGTCTTTCCTTCCCCAGCAGCCTGTATAGCATCTTAGCCAACGAACATGATGGTTCCAAGTTAGTTTTACATTGACTTCTCTATGTCCTGCTGCCAAAGTGTGTGTTGTCTTCGGCAATGGGAGCTTACCTTTTAATTATGTTAGGTGACCAAGAGCAATGACAGTCACCTATATTGCTTTGGAGACCTCTGGGCCCTCCCTAACCAATGATTCATACAGAGCCATTCCATGCTTTGTAGTGAGATTTTCATTTCATAACCCATGTCTTCTAGAAGCAATACTGTCCACCCATGCAGGGTAATTCTGTTCAAATTCTTTTTTAAAGCTATATTTTGAAATTATCTAACTAACTAGTGAGTTTTCTAATTTCCTAATTTCTTTTAATGTCTAGTGTAATGGTGGCCCATTCCTGTAATCATAGCCGTCAAACAATTGAGGGAAGAGGATCTCAAGTTTAAGGCCAGTCTAGATCTTACTGTTTGTCAAGGATATCAAGGATAGCCTGGATAGAGCAAGGCCCTATCTCAAAACAAAGCATAAATTCTAATTATTTTGAGCTTCTCGTTGCCCATGATTAAATAAATGTTTTCTATAAACTCCTCTGCTTTGAGATGCTCTATTAGAGTTCTGGGGACAGGAGAATACTGAAGAGAAAATAACAAAAAAAGTGGGGAAAGGGAAAGTAGGGTCTCAGTTGAGGATCTCTTGGGATCTTGGGATTTCCAACTTGGGAAAGAACCAGGAGTGATAGCTAACCCAGGGCTGGAGACAAAGGGTTGGGGGGAGGCTGCTCGCAAGCCTTCCTCAGAGACCAGCACCAGCTGGGAAGTTAGAGACAGGCTAGTCCTGTTCAGTGAGTCAAGATTTTATTATGAGGCAAGGAGGAGCCCTTGAGAAGCTTTTGTAAGACTTGCTGCAGGGTTTCTCCTACCACAAAAGGGACCAGAATAGAAACACAATAAAGAACCGGCTCAGTCAAATTAGGCGGAAGTATCAAAATGAATGACAGTCATACATTAAAATAGGTTGAGTTTTTAAAAATGCATGAGTTTACACAGCTACTAGGGCGTATGTGTGTGTGTGTGTGTGTGTGTGTGTGTGTGTGTGTGTGTGTGTGAAAAATAATAGAGATGAGATTGAGAGAAAAGGGAAAGCTCTTCTTTATAGTAGAATACTAACTAATAAATGAAAAAGAAATTATTTTTCAAGATCAGACATGCTGCCACTGTCATAAAATTTACTACAGCCATGAATGCTGAAGTGAATGGGAGTTGATTGAGGCAGGGGTTATATATGACATTTCAGTGCTTATTAATTCTAAAGGGAAAGGACATTTTGTAGTTGATAAATGCTCCTTCTGAATCAAGTGAACCAAGTCAGCAATAATGACTTCCTGACTGACCTCAGGTGCTCCTCTGTGACTGCTTCAGTCATGTGGGATTCGTGCCCAAAACACAATGAGCAAACTGATGTGTTGAGCGTTGCTAAAGCTACATGTGATTGACACACAGGGGATCATAAATCTCTTTTTCTTGCTTTTTTACATCTTTTAATTTCCTTGTGAGAAATCAAAATATGAGGATGCTATGGAGGATTTTAATTTCTTATAGATATCACATGAAGATGATACTCAAAACACGGTCAAAGAAATGAAGGAGTGCATTTCCTAGGATATCCCATGTTCCCTTGCTGAAAGAACAAAGGGGCCCAGACAAAGCCCCTGAATCTTGCATCCTAGGAAGATGAAGAAACATAAGGTGGAGCTTAATGGGCAAACACAGAACCAGGAAGAACAGAGTCCCTGCAGGAGCAGTAGGACTACTTGGGAGGGAAGAGCAACAAATGAAAACACTACAGATGAGGGCCTGCAGTGGGAACTTAAGATCTGCAGTCATAGAATCCTGGAATGAGGAACCCTATCTACAGAGTATCTCTCTCGTTCTCTCTCTGAAATGGTTACTAAGCATGAAATTGTTACTAGGTCCAAGAAAAGACCTATTTTCACCTTGATTGCATGTCTGTTTGAGGGCCTCACAAAACAAAAAAGTGAGTTGGTAAGAAATTAAGAGATTTTGGAAGGCTCCCTAGTTTGGGATTGAACACTTCAGGCAGCGAACCCGACTTCGTATATGTGTTAGCTACTTTTGTGTGTGTGTGTGTGTGTGTGTGTGTGTGTGTGTGTGTGTTTGTAAGAGAGAGAGAGAGAGTGTGTGTGTGTGTGTGTGTGTGATGAGAGAGAGAGAGAGAGAGCGCGAGCATGATAACCAAAAGCAACTCATGGGAGAAAGGGTTTGTTTTGGTTTATTGCTCCAGAGGGAGAGTCCATGATGGCAGGAAGGCATGGCAGCAGGCAGGTGGGACAGGAAGCTAAGAGAGCACATGTTCAAACATAAACACAAAGCACAGAGAGAATACTGGAAATGGAGTGGCACTATAAACTCTCAAAATCTGCCCAGTGAAGTACTTCCTCCAGCCAGGGTACACCTCTGAAAGGTTCTTTAACCTTCCCAACAAACCACCTAGAGACCAAGTGTTCAAGTACATGAACCTGTGGGAGTCATTTTTTTCCACTTAAAACTATACATTAGACATATACAAGTATATTACCCTGAGAAAGCTTTAAACTCCCTGAAATCTGACAAAGTGGCCATAATATTTTTAAATGAAAAGACCCTGAACTTCGAGAAGTGAGAAGACTTCCACTAAGGAAAAAGGATCAATGCCCAGAGCTTGTTGCCTGTCTTCATAGCATGACTTGTACTTGGCAAACACTAGCTCTCCTTCCTGTTTTATTTCTGTTGCTCCAGCAGCTCACTTCCCATTTAACCTACCCTACACCCACTGCCCTTCCACCGAACGAGAATTTACTGCAGAGCCTCTGTGAAAGTAAGAAATAGTGCCAGGTTCCTCCCATCCATCACCTTGGATGAGAAATCCAGTCACCTCTGAGAAGTATGGTATCCTAGGAAAGTTTCCTAAGAAACTTTTTTGTCTGTTTTGTTGCTTTACAAAATGAACAAAGGAGCTGGCTCAGTGGCACATTCCTGTAATCCCAGCACTCTGGGAGGCAGAGGCAGGTGGATCTCTATGAGTTCGAGGCCAACCTGGTCTACAAAGTGAGTCCAAGACAGCCAAGTCTACCCAGAGAAACCCTGTCTCAAAAAAAAAAAAAAAAAAAAAGAAAAGAAAAGAAAAGAAAAAAGAAAATGTACACAGGTACCCAATCCACAGAGAAGGTAGCTGTTTTTACTGCATAAAGATGATTCCCAGGAAGTAGGTGAAGGGAGAGTCAAGCAACAACAAACTCCATTATTTTTAGTTCTTTTTTATAATTTTATTTATGTGTGCATGTTCATGTGTGTATGCAGGTGCACATGGGCATGGAGGTCAAAAGCCAACCTCTGATGTCAAAAGCCTCTCCAGGCCTTTTCCAGATTCTTAGTGAGCTACTTTCATTTATTTGTGTATTTGTTTGTTTGGTTGGTTTTGTTTTGTTTTGAGACAGGGTTTCTCTGTGTAGCCTTGGCTGTCCTGGACTCACTCTGTAGACCAGGCTGGCCTCAAACTCACAGCGATCCCCCTGCCCCTGCCTCCCTGAGTGCTGAGATTACAGGAGTGCGCCATCACGGCCGGCCTACTTTTATTTTTAACGTTATTCAGTGGTGAATCCAGTTGGACTGGAACTTTTATCATTTTCTCCTCTTTCCTGAATTTCATGAAGATACCTATTTTTGTTTCTTTGTTTTATCAACATTATAGCCTTAGATATAATATAGTTGGCGGCATTATCTCCCATACACCAGTTATGTTACAGCTGCACCTTCTTCTAGGCATATTAGTCACTTTGACTAGTCACAGAGACAGTTTCCTGGATCCTCTTCCTGAAATATTTGAAGCTCATCAGTCACACCCTGCCAGTCAATATTAACAAGAATCCCAGAGGGAGACTGGGAATCCCTCTGGGATTCCTTTAAATATTTATTCTCTCCTTCTATTTCTTTTTTTTTCTTCAATGTTTTGTGTGTGTGTGTGTGTGTGTGTGTGTGTGTGTGTGTGTGTAAGCTCACTCCTCTTGTGCATGTGTACACAGGCCCATATGTACTACAGCTTGCGAGTGGAGGTCAGAGGACAACCTGCAGGAATGGGTTCTCTGCTTCTACCATAGGCATCCCAGGGATCAAACTCAGATTGGCAGCAAGTGCCTTTACCTGCTGAAGCATCTCACTAGTACCTCACCTTCAGTTCCAAAGATCACACTTTCTGACTTCTTCACGTCTCTGGACGTGCTGGACTTTTACTACCTAGAATTTCTATGCACTGGTTATACGAGCAAATATGTAACAAGCACGGAGAGAAATACAAAAGTCAGATTTTTTTTTTTTTTTTGAGAGTCTCATGTTCCTACGTGGATCTCAGGCAGAAGATGACCATGAGCTTCTGATCCTTCTGCCTCTGCCTTCTGCAGTCCTGATTCAGATTTTTTTATTTTGTCAGACATATAAATCAGAAGTATCTCCCTGAAGCCTGTAATCCCAGCACTCTGGAAGGCAGGGACAAATGGATCTCTGTGAGATTGAGGCCAACCTGGTGTTGTGCTTGTTTTGTTTTGTTTTTTACTAATTAAAATTTTATTTTTTACATTAATTACATTTTATCCACTTTGTATCCCAGCTGTAGCCCCCTCCCAATCTCTCCCAATCCCACCCTCCCTCCCTCTCTCTTCTCCCATGCCCTTCTCCAAGTCCACTGATAGGGGAGGTCTTCCTCCCCTTCCATCTGACCCTAGCTTAGCAGGTCTCATCAGGACTGTCTGCATTGTCTTCCTCTGTGGCCTGGCAAGGCTGCTTCCCCATCAGGAGGAGGTGATCAAAGAGCCAGCCACTGAGTTCATGTCAGAGACAGTCCCTCTTCCCCTTACGAGGGAACCCACTTGGATACTGAGCTGCCATGAGCTACATATGAGCAGGGGTTCTAGGTTATATCCATGAATGGACCTTGGTTGGAGTATCAGTCTCAGAAAATACCCCTGGGCCCAGATATTTTAGTTCTGTTGCTCTCCTTGTGGAGCTTCTGTCCTCTCCAGGTCTTACTAACTACCTCTTCTTTCATATGATTCCTTGCACTCTGCTCAAAGTTCAGTTATAGTCTCAGCATCTGCTTTGATACATTGGTAATAGAGTCTTTCAGAAGCCCTCTGTGGTAGGCTCCTGTCCTGTGTGCTTGTTTTTAAACTCTATTTTATTTGGGGTATTTAAGCTTTGCCTCCCTCCCACCAACCATTTAACCCTAGGCAAGAGAGCGGGCTCATGAGGCTCGACAGAAGCGGAAGTAGTTGAGAAGAATCAGGAGGGCGACCAGAGAGAGTAAGACTGTGATAAGTATACTCAAGAAACAATATATACAAGTAGCAAAATGCCATAATAAAATCATTATTGTATATAATGAACACATGCCAATGAAAACTTATAATAAAATATAATGAAACTATAATGAAAATTCATAATAAAAACATGATCATATGTATATACATAAATCGCATTACAGTCCACTCCCACCAGACACACAACTGACACAGGCACACAACTGAAACAAAAGTTTCATGTAATATCGGCAACCAGTACCCTACATCACACATGCATGAAACGGCGCTGAACTGGACACATACAATGGTCACACTGGTAAGTTTTCTGCTGTGAAATACTTAACCTCCATCTTAAAAAGCTTTCTGAAATAATATTTACTTTTATTTTCTGCGATTTCAGTTCTGTTTGTTGTTGTTTTTGTTATTGTTGTTTATTCTAGTTGCAGGCACTTAAGTCAATCTGTGCTTTGCTCACATTAAAGCCACCACTGGTGAAGGGCTGACCTGATTGATGAGACCACTGAAACCCTGCCTCCTGGCTTCCACACAGCTCCCTGGACTCTTTGCTTCCCCAAGAGTTCTGACCTACATAATTAAATGAGTGAGCAAAACCAAGCTGATGACTCCTGAATATGCACAGTCTGCTGCCTTTGAAGATCAGGTTTGAAACCCTACTTAGAAACCAGGACTTAATTGTATGTTAGTAGACTATACTTCCTTCCTTCATTTTGGATTTTTTATATAATTCAGTTAATTAATTTTTTTTCTATCTTTAATGGTAAGAATTTCAAACGCTAATGACTTTAGGGACCAGAGAGTGAGTGTCAGGGCAGGAACTGGCTCGAGTGAGGTATTAGGGAGTGGTGAGCCTATGGGTAACTCAGAAAGGTGATCATATTCACTTTCACAAATGCCAGCGCTGATGTGGTGATACATGCACAGCACTTGGGAGGTAGGGCCATGCCTGAGGGAGGGTGGGACTTGATAGCTCACTGGGGCTACATAGTCTCTAGGAACAAAACCAAAGCAAACAAAAGCATAGCACGTATGTGCAAACTTCCATGTTGACAAAGGGAGTTCAGTGATCTTAGACCCAGAGTTCAGGATCTTGAATAAAGACAGTTTTTTCAGAGGCCCAGAAGGGAAAAGAAATGGTAGTATCAAGGGATGAAAGGGGAGTTTTAGACTTGAAAGCCCCGAACACACAGAATATGAAGAATGTTACAGCAGAACACAAAATTACAGTGACCTTGCCTCTTAAATCTGGCCAACTTAATATTGCTGAAGAAGTCACTTGCAGTTTCTACCAACAATGCAGGATTTCACCAGCAACAGAAGGTGCTCTTATATGATAGCACTGGTAATTATGACTATGTAGACAAAGCATAAGATGTGTTTCCTCTATCACAACCCATTGTACTCAAAATGGCATTGGAATGTAATTCACCACCATATTATAAATAAAATGAATGCCACAACAATGTACCTGAGAATCCCTTGAAAAGAAATGGAAAGTCAAACCTGAACTCCAGAGTCTAAGCATTTTCCTCTCTCCCCTTCCTGCATCCTTTGCGTTCTGCTTGCAGAATCGAAGTCCCATCACAATGTGGCATTTTCACATTTCCTTCAGTGGAAATTTCTTTCTTCCTTCCTTCTTTCCTTCTTCCCTTTCTTTCTTTCTTCCTTCCTTCCTTCCTTCCTTCCTTCCTTCCTTCCCTCCCTCCCTCCCTCCTTTCTTTCTTTTTTCTCCTTCCTTCCTTCCTTCCTTCCTTCCTTCCTTCCTTCCTTCCTTCCTTCCTTCCTTCCTTCCTT
>NW_026587556.1:53218-97627 GCF_907164565.1 Psammomys obesus | reverse complement strand
CTTCCTTCCTTCCTTCCTTCCTTCCTTCCTTCCTTCCTTCCTTCCTTTTCTATATACTTTGCTTAACATAGCAAAGTGTAAGACAAATAGCTTTCTGTATAAAGAAGCAATCAGATTTAATATATTGCTCTTTGGTAGTTTGGTCATATTATGCTGTCTCAGCCCAGAGAGGAATAGCTTATTTTTCTTCCACTGAAGGAAAAAAAAAAAAAAAAAAAAAAAAAAAAAACCAAACATGTCTTTTGGGTTCAGGTCTGTTATACAACTTCTGTTAAATGAAGATGAGAGATCTTGGAAATCAGAATTCCTTTGGTCTTGAGAGGTTCTGTGTCTTGGTGACTTCAGTTAACTTTAAGCAGATGTCTGTCTTGATGTAACCATGACTCATCCCCATGCAGGGTAAAGCTCCATTCTTATCTTGAGCACTGTGCTGTTTGTTTAGAAGCTGGAGAGATGAGTCAGCAGTTAAGAGCACTTGCTGCCCCTGGAGATTGCCCCCCACCCCCACCCCGACATCTCACACAACTCTGGGACTCTCCAGTTTCAGGGCATCTGACATCCTCCTTCCAGCCTCCTCAGGAAGCAATCCCCTGTGTGGTGCATATACATATATGCACGCAAAACATTCATACACACACAAAATAAAAATAAATAAAACCTTTTGAAAAAGAAAGCTCATACAGACTTGATTTTTGTTTTGTTTTGTTTTTCGAGACAAGGTTTCTCTGTGTAGCCTTGGCTGACTTGGACTCAGTTAGTAGACCAGGCTGGCTTCAAACTCACAGAGATTGGCCTGCCTCTGCCTCCCTGAGTGCTGGGATTAAAGATGTGTGCCACTGCACCCAGGTGGCTTTCTTTTTTAATGGCAGGATCCTAACTGCATTCCTCCACTGTTTGAAATTCTCTATGCTATCTACTTTTGTTTTAATTTATATTCCTTCTGTTAAGTGTATTTGAAAACACTTTCATATGTTTGTTAATCTTTTTTCCCTTCCTTCCCAGCTTAGATCCAGATTTTATTTTTATTTTTTTACAACTTCATATATGAGCAATGCATATAAATCACTCCTGCTCCCCCCACTTCGTCCCTTGTTTCCCCTCCCAAATTTATGACCTCTGCTTAATTATTATTGACACATATATATACACACAGTGTGCATATATACACATATATACATGTATGCATGCATACATGTGTACATACATACTTACATACATACAAACATATATCTATCCAACCCACTGAATCCATTTATCCTCACTTATTTGTACATGTATCCAGGGTTGACCACTTGGGACTGGACATCCTATTCAAGAGTTTGTGTCTGAAGGAAACTGATTCTCCTTTCAAGAATCACCTATAGCTCTTCAAATAGGGGTGGGACATTGTGGCATTTCCCCCATCCACAATATCCAATGTTGTTGCTGTTATTCTGGCCTCACTGAGCATTCATGGGTACATTTTCCTTGTGGGGAATGCTGGTATCAGGCATTCTGGTCCTCCGCAATCTTCATGATGTGCCCTGAGCTTTAGTGGTGTTGCATTGCAGATGTGTCAATCAGGGTTGGACATCCTTCTCGCACACTTGTCCTTCACCCTTTCACCTATTGTGTCTCTCGGTAGCAGTCTTCATCTGTTGCAAAAAAAGATGCTTAAGATCTAGATCTTTGTGTCAACAGGTCCTGAAGAGAAACAATTTAGAAATGAGAGAAGTGGGGGACAGTTAAGCTAATAGAAATGAGAGGCACTAGTAAAGCAAACAAAGAGACATTATAGAGAATGTGGAGTTAAGTGTCCCAGATAGCCAGAGTACCTATTTGCTGGCCAGGAAAATCGTACTTATGAAAGACTAGAAAAAGTCTCTATGGAACTTACTCAAATGTATTGATCTTAATTATCATCGCATCACAACATGTGGAGATAAAGTAACAAAAATTAAAAAAGAAAAAGCTAAAATTTTTTACATCCTAAAATTTCTCTAAGAAAACTTTACATTCCTTCTTGCTACTTTTTTTTTTTTTTTTTTTAATATGAACAAGTTCTCTCTAGGCAGCCTAGACTGGCCTCAAATTTGTTCTCCTCCTGCCTACTGCTGGGATCATAGGCATTCTCACTCTTTATATTCTTTATTTAAAAATTGGTGTGTGTGTGTGTCTTCATTTGTGTGTGCATACATGTGGAGGGCAGAGTTCATGCTTTGTGCCTCTGCCTTTATTTTGGTACAGGGTGTCCTCTGAATCTGGAGTTCACTGATTCAGCCAAACTAGCTGGCCAGCAAGACTCAATGATCTTTGTTTCTGCCTCTCAAGTGCTGGAATCATACAGGGATTTTTACAATGCTCTGCCCAGCATTGGGTGTTGAAAATTCAAACTCAGGTCCTCAAGCACTTGTCCAACTGAGTCATCTTCTGAGCCCCTATCCTCTTCCTTCTGCTAGCTAACACTTTCTGTGTCCTTTTTATTTTTGTAAATTGATAAATGACAATTTTATTTTTTTATGTGTTCTTAATCACAAAGGCTTGCTTTAAGATGAAAGCAAATAATTTTAAGTTGTCAGAGAAGGTAATACCTGTTAGTTTTTAGAAGTAGATACACACTTATCCAAAAGGACGGGAAGGTATAGAAGTCACGTGTCTCCACAGAGACAAAACTGATATGAGATGTATATAAACATGCTGAATGGGGATTTATTAGGGAACTGGCTGTGCTATTTTCGCAGCTAAGAAGTTCCATGACAGGTGCAACAGGTCAAACTGGGTGCTCGGGATGGATGTTTGAGGCCCGAACCCTGAGAATCTAGAGAGAAGGCTGCTGGTGAGAGTCCTGAGTCCAGAGGCCAGGGTGTCTACACTTCTGATGACTTCAGTGTATGTGGCAGGGTAGTATGGGGGAATCACTTTGTTTCCTGTATCTGTTCTGTCTGGTCCTCTGGATAGATGGGTGGTAGCTATGCACAGTGAGAGAGGCTTTCCCCACTTACACAGTCTCCTGCTCGCCTCCTCTTAAAATGCGTTACACAGACACATAAAGTAGTGCTGCATCAGATTTCCATCCGGCCTGGTGCACGTCACAGAACTGGCCGTCACAGAAGGTGAGCAATTTACTTTGGTGCTAATTTTCAAAGCAATTAGTGTGGTGGTTTCCACATGATTCTTCTCTAAAGAACCACAGTTCTTCCTTTGAAGTCTCTTCTTTAATCTACTGTGGTGATATTATTGAAGAGTTGCAATCCCAGAGCCTAGGACCTTGGGGACTCCATTTATGCCCATACATTTTTGTTTTATTTATTATTGTGTGTGTCTGTGGTTGCATGGTGTTTGCCATGGTGTGTGTGTGTGTGTGTGTGTGTGTACGCCTTTGTGAAGTCTGTTAGCTCTTGGGTGCTGGGGATCAAACTCAGATTGTCAGGCAGAAAGTGTCTGACCCACTGTGCTATCTCACCAGACCCTACTGCTACCTTTTGTCTACATATTTACCTTTTTTTCACATCTTATTTTTCCATTTGTTGAATCAAATTAGAATCTAATCTAATTTAATTTCTAATTGAATTAGAAATTGTACTGTGGTTAAGCAAGGCTTTTTTTTTTTTAATGTCAAAAGCAATTCTTTTCTTTAAGGAGAAAAAGCATTGGACAATGAAGACTTAGATTCAAGTTGACTGGAAAAGAGAAAGGCCCTAGCAGCGACTCTGAACCATTTTCATCTTCTACGCTCCAGAGCAAATCTAGCACAGACTGAAATGGAGAACCAGCACTCCATCATCACCCCAGCAGGTCCTGCCAAGTCTTGGCAACAAACAAATGAGTGGAAGTTTTGTTCTGTTTCTTTCAGGCATAGAGAAAATGTGGTCGTACTGTATGAGTAGAGCAAATAGCCAAATAAAGAGCTTCCCAGGTAGCCAGAGGAGTAAATGGCCCACGTACACAAGGAAGGCATAAGAAGCCTGCCCAGTTAGTGAGGATATATGGTGTGGTTCTAGGAATAAAGGAGGACCTAACATAACCTGGAAGGGATTATAATGTTCTTTGGTCTCAAAAACAAAGGTGAAGAGAACCCAGAATTTCTTATGAGTGATAAGTGGTGCCTTCTTTAAGTATAAAAACCTTCCTACACCACGAGTTACTCATGCTTTTAAAAAATTAATTAAGTGAACAAAACTTGCTTCACGTGTGTGAGATGGCTGGCAATGTGATTATGGACTTGGGACCTCACAGGGCTGGTCATAAGATTTCAAGAGCAAGCTCTTTTTGTTCCTGAGGGGTGGCTTACATGCCTTATGCAGTCCTGACCCCAAACTCCAAATGCAAGGGCACACTTTTTTTTTTAATCAAAATTTTTATTCTGAGATGGTTATAATTTATATGCGGTTGTGACAAATGATGCAGAGATATCCTGTGTACCTTTTACCTACCATGGTAAGAGCTTGCACCACTTGAGTTCAATGTCATAACCAGGCTAAAGCAGAAAATATCTCACGCTTACCCTTTCTGAGTCACCCATCTGCCTTCCAGGGATGTGTCCTCTTTAATCCTGATAATCTCTCATTTACGGTTTCTATTTTTATAATGGTGTCCCTTCCAGAATATCCTGTAAGTATACTCTTAGGTAAACTTGGTCATAAGTGTCCTTCATCCAGTATAATGTTCTGGAGATTAATTCATGCCATGGCATGGATAAGCAGAATTTTTTTCCTCTTCATGGTAGAGTACTGTTATGTAATATGGACTTAGTATTGTTTGATTAATTGGCCTCTTGTTGAAGTACAACTGGGTGGTTTCCAGTGTGTGGCTAGGACAAGTAAAACTGCTATCAATCTTTGTGTGTAGGTTTTGGTGTGAACACAAGCCTTTATTTCTCTGGCTACATGCCAAGGTGTGCAATTAATGATTGGGTTGTATGTTAATTGTATATTTAGCTTATTAAAAATGGTCAAACTGTTTCCTATAATGGCCATATCATTTTATGTTCCCACCAGCAATGTATGTGTTAGCTCTCTGGTTTCTCTCCACTCACATACAACATTTGGTGGTGTAACTATCTGTGATTTTAGCCATTACCTTATTTCCCTAGCACTGGAAATAAAACCTAGGAACAAATCAAATCAAATGCTAGGCAAATGCTAGGCAAATATGGTACAGCTGTGCTGCATCCTGGGTTCTACTGATAGATGAAGTGAGACAGTTAGTTGTGGTTTTAATTTGCATTTCCTGAAGGGCTTACTATATTGAGTATTGGTATATTGAGCATCTTCTAATGCACTTACTTGTCAATGGATATCATCTTCAATAAAATGTTTCTTCATTTCTTTGGCCCATTTTCTAATTGAGCAGCCTTCTGAAGATATTGAACTTTGTGAATTCTTCATATATTTTTTATACTATTTGGCTGGGAATGTGGTTTGAGGGTATTTCCTTTTAGTTTGGAGCATGTATTTTCATTTTTGTAACAAGTCCACAAAATAGTTGTTCATTGAGACAGTAGCACTGACTAACATGGAATTTGCTATGTAGACCAGGCTGGCTTTGAACTCACAGTAATACATCTGCTTCTACTTCCTGGTACTGGGGTTAAAGGTGTTCATCACCATGTCCAGCTCAAAGTTTTTGTTTTTGATGAAGCGAGCTCATCAGTTTTTCTTTTGATGCACTGCAGGACTGAGTGAGGTCTGAATTCTTTGCTTTACCCCACATCCTAAGATGGTTTTCTGTTTGGTTTTGCTAACAGGCTAGTACTTTTGTATTTTATATTTGAGCCAGCAACCCATCTCAGAAGATCGTTGCAGCTGTTCTAGTTCATTTGTTTTTAATATAGATTTTAATTTTCTTTGTATGTACAAGAGATATTTTTTAAAAAGGGTTAAGTTAAGCCTTTATGTTTGAGCACACGGGCATCTTCCTAGAGTAAATGCTCCAATCCATGGATAGTGCATGCATCTTTGTTTCCATCTGCTTTGATTCCTTTGCCACACACAGATCCTGTACATGTCTTGAGAGAGCTACGCCTATCTTATTATTTTTTTTAGTGATTACGAATGTTGTATCATAAATTTTGGCCTTTATTACTAATATCATTAATTTTCCTGTAGTTACCACGTACCGTGTTGCAAACTCACTTATTAGTTACAGGAATTTGAGGTTAACTCCTTGGGATTTTTTTGTGTAATCAATCATGTAGTAATCTGAAAACAGGAATTAATCACAATCTCTCCATCTATCTACTTCTCCCCCTCTTATCTGTCTTGGATGATTTTCTTTCTTTCTCTTGCTTTATTGTAATAGCTAGAACTCCAAACACTATGTTTATAGCAGTCATCCTTGCTTTGGTCCTGATGTCTTGATCTTCCAGGAAAAGCATTATGAGGAGAAGCACACTGCTAGCATAGGTGTCTAGGTTATTTACATTTGTTTTTATTTTTTTAAAAATTATGAAGTGCTATTAAATTTATTAAATATTTTTGCCGCATCAACTGATGTGATTCTTTTAGTTTTTTCCCTTTCTTGTCTCTTATTGTGGTAGATTACATTGCTTCATGAATTCCATTATTGAGTCAAACACATAATCTTAAAGCAAATTTAACTATATTATTTTTTTATACATGCTAAACTTTATATAGTATTTTGATATATTTCTTACATTTAAATTCATGGGCATATTGATCTATACATCTCAGATTTTTTTGCACTGCTACTGTCTGGCTTTGGTATCAGGGTCATACCGACTTCACAAACTATCCCCTCTTAATATTTCCAAGAAAATATTAAGGAGAATTGGGATCAATCATTTAAATGTGTGATGGAATGCAGTTGTGAAATCTCTGGGCCTCCCATGCAGACATGTTCCCATGCAGGTTTAACTATCTCGGTTATGAATTTTTGTTTTTAAATAATCTGTGTTTCTTTTATTTCCCGTGCCCCATTCCTTTTCAATTAAAAAATGTACCATAAAGGAGCAGACTCAAATAAAGACAATTCATGCTCTCATATCCCAGCTGGCACCTTGAGGCCAGCTGAATGCAGCCCTGAGCATCTTGCTGGCTTATGGCCTCCTTCCAGCCCAGGTGTGTTGACTCAGCTTGAGGACTAGGCTTCAGTTTCAGCTTCCTACTTAAATCAGCCTTGCCCAGGACCTGGCCTGGTTGGCTGCCAGTCTCTCCCCCATCCCTGGTCCTCCCTTGTCTTTAGTTTTTGTTCCTGGAACTTCATTGTTACTTCCTGAACTTTGAGAGTCTTCTACTGTTTATTTTTGCTGCTGTGACCCCACCTTCTTTTTGTTCTCTTCCAGGAAGTGAATTTCTCTCTAATTCAAGTGTGAACACTATACTCTAGACTGTGGAACACACTGGAGAGATCAACCCTATCACCCAGGTCCATAGCTTCTTTGGGGAGCCTAGCTTCTCTTCTTCAATTCTCACAGCCCAGGCTCTGTGCCTTTAGGTATACAAACCAAGCTGGAATGAATTTTAAGCTATATATTTGACCAAGGTGCTGTGACTATCAGTGATACTAAATACTAATAAGAGTAATTAGTCTTTTTGAATACCAGTTATCTA
Source organism: Psammomys obesus (assembly GCF_907164565.1). Taxonomy (NCBI): domain Eukaryota; kingdom Metazoa; phylum Chordata; class Mammalia; order Rodentia; family Muridae; genus Psammomys; species Psammomys obesus. The sequence continues at coordinate 90,077 of NW_026587556.1, read as the reverse complement.
AAATATCCTCATTTCTTTACTATACTCACATATCTAAATAGCATAGGTAAGTTTCTTATGTGTTTTTTCTTTTGTCTTGTTTTGTTGAACAGGGTTTCACGTAGCACAGGCTGGTCTCCACTCAATGTGTAGCCCAAGATGACCTTCAATTTCTGATCCTCCTGACTCTACCTCAGGAGTGCTGGGGTTACAGGTGCATGTCACCATGCCTGGGTTTATGCACTGCCGGAGACTGAACCCTGAGCCTCCTGCATACAAGATAAGTACTTTACCAATTAAACTATGTCCTAGCCCTTTTACATGTTTAATACTACCTATAGGATTTTAATCACAAAAGTATACCAGATGCATTTACTAGTCCGGTTAAAGAAAGGAAGAGGAATAATTGTCATAGAGAGAAATGAGGATGGGCCTAAAGATGAAGGTAGTCCATGCCCGCTCGAAAGGATAATGAAGTTCAGATTGTCCGAGGACACTACAAATGCCAGCAGACCAGCAAAGTGGTCCGGGTGTACAGGAAGAAGTACATCATCTACACGGAACGAGTGCAGCGAGAAAAGACTAATGGCACAACCATCCACTTGGGCATCCGCCCCAGCAAGGCGGTTATCAGCAGGCTGAAACTGGAAAAAGGCCGCAAGAAAATCCTGGAAAGGAGGCCTTGTCTTGACAAGTAGGAAAGGAGAAGGGCAAACACAAGGAAGAAATGGTGGAGAAGATGCAGGAGTAGAAATCTCTTATACACAGCTTTCATTGAAGAAAGTGTGTGTGTGTGTGTGTGTGTGTGAGAGAGAGAGAGAGAGAGAGAGAGAGAGAGAGATGCCCAATACAATGAGTCCAAAACCATGCTTGCAGAATCCTGCCATACAGCTTGGACATTATCTTTTCTGAACCTACACCACCAAAGGGTATCATGACAAAATACAAATAGTGATAACTCTATTAAATAGTGAGTAAGATAATCCACCATTAAGTGGTGTCTACCTAACTTTGAAAACCCCAAATCCAGGTGATACTGCACTTGGGAGACTGAGGAAAGAGGATTGAGAGTTGGCTAGCCTAGGTTATGCCAAAAATAATAAACCAATAAACTATGGAAATCCCAGGAATGTTTTTCATATTGTATGTTTTTAGTTAGTTGTCATATTATTTTGATTCAAGAAAGCAGGGATGTGCTTCTCTGCCCTGGCTTGTGACCCATGTTGCATTATTTCAGAGAGGGTAGGTTGTTTCTGTGAGATCCTCAGAGTTGCATGGACAGTGTAATCTTACAGGACCCTGGATGATCTGTCCATCCCCTCTTCATCTTCATTTGAGCCACAGACCACAGGCAATTTCTGCTTGCCAAAGAGCTTTGGGCACTCTTGCCTCTGCCTGAGAGATCCCTTCTGTCTTGATTTACTCAGCACTTGTCATTGCGTGATGAGGGTGCAGAAAACAATGGCTAAGACAGAGAGTTATGGGGCATGAGTAGAAAAGAAAGGGAAGGACATCTCTGAAATAAGGACTTCTATGCCTAGATATGGAATCTAGGAAGAAAATCTCTTGGTAGAGGGTACAGTATGTTAAAAAGTCCTGAGCCAGAACAAACTTCTAATTAGTGAAAGAAGGCTAGACCAGGCAAAGATGTGTTGGGGTTTGGGGAGAATAGGTTGGACAGTAGGCAAGTATCTGGTCATGTTTGGAGCACATTCTACATCCATTCTGGAGTCACAGGATGACTCCAGATAAGATAAGATAAAAACAGGGCTTAAGAGGATCCCAACTAGCCGGGCTTGGTGGTGCACACCTTTAAGCCCAGCACTGGGAAGTAGGAGGCAAACAGATCTCTGTGACTTAAGAGGTGAGCCCGGTCTACAAACCAAGTCCAAGCCTACATGCACAGAGAAACAACACCCCCTCAGCAAAAACAAACAAACAAACAAACAAACAATTCTAACTTGGATAGTTCTTCAAGATAGAAGATGAATTGAAATAAAATAGCTGTTCTCAAAACCCAGATGACCACAGTGGATATTTGGAGATGTTTGAAGTTATGATAATTGTGGACAGAGTGGAAGCCAGGAACTCATATCCTGCTAAGCACGGGATATTCCCTCACACTAGTCTTCCTACAACATGTATCAACAGAAGTGCTGCTGAGAAACCTGTTGGTCAGGAAGGAAGCTGCCTGAGCTGCAGAGAGCTGCTGCAGTATCCAAATAGATGGGGCCATGCTGTGGCTGGAGGCGATTTCAGAATGTATCACAAAGTGGAAAGCAGGATGTGGCTGCTGGGAAAGGAGACAGAACTCAGGTCCCAAGGTTCTGAGCAATCGATTTTACAGGGAGTTTACTCACCCAGATGTAGATACATATGTGTAGTACGTGGGGAGGTGAAAGGTGGAGACTTCAATTTTTTGATAATCACAAGACATCCAGGTGCAGGGTGACGCTTAAAGGGCGTGTCAGGACTAAATGTAGAAACACTGGGGTCTTCAATGAGTGAATGGTTTTGTAACCGTCAAAACCGATGGACCTATGTGTTAGGGTTACTCTTGCTGTGATGAAACACCATGGCCAAAGCAACTTAGGGAAGAAAGTGTTTGATTTACATATCCCAAGTCACAGTTCACTGAGGGAAGTCAAGGCAGGAACTCAACTCAAACTTGGCAGAAACCTGGAGGCAGAAGCTAATGTGGAGGCCTTGGGGGAGTGTTTCTCATCATGACTTGCTCAGCCTGCTTTCTTATAGAACTTATGCCTCAGCCTAGGAATGGTACCACCCATAATGGGCTGGGTCCTCCCCCATCAATTAAGAAAATGCCATAGAGACAGGTCTTTTTACAGCCAGATCTTAGGAAGGCATTTTCTCAAACTGATGTTCCCTCCTTTCAAATGACTCTAGCTTATGTCATAAAATTAGCCAGTACATTCAAGAAATATAGGAATACAAATAAAACTGTCCCAGGGTAAAGCCTTGAGGCTTCATCCATTAATCTCTCTCTCTCTCTCTCTCTCTCTCTGGGTGTGTCTGTGTGTAAGCCACAAACCTTGAGTGTCATGTTTCAAGTGCCATCCACCTTTTTCTTTTGAGACAGGGTTGCTTACTAACCTGGAATCTGGCAAGTTAGAAAGACTGGGAGCTCCAAAGACCTGCCTGCCTCTGCTTCCACAATGCTAGGAACACAGGTTCTGGGCATACAGGCCCTCCAGCTTGCAAAACAACCACTTTAACAATTGAACCATCTCCTCACCCCTAAATATTCTTTTTTGAATATATAGTATAGTGAGAAAAAACCCTTTGAACAAAACCATAGACGTTAATGAAAATGATACAACATTAAAGAAAGTTGTTTTTAATGATACTGTTTCTTTACCACTGTGGTCCTCTTCGGCAAATATGCAATACAAAAAAATGTGCTGCTTCTTATCAAAGTAACCAATGGTCTTAAGTGATCTGTAGACTAGTAGAGATTGGGCCAGGCTAAGTGGAAGGACCACTGTGATACTTCAGATCAAAGTATCTGAACCAACTCCCTTACCTGACATTGACCGTGGACTCTCATCATCAAAGGGTTCTTCTATTGCTAAAGCTCTTTCTTGCCTGATGATTATGATACTCAGAAATATGGGTTATGGCTAATATTTGTCAATATTTTATATAATTGGTTAACTCATAGAACATTAATTCTGAATAATTGTATACATAAATACCTGGCATGGATCTCTGCTTGGCCAAACTTCAGCTGGCCTTTTGAATTGGACATGAAATCTATCCATGTACTTCCCCATGAAGCCCATTTTGAAAGCTTGCTACTGAGTCAGTTTAGCAACAGTTCAGCAGCCTAGACTTCTGTTTATCTACAGTACATGCTCAGGGTCATCATCCTCCACCACCATCAGGTGATATCTACTTCACCTGCTGCTTCGCTCAGGTCAGTTTAGCCGGAACTCTCTTCCCCGGATCCTAAGAACTTCTCCTTTATTGACTCCCGCAAGCCTCCTGGCTATATATCTCCGCTCACCACTGTATTCAGAGCTGTGTGCGGTGTTTCTCTCCACCAAATGATCCCATTTGTAGTGGTCCTAACACAAACAATCCTATGCCTTAGCAGGTGGACATTCTTTTCATTAACACATCTTACGTGGACACGCGGTTTTACTTTGTCAACTTTTGTATTCCAACTTTGACTTCCTCAAACTCTTTTCATTATGACCAGTTATTCATTATGACAAACAAGTGATTCTACTACAACATGAAGTATCCGCTAAAAGAGTTCTGAAAAGAACAACATACATTATCGTAGAGAAGGGTGATAGTGGAACTCTCTGTCACACTCTGAAAAGGCCAAAGAGGCCTCTGAATGCGTAGCAGAAACTGAGCTCTGTAATTGGATTGTAGCAAACAACTCGACTTAGAGCTGTAGAGTTCCTATGAACAACAAAAAAGTCTCACTAGGCTTAGTTGGAAATCAGCACTGCCTCTAAGATGGCTCTGCTGCTGTGTTCTTGCTTCTGGTAGTTCATAGGCAGGCCCCAGCTCATGACCAAAAGAAAGAGTAGCACCTTGGCCCCCTTGGATCTTGCTGTTGTGACAAAAATACATGGTATGTCAGGAGGATCTGTAGTCTCAAGAAAAACAGTGGCTGAATCTCTTTTAAGTGCCTTTTTCTTTTCCCACACTCTTCTCTTCCGCATCTTACGCTGCTACTTAAAGTTTTTCCTTTTGGAAGCCATGAAAAAGAGGACCTCACCAGGTGGGTTCAGTCACAGCTGCCAAGGGAAGCAGAGTAGTCACTGAGAAGAAATTGTAACCAAGCTTCAGGGTGCATGCAAAGCAGCCCAGAGAGTCTCAGAGAGAAGTCCAGAAAGTGAGGAGAGCATGCACCCAAGTCCTGCTCACAGGAAGGCACTGTAGGAGCTGGGAAATAAGTTAGGACACGAGTTCAATCCCACATGTAAAAAGCGGGGTGTACTGGCATGCACCTGTGATTTCAATGGGAAGGAAGATAGAGGTGGATCCCTGGGGCTTACTGGCTAAGAGGAGCTCCCAGTATTTGAGAGACCCTGTCTCAGGGAAACAAGATTGACAGCTCCTGAGGAGCTAGATAACCTAGAGTTATCTTCTGGCACAATACACACACACACACACACACACACACACACACACACACACACACACACACTGTACATACTATATACATATAAATACTGAGAGTGGGGGAGGAGGAAATTCTCTCTCAAGGTCTTTCCTATTCCTCCTTGAGTCACAGTTACTGCTGTCTTCAGGTCCCAGATGGTGCTAGTGATATCTGCAGATGATGGTGCAGGCAAGCATAAGAGACGAAGCCCTGACCCTGGTCTGAACCTTGGTTTATGTACCTGTAAAATGAGGATCACCGTACTGAATTGCTTGGAATTTTAGCATTAAGGAACTGACTCATGTCATTTACTAAACAGGAGAAGCAGTTTATTCACCCAAAACAACACCATTATCACTGAATTAAATAGTCATAATTGATGGTTGCTCTATGGTTCATTCTTGATATGAATTATGGATTCAAAGATACTTTAAAAAGCCATAGGATTAACTCTCAGTTTTATATGGTAAGTCAGCCAGAAATGGAAACACCATTTGTAACCTTATTCTGAGCATCACACAGGGATTAGCTTTAAGGGAGGACTTCTTTGTAATATGAGGACCCTGAGTATGTCTGAACAGATGTCTCTGAAATACCTCCCCCTTCAGAAACTGACAGAAGCGAACTCCTGGAGAAAGCCTCAATTCATAATCGAGGTCCTTCCATTTATAACAGGCTGCATTCAACACCACTGAAAACAGATCTATAGGAGGCTGTCTCGTGCAATCTTCTGCCTTGAGCCATTTATTCCTGGAGGGGTATGACTCACCAGCTGCTGAAAATACTGCTACCGTGGATTTTTCTGACAGCTACACTAGGTTTCGCCTCCTTCGGGGACATTTCATTTAATTATAGCACAATAGTAAAGAGTAGCAATGCACATATTCTTCTGGAGCAGATGAATTTATATTTTTGCTGTCAATGGAAACTGCTGAAGGAAAATGTGTGGTGTTTGCTTACAGAGTTCTGCAGCTACAGACTAACAACACTGCTATTTAAAGTCTCCAAACTTAGCTCCATTGTAAGCCTTCGTCTAGTTTCTCTTAGCTATGGATACAGCATTCTGTGCAGAGCCAAAAGGAACCCAGAGAATACTTTGCAGTGCCAGCAGGCTATGAAAATGAAGCATGATGCAAATCACTGGCCATGGAATTCCGTCTCTGTCAGAGTGGAAGAAATAGTTTCTAGTTTCTGGGAAGTTGTTATTTGTATATGCCTGCTCATGGAAGTGGGTGCATGTGGAAGCCAGAGTCAACCTCACTGTTGCTGCTCAATATGTCTCACTGGCCCAGAACTCACCAAGTAGGTTTAGAAGGGCTGGCCAGCAAGCTGTAGAAATTCACCTGCCTCCACCTTCCCAGTACTGGGATTACAAGGAACTGCTACCATGTCCAGCTTTTTAACCTGAGTTCTGGGGATCAAGCTAAAGCCCTCATGATTTATACAGCAAGTGCTTTACCAACTGTCCTATCTCCCCAGCTAGGACATTGCCTTTTCAATAATGCATTTTGCTGCCCAAGCAACATGTGTCTTTTATCTGTTGCCTGGGATGAGGGTTTATTTTCTAACTCTATGGCTCCTAGAGAGCTTTTCTAGGCTGTATGGCTTAAAAATTTGCCTAACTTATGCTTTTTTCTTTAAGTTGTAATAGAAAATAAAGAAAATATTATCCTGACAGTTGAAATAACTTGAAACTACAGAAGCTGCAGTGATATATATGTATATATATGTATATTGAATGTATATATATTCACTTGAATATGCATATACATATATATATATATATTCCTTTGAATGTGAGTGTATATGTGTGTGTGTTCCTTTGAAACCCTTAGCAAAACAGAAATGTGTGAGGCTGCTTGGAAACCTGGGCCTCCATTTCTCCCTCTTAATCCCACTTGACTCTGACCACTGCTCCTGGCTGAGAATTCTCTCCCCATATTGGTCCTTCAAATATGCATCCCTCACTTTGTATACACTGGTGCCTGCCAAGCAGCCCTTGGAGGACGGGAGAAAGTACACACCACTCTGCAGGAGAGGAGGCTCTGAGCCAGGTTTCTGGTCTACCCACCAAACTGGCGCCTTCTTTGTACAGCTGCTCCGGGAGCTGACTCAGACAGCCTTTCTACTCCCGAACTGTTAATGACCCCATGAACTCTGATGGATTAAATCAAATTATACAGGCCCCAAACCCTCCAGCTAGGTATAATGGCAGCTTGGAGCTTGCCGTGTACCACAAACTACAAACTACATAGTTATGTTAGCAGAGTACTTATCGGGCTCCCATCTGTGTGCCTAAGGCTACACCTACATCCAAGAGGCTCAAGCAGCACAGTCTAATTCAGAATGTCTTTAACTTATAATTTTGTTCAGTCTAAACTCAGCAGCTTCCAACCAGTCTTCCGAGAGTCTTCAAGGCACAAGACACTGGGCTGTATCCCTCTTCAGCTAACATCACAGCCCCACTAGCCAATAGGAAATTCTCCTCTGAAGTCAGCATGGAAGATGGCATTGAGTGCAAGGAAAGGAGAAGAAAACTTTCTAGGTGGTTGTTATCTGGGAGGGAAACAAGAGAGGTATTAGTTCTGGTGTTCCTAGAAGGCACACACACCAGAAGAGTTAGTGTTGTGAGGTTCCTGCTACTACATTTTTGGTCTGGTGTGAAGCCTGAGATACTGCCCATGTTCTGTTTCTTTATCTTCTATTATTTTTAATGAGAATAACTCCAAACTAGAATTAAACTAAGCCTAAAATCCTAAACCTAACGATTCTTCCGCTATCATAAGCATTTTTGACAGTGGGAGAATGGTTGTCAATCCTTCCAGGAAGTCTGGTCATGGTCCTTCTTCTGGCCATCTTTTAATCTTACCCATTCTACTCTTATGTTCAGATCCTCTTGGGTTCTGGCATCAGCCACAACTGGTGTTTTTCACTGCCTGACTCTTTGCAAGGTCTCACTATACAGCCCATCCTGGCCTTCAAGTGGCTCTCCTCCTACCTTAGTTTCTGAATGCTGAGAAGGAGCCTGGCTTGGATCTTTACTTTCTTTTCCTTTTATTTCCCTTCCACTCTCCCTTCCTCTTCTTTTCTCCCTTTCTTTCCCAAATCTACTCTCTCATGTTTCTCTATGGTGCCCAGGCTGGCCTTGAACTCGTAATCCTCTTATATTAGCCTCTCAAATGCCAGGATTACAGGTTCACACCACCACAGCTGCCTCATTACTGGATTTCTCTGCTTATAAAAGTTATGAATCCAAGGTCTTTGGCCACTAACATTGAAACTGTAGATAAGGCCAGAGTAGTAAAAAAACATTTCCCATATTCCCACTCCCAAGAAATAACAGCTTAATTGCCTATATATGTCTTTTTCACAATGTGTATATGTTTATACAGTGGCATTGTGATGCACAGATAAGATTTTGTAGAGTAGTTTTTTTCTTTCTGTATGTGAAATTCAACATTTTGTGGCTCTAAATATATCAAGTGGGCAAGGGTCTGCATGAACTATAATTCAGTAAACAATTCTTTATCATAAGATGCTAACATTTCTTCCAACCATTTAACCATTGAAATTGATGCTTTGACGAATGTCCTTGTAAATATACCTCTGTGCACACTCATAATTACTTTTACAAGGAACATTCCTGGGAGTCAAATTACTAGGTTATAAGTTATGCAGCCGATGAAATTGGTGTGTCTCCATTGGTATACTTTAGGAAAGTTGCACTAATTAAGAGCTCACCAGTCTTGAAAATAGCTGTTTCCTTGAAGCTTCCACCCCCACCCCCAAAACACAGTGTGATAATGCTGTTGAATTTTCACAAATGGAAAATGAAAGTATCTACTGATAATTTCATGACTGCTATAGATGATGATAAATATTTCTTTTTTTAATTTTTTATTAATTACACTTTATTCATTTTGTATCCCCCCATAAGCCCCTCCCTCCTCCCCTCCCGATCCCACCCTCCCTTCCCTTTCTGCATGCATGCCCCACCCCAAGTCCACTGATAGGGGAGGTTCTCCTCTCCTTCTTTCTGATCTTAGTCTATCAGTTCTCATCAAAAGTGGCTGCATTGTCCTCCTCTGTGGCCTGGTAAGGCTGCTCTACTCTCAGGGAGAGGTGATCAAAGAGCAGGCCAATCAGATTATGTCAGAGGCAGTCCCTCTTCCCATTACTATGTAACACACTTGGACACTGAACTGCCATGGGCTACATCTGTGCAGGGGTTCTAGGTTACCTCCATGAATAGTCCTTGGTTGGAGTATGAGTCTCTGGGAAGTTCCCTGTGTTCAAATTTTCCTGTTCTGTTGCTCTCCTTGTGGAGTTCCTGTCCTCTCCAGCTCTTACTATGATAAATATTTCTTGATACTTAAATTTGATCTGCCTATTCATCTGTTTTGCCTATTTTCCTGTTGGAGTTGAAATTTTTATTTTGTCATGAGTTCTTTGTATATTAAAAACATGGAAAGTGGTAGATGATGGAGTCATTATTCAAAAGGCAGGAATCATTGTCAAAGGGTTTCAACAGGAGTGATCCCTGTGGTGCCTGTGCTCATGCTCTTGGAAGTTGCCTTTCCAGTTCTGAAACTATAAGTTATTCATGTACAGGTAAGACCCACAGGAGCATTAGGCGAGGACATATGTCAAAGACAGGTTGCCAGGAGCATCCATATTTTAAAAGGTACTGGTAAAGAATACAGATTAACAATCCTAAACACTGCCCGAGATTCCCTGTGAACCAGTGTAGGGGGCCGCCATGGAAGGAAGAAGGCAGAGTTGTCAGATCTGACAGCAGCACTAAATGCAAAACAAATATTAAGTGAGATCAGGACTTGCAGGAAGCCCTGGGATTTGGTAAACAGGATGTTCTGGTGTATTTGCTCAGTGCTGTTTCAGTGGTGCAGAAGGAATGGAATGCAGAGGGAGAGTGTTTGATAACAATCACTGAAAATCCCAGACACTGGCCTGTGTGCTGATGGAAGATTACAATAGTCCTCTTCTCTTTGCTCAGTTAGAGATAACTTGTGGAGAGCATTTTGCTGGCCATTTGGTTACATGACCTCTGCTTGCTGATAGGCTGGACAGTCTGTGGTATGTAGCAAAGAGCAACCTAGTCTGCTCTGACTCAGGCTGTTGCCTGCCTTTTTATGTCATGATTTCTAATGTTTACTCAGAGTCCCCGTTCAGCCTCCAGTGTCTATTAAGCAGGCTAAGCTGTTTGCTGGATACCTGTAGAAGGCATGTGACTCTGAAGTGTTCTTTCTTGGACTGGAATATAGCTTAAATAGTAGAATGTTTGCCTAGCATACACAAAGTCCCAGAGCTTCATAAACCAGCAGTGATGGCATGTGCCTATAATCATAGCACTTGGGAGCTAGAGGCAGGAGGATCAGAAGTTCAAGATAATCCTCAGTTACAGAGTGAGCTTGAGGTTAGGTTGAGCTACATAAGGCCATGTCTCAAAAAGAAATAAAGAAAAAAAAAAAAGGAAGAAAGAATCTTTCTGAAGGATTAGTACATCAAATTGCCTTTGAAAAACTAAGTTGGGATGGGGCCTGGGTTTGGCAGTAGTTTTAGAGGTCAACACTCAGTGTTTTGAGGGTAAATACCCCATGTCAGGTGGTGGTTGATGATGGTGGATGATGGTAGATTAAGCATCAAACACTAAAGAAAGCTAAACTGAAGAGCAATGGAAACCCAAGGTTATAATAACTTTAAATCCTAATACTTTTGGGGAGCTATAGAAGAAAGCTGATACCTGAGATTAAACTGTGAAAGATTGTGAAAAGAAAGCAGAGCTTTTTTGAAGAAAACCATCAAAGGAAAACTGATATTGTATAAGAAATAGCTTAAGGTAGGTCTATTCCCAAGACTGTGACAATGAGTTTGGCAGCAGCTGGCAATTTGTTTATATAAGCCAGCCAGCCAGTCACCCAGCCAGCAGCAGGTTTGTTCAAATGAGTCGTATGACAGCAGACTGCCTAGCTGGAAGGAATCACAGGCCTGAGGAGAGCTGCCTGAGGCCCTGGCCCTTAGGAAATGTTCTGCTTGTTTCTGGTGACTTAGTCAGCTCCTGAGGTTTACACTACACATGGCCTTCCAAAGGCAGAAAAAAAAAAAAAAAAGATGAATTTCTGAGAATATTACAGGTTGACTGGAAGACATCTTAATTGGTAAGGACTGTTTACTCAACTCCATCCCTAACTACTGAGAGTAAAAAACACAGGTCTTCACCCTAGGTCAGCGGGAAAAATCAGGAAGGGAGAGAAGCAGCATCTAACAAAACAGCTAGACTCACCCCAAGCCCCTGATGTGAAGAGTCTGTTCAGAACAATTAATGAAAACGGCCCAGTTCTGTCTTCTGTCTGTGTCTAAGCACATCCTCCCACAACAGTGCAGTCAGGCACACTGAATGATGGGGTAAGGGTAGAGGATGGGGATGGACAAACTCATCAAGCACTAAAGCAAGGTAAACGGGAGCAATGGAAACCCAGAGTTATAATAACTTCAAATCCCGAGACTTTGGGGAGCTCTAGAGGAAAGGCTGATGCATGGGATTAAACTGTATAAGACAAGTGTGGAAGAGAAGTGTGAAAAGAAGGACTGTGAAAAGAAAGCAGAGCTTTGTTTGTTTGTTTGTTTGTTTGTTTTAATGAAGAAAACCATCAAAGGAAGACTGATATTGTTTAAGATCTATAGAGTGGCTACACCCACTGGTGGCAGATGTTTTCTGTTTGTTGACATTATTTTTTTCTTTTTGGGTACGTGTGTGACATCTGTGAATGAATGTATGGGTGTTGATACTCATGTGGGCTCTTGTATGTGTGCAGTTGTAGGAGCTAGAGGTCAATGTCAGTTGTCTCCTTGATCATTCTCCATCTTATATCCTGAGGCAGGGTCTCTTGCTTAAAGCCAGACTTTGCTGATTTTGTTAGTCTAGCTGGCTATCTTTTTCTGGGCACTCCTTATCTCCACCTCACTGCACTGAGGCTGCAGGTAGGTCCTGATGCCTGCCTGGAATTTGTATGGGTTCTGAGTATCTGAAACCCAGTTTTCTTGTTTACCAAACAAGCACTGCCTCCAGTGAGCACTTCCTTTTTCTTTTGTACTCTTTTTCTGCTTTATTTGAGCTTAAAAGAAATTTTTTTTCATTGACTAGGGATTGAACTTTTGGTTTCACTCACACTAGGCTATTAAATATTTTATGAAACTAAATTTTTCTTCTCCCTTAACATATTAATACACTTCCTTAATTTTCTTTGTCTGTTACTTTCAAATTTACAAAAGATGTTCACAGCTAATCTAAGTACTGAGCCAACTCTGGTGATACTGGTCATAAAGCAAAGGTCTTCCAATTCCTTCTTCTCATCCAGTCTAAAGTGGCAGGCTTCGTTCATGTATGAGCTGTCAATTTCTATTACATCGTTACTATAAGTATTATGAACAATGTTTAACATTCCTCTTTTCTTGGCAAAGCAGGTTTGTTGGCAACATACTCTCTCAATTTTTGTTTGATGAAGGACGTCTTTATCCTCCACTCTCAAAAAATAATTTTATTGGACAAGAATTTTTACTTCAGTGTTTTTGTCTGTTTGTCTTCTTTCAGCCCTGAGCCTCCAGCAATTATCAAATGAAGTTTCGTCTTCCTACCAGCAGACTCTGCTCGAGTCAGCTACACTTCCCAAAGTTCTCATGCCTATTAGGTTTGGGGTTTTCATTTGCTCTGTGACCTCAGTCTTTTGAGGGTCCCAGAAGAACTGCTGAATTTCTGCTTATTCAGCTTTTTTCCTTGTTGTAAAGACGGAGAGACAACTTCGAGGCTCTTTACAGGCCAGACTGAACCAATGTATTCTTTGTTTGCCCATAGAGTTAACCACATCTACTAAATAATGTATTGATTAATTTACTCAACAACAGCGCTCATTTCCATTTTTTAGTCCCTGTCATTTGAAACTCTTCTACGGAAATAATCAATAGAAAATTTGCAGTAATCAAAGCCTCCATCATTACATGTTCATAGAAATCTATGCCAGGAGCATAGATTTCTCACTATCAACTCAATATTAATTTTCACCTAAAAGTCTTATCTTTTGGCTGTGTTACTTGACACCTAGGGGGAAAGGCTACATTTTTCAAAGTCTTGCATAGCCAGGAGTGGCACCATATCGGAACTTGGGTCAATGGTAACTAAGTGGGGTAGGTTGAACTTGGGCCATATTAGCTCTGTCAGCTCCATCCCTGCATCCCATTTGAGCAAAAACCATGATCCTTTCCTCCTTGCCATTCATTTTCTCTGTTGCTGGGTGCTCAGTAAATCCAGACCATATTTATCAACTTGGATCATCAACATTACTTTCTGCTTGTAATAGTACTAGCCAAATGCCAAATGGGGAAGAAAGAGAAAAGCAAGTCAAACCTACACAGTTTTGGTTACTGGAAAGATTTCTTCGTTCCTTCTTTTCTTCCTTCCTCCCCCTCCTCCCTCCCTCTCTCCCTCTCCTTCTCTAACTGCTCTGATCCTGGCTTTGCTCAAGCCACTCAAATGTTCCACCACTACTTTCCTTTCCTTCTTAGCTTGCCTTCTTTCCTTGTTATTTCTTAACATGTGCTCTGAGTACCATGGACCTTCCCTTGATTAGGATGCTGATAAAACGCATATCAATGGGCCGTGTCTCAGATGTGCAGAATCAGAACCTCCAGCGTGAGGTCTGGGATGTGCAAGTCCTCTTAGATGTGTTACAACATGGTAAATCCCCCAGTACCTGAATGGAAACTTGGGAAGCAGAACGATGAATGAATCACCTAGGAGTCACTGTGGGTTAAATTAGTGAAAAGATGACAATGACATATCAGAGGATGCAATGACAATATCAGAGGAAACATAAAAAGTTCCACCAACGAGCTCTAAGGAAATAAAAATGTAGATGTCAAATACAGTTGGCCTCAGTACCTGTGTGTTCCTCATCTGGGGGTCAAAAACATTAACAACAAAATAACTGCACCTGTACTGACATGTGCAGGTCCTTTTCTTTGTCATCATTTTCTAAATGCAGTGTAACAGCTACTTATACAGCACTGATATCTGTACTAGATGCACAGATGTAAATGGAGATGTATGTGTTTACAGGAAGATGTGCCTAGGGTTCATGTAACTACCTTGCCATTTTACATAAGAGTTTTGAGCATCTACAGGTTTCAGATTTGGGGTATTCATAATACGATCTTTTCCTAATAATAGATGAATGATTGTCCATATAAACCTGACTCCGAGCCAACAGTTTGGAGTAGACAGTAAGTTGAGTTCATTTTCAATAACAGTAATTTCTTTTCTAAAAATAAAATTAAAAAAAAAAAACCAACAACAACATGTGTTATAGATTAAAGCACAAGCCCTAGAAATCTGTGGGTTAAGGACAGGATAGATAACACTGAAACCAAGATGCCAATTTTTTTTTTTTTTTTTTTAGAAAATATTCACTTTGTGGTAATGGGAACTGGAACTCACTGGTGTGAAACAGAAGTGGGGTCAATAGATAAGGCAGAAGTCAAAGGCTAAGTCAAGGTTAAAGGGCCTGGGCCACAGAACACATGGTTCAAGGTCCAAACCCAGAGTGACTCCTAGTTTCCAGGTGTAGGTAGGGACAGCGCTGTGGGCACTGTAAAGAACAAAGGTGTTTCTGAAGACAAGGTAACAGCTGCCAACAGCTGTGTTGACAATGGCAGAGGCTGAGGCTGCAGGGGAGAGCGAGCTCTCAAGAGGCAAAGGCTGTGGCTGTGGCAGCGGAGCAGGGATTGGCCAGAGAAAGGCATCTCTTGAAAGGGAATGGAAAGAGTAAGTCACCACCACGGGAGAGAGGGCTTATTGGATGTTCTGCAAAAGAGCATTACAAAATACCAGCTCACATCTATTTGAGACACACTGACAAAGAAAAGTGACAGCAAGCCAGTGTGTCCATTCTCCACTCTATGTCCTAGGCCTCCTGTGCTGAGCCTCTGAGACAGGGCATTTATCTAGACAAGAAGTGGAAGTAACAGGATCAGACTTTTGGTGTATGGCTTCCTGGGGAGACTCTTTGTGTTCACTCTCGGTAATGACAGCCCACAGAATCGACGCCACAAAGTCCAGCTTGGGTGCTCTGTATTATTGCAGTCCTCTGTGAAGCTTGCAGGCCATACAACACCAAGAGTCTTTCATCCACCATTTTACTGCTCCTAGAACCTTGGGAAAGGACCTCCTGAGTCTTGTTTCTGAAGGGGATGTTTCAATCAAGAAGTAGAGAAAGAACACTTACTGCTAGTGTTCCATATCCATTTTGCTTTTTTTTTTTTTTTTTCCTCACAGAATTCCCTTCCTTTATAGAAAGTGTCCACCCTTTCACACCTTCTTGTGGTGGGCATGCCCAGAAGACCCTGAGGTAGCCACGCTGAGAGGTTCAACATTTGCTGTGAGTTTCTCCAGTTGCCACACTGGTGCAATAGAGTCCCAGGGCAGAAGAAAATGGTGCTAATTCATTCCTGTGCAAAGTGAAAGACCAAGGTCACCTCTTCATCTGCTTTTCCTCTGACCTCATGTCCCAAAGCTCTCTATCTTCCTGCTCTGTGAAGCTTCTGAGGACCTCAAATAGGCTACACATGCCTCTCCTCTTTCATGACTCTCTAAGATACTCCACATTGTCTGCTCCTCCATTTCTTCTCCATTTTAGATTTCTATGAGGCAGTACTGTAGAATGTAGCTCAGGCTGGCTTGAACTCACAATCCTTCTGCCTCAGCCCCTAAGTACTGGGATTTCAAGTGTGTGTCATCATGCCCCATACAATCCAAAATGTATTACCTAGCCAAATTACCTAGTAAGTATTTACCTGTTGTGGACCATTTCATGGGAAGTTTTCCAAGAATATGTTCTTAGTGAATAAGTGGGGAAAGGACACTGGGTTCAGGAAAGAATGAATTTATCTAACACTGGGAAGAGAGAACAATACTTAGGATTATCAGGATGGACCTAGAAAACCTAGTTCAGGTTGGAACTGGAAGACAGGGGTTCGAAAGACCCACACCAGGGAAATGGACTAGGTATCTGTACATATTAAGAGGAAACTGATGTAACTGGCAGAATTTAGGAATTAATTCCAAACAGGCTCACAGAAAGACAATCAATAGAAATGATAGAAGTGGTATTTCTCTTTCAGAAGAAAAGGGTGTAGAAGAAAGAAATCATAATCTACTTCATGCAAGGATTACATGATACAAACTGAACAACCAAATATTTATAACACAGTTTTACCAAATGAAACATTCACTTTTATCCATTTTTAAATCATGAGTTTTTTTCAGAGTATAGAGCTTATAAAGTTTATAAGTTTTCCTCTGATATTCATTTTTTTCTGTTTTTCTAGAGTAAATTTTAATTTTACTCTGTTGCATTTTCATATATGTATTTCTAGCTCAGAAAATATTTAGTCATAGGTTTCTAGAAGTGGATAGAAAATTGAATTTGATACCCACTAAGACACCTTCTATCTCTGAGACCCTATAATCCTAATGGCATGAAAACCTCATTAACTGGAAACCCGGTAATTTGTAATTTGTAACAATCACACTGGGCTCAAGTTGTAGTGTGCTTTCGAACTAATAAATAGGCTTTCTAGGAAAGAAACGCTCCTGAAGATCAAATTGAGGTAAAAAATATAATATGCAAATAATTTGTACAACAATTAAGGTAGTTTTTAGAGATTGCTTTCACGTATATTCGTCTACTTAGCAACTGTGGTTTAGCATAATTTTGAAACTAAATCTGCTTGACTTTTCACCAGTTCCATTAGCCTTTCCCTCGATTAGTCTGAATTGGTAGGGTTCTATCATATTCAGACACTTTACACATCGATCTAGAAAGATGTTTTTAATGAGGTTCCTTCTCACCCAATGAGCACAAAGACAAGTCCCTGAGGATGGAGACTTTGCCTTGCCAGCCAGAAGCTGTAGGTCTGACAAGTTCAGCATCTGACCACTGTGCTTGGTTTATTGATCAACTCTCCAAACTGAAATCCCTTTGAACTACAAAGATGGCCAACAGAACAAAGTGACAGAACACCGGATTTTTTTTTTTTTCTTGGACTATGTGGCAGTAGAAATGAGTCCTGTGATAACAGGAGGAACATCAAAGGAAAGTTATAAAGACACCAAGTTCTAGCTTAGATGAAAATTCATTGGATGTTAACTGTATAATGTCTGAAGAAAAAAAATGGATACCATCTTCAGCTTAAGTATTTCACAGAACAGTGACTATATCAAAGCTTTACTCTTCCTATCTGTCTTTGTCTAGGTCTGACTATATCTGACTTTTTATTTTTAATACCATGTTTTTTTTAAGATTTATTTATTGTATGTGTATGAACATATACTTTGTTTTCATGCACACCAGAAGAGGGAATCAGATTCCATCACAGATGGTTGTCAGCCACCATGTGGTTGCTGGGAATTGAACTCAGGACCCCTGGAACAGCACTCAGTGCTCTTAACTGCTGAGCCATCTCTCCAGCCCTTAATACCATGTTTTAAGAAAGACTTTGAACAAACAGCACATTGAGAATGGGAATGAAAGAAAAAACTCTGGTAACTATGTTTTATAAGGAATAACTAAAGACTGAGTGTAATTTTTGAATTTTGAAAATGATTTCAGACAAGCATGGTATTCTGAAATATTTAAAATTAAGACAATTAAAAAAAAACCCTACATTTATTACTTACTCTTCTCACCATTGTGGCCAAAAATCTGAGAGAAGCAAAAGAAGAGGGATTTTGGGGGGTTCATAATTCCATCAGGGTATGATGTCTAGCATGGGTCCATCAGTGCAGCAGAAGCTTACACTGGTGTCTTCCCATGTGGTACTGGCTAAGAAGCAGAGATGAACAGTGTGATGGCTAGTCTTGGTTAACCTGACTACACTGGAATTAATTAAAACCCAAATGACTGGGCACACCTGTGCAGGATTTCCTGTCTCCCCCTCCCCCTCTTTTTGCTCTCTTGCTCTCACTATAAATCCATTCCTTCACTGACATTAGAGTCTACTTCTTTGAGAATTTAGCATATACTAAAGACCAGCTGAGACATCCAGCCTTATGGACTGAGCAACTTCTGGATTCTTGCACTGTCCATTCATAGACAGCCATTTATTAGAATGGCCTGTAAGCCATTCTAATAAATCACACACATATATATATATATATATTCATTATTATATATATACAATCTGTAAGTTCTGTTCCTTTAGAGAATCATGACTAAGACAGGAAATAAGGCCAGGGTATAACTCTTAAGGGCTCATCAGCAATGGCCCACCTTTGCCAGCCATGCCTCAGAAACTACAAAAGAGCTCTGTCAGCTGGATACCAGGGATACAAACACATTAGCCTAAGTGGGACATTTCAGATCCAAAGGAGGACAATTCGGTGTGGTGGTTACTATTTGTGCTTAGATTTCCTGTCTTCCCTTCTACCCAAGCTCATTCAGCCAGTGAGTATCAGACACTGAATTCAATTGCTGGGGGTAGATTTGGAGAGTGGGGTGACAAAAGTTTCTTCTGCCTTTTGAAAAGGTTTAGAAGAAATGGGAGAAATGGTTTCAAGTAATGAGAAAGTGAAAAACGCTACTTTAAACTCTGTGTGTGTGTAGGTGTACGGGTGTGTGTGTGTGTGTGTGTGTGTGTGTGTGTGTGTGTAGGCCACTTGCAAACATCCTGTCAATCCAAGGGACTAACTCAGGTTGTCAAGTTTGGCAGCATTTACTTCACCCACTGGGAATTCTCCTGGTCTTGAATAGTGCTACTTTTTTTTTTTTTTTAAATAAAGAGAAAACAGTACCCTGGGAGGGACCCCAGAGATGCTTGATTGTCAGCAACTTGCATTTTCTCAGCATCCCTAGTGGGATCTAAAAGGGCAGGAAGCTATGAAATTTTCAGTGTTAACAAACATGGACTGACTGACAAAGGATTCAGGAAACCTCTATCTGACTCTTTGTGAGCTCCTGGGACTTTGTCATTCTCATGAGGCTACAGAGAAGTGGCTGGGACTCCGATGATGACCCAGATGGAGTATTGTTATCATCACTGCTTGGAAGAGGCTTGGATTTGAATGCAAGCTGATGTAATGGCATGGAATTTCTGGAATAGTACTTCTGTATAGCTCAAAGACATAGAGAAGATCAATACATAAAAGGTTATAGAAAGAGTGTTTTAGTTAATAAAAGAAATACATTTCTATTGAATCTAACCAATAATTGATTCAGAGGAGTTTGAGAGACGTGGGCTCCTATCACAGAGCAGAAAATTAATATATAAGCCCCTCAGAAATGTGTTGAGGAAAATCTGGTGATTAGGTGCCACACACTCGCTTGAATGGTCCCTTCCACCCCTTCAATGCTAGGTTTGTGATTCTGTGAATAGTTGGCTTACAGTGGCAATGGGATGGCTGGTCTAAGTAGCCAGTAAATATTAGCACACAGGCCTTCAGGAAACAATCAGGAGGCATGCTGTGTCATCACACGTTTTGCGGAATAACAACTGAAGTGTTTGTTTGACTCTGGCTCCTAGAGTAGGCACCACAACTCCTTTGGAAAGAGAAGAGAAGCTGTGTCAGCTTTGATTGTTCCCAAAGCTGGAAGTATGCCTTACATTTCCTTTTGTGATGTCTAAGGAAAATGTTGGTGTTTTTTTGTTTTGCTTTGTTTTGTTTTAATGGTAACTATGAAACTAAGCATCAAAAAAGAAGAAATTTTCAATACAACTGGAGGGATTACAGGCAAAAGGAAAGGGAAGGTAGGGGCTGCGCTGAAAGAAGGGAAACATTTCAAATATCGCTCCAATGCCACACTGAAAATTTTATGGGAGGAAATGTTGGTAGTCTCCAAGTGTTGGATTTGGCTCAGTTGTCCTGGGCTTGCTCTCCTGAGTCAGATGCAATTGTCAGTATTTGCAAAAATCAATTAAAGTGGCGTTAGCACACACACCTTGAGCTGCCCAAACAGTGCTTCTTGCCCAGTACCTTTGGCAGTGTGTCAAATCCTGACAGAGCTTTAGGAAAGAGTAATTTGGGCAGATAATTTCAAGCAGGGGCCATTGAGGTAGCTCAGTGGGTAAAAGCTTTTGTGGTCAAGTCTGACAACTTGAATTTGTGCCTCGGGATCTACGTGGTGGAAGGAGAGAGCCAATCATATCTGGAAAGATGTACTCTTCTTACCACACATGCACTGTGACACATGCAATACTTACATATTTGAAATACTGAAACTTTAGACAAACTTTGGATCCATAGCATGGGAAACTATTTTGTCTCCCACCTCTTGTTAAACAAAGGGTGGATTATAAAGTGAGCCTTTTCATATCCTTAGCTATTTCCTGGACTTTAGGCTGCATTTTAAGCCAATGCCAGACCCTCATAGCCTTGTCTTAGGTCTTAAGTATGTAGCTTTAGAGCAGGCAGGGCTCCAACCTTCCACGTGCTCTGGTCTTTGAACGCGAGGCTTGGTAGGATGAAGAGAGATTTTGCTGGTTCACATGCTTATGCAATTTTTAAAGTAGGTAATTGGGGCCAGATTGGAAAGTGCTAGAGTGTGTTTGCATGAGTGAATTCCTTTGACATGGTTTTTATTCTGCATGACTATCCTTTAGTAAGTAAACAACACTTCCCAGCATGTTTCTGGAATTAACTTCCCTGTGACCTGACAAATATTCTATGCTTAGCCAAATGCTAATTAGGATTCTGGATCTTCTGTTTGCCCCTCTGTGTACAGGCTTGTAATTTCCACAAAAACTCTGTTAACTCAGTTTAGCAAAAATGTCATATTCTGGATCTGACTATCCATGATACCCACCAAGGGTCCTTACCCTCCACCACTCTTAGGCCTCCTAGCCTGTCTTCAGCAAGAATTCTGTAAGGCCAGTTTATCTACAGTCTCCCTTACCCTGGTCTTAGGTACTTTTCTATCCACTAACATGGGCCTGCTTTCTGGGTATATGCATCCCCACTACCAGCTTGTGGTGTACTTAGAATGGAGCCAAGTCTCTCCTCTGCTGTGAGACCCTTTTGTAGCAGTCCCTATGCCTACCATGAATGTCCTCAATAAGGTCTTCTTTATCTTGATTCAACTTCTGAGGTTTCTTTGTTTTGTTGTTTTTGTTATGGTTTGTTTTTTGCCTCAAATTCTTTATTTTACCTCTGGGCTGATTTTTAAACCTTTTACATATTCCTTACTTTACTTCGGAATAAAATTTCGTAATATTGTTTTTGAAATGGGACACGATAAGTATAGACTTAAGAGCATTAAAGGACATTGATTGGCCTTAGACTGCCAATTTTGGGCTTTCTGAATTCAGACTCTTGCATGGGTACGTGCTAAATATTATTTAAATCTCTGTGTCTCAAATTCCTCATTTGTGAAGTAGAAGCAGAAAGAGCGGAACAGAAATAGGGTTGACAGGAGGATTAAGTGAAACGGGCAGTATTGGTATCAGCAGAGGACTGATGTGGAGGAGAACAGGAGAGAGTAGAGGTGAAATACTTATAAGGTGCCTGTTGGAATTAAGGATTTCATGAGTAGGACACTGTAACGTCACTATTATCGATCAATATAAATGTGAGCATATGAGCTTGCCAGGCCTGGATTTCCTGTGAGTTCAGCCACTTATCAAGGCTTCTATAAAAGTTCCTCAGCCTTGATGAACCCAAGTTTTCTCATTTATTATTGTGGCTAGCATTGTCAACTTGACAGAACCCAGAATCACTGAGGTCCTGAACTGGGTATGTCTGTGAGGGAGTTTCTAGACTGAGTTTCTTTAGGTGGGAAGATCCAACCTAAATGCAAACAGTGCTATCCCATGTGCTGGGGGTCCACATTGAATAAAAAAAAAAAAAGTGAGCTGAGCAACAGTTTTCATTTTTATCAGATTCATGACAGAACTTACAATGTGACCAACAATGTGACCGCCTGCTCATGCTCCTGCCTCTCTTTCCCCACCATGACAGACTGCGCCCCCAAAAACAAAAACAAACAAAAAACAGCAAGCAAGCAAACAAACAAACTTAGTCCATTGAGTTGGGATTTTTTTAAAGGTATTTTGTCACAGCAACATAACTAATACATCTATTAAGTAAGGATAAAGTCTTTTTTTTAGGAGTTTTTGAGATATAATTATATAAGACCAGAAAAATCATTAGCCAAGAGCTGGTGTTTTCCATGTATTCAGCCACATTAATTCTATTCTCTTTTTCCAGCCATGACAATATTTGCATTCATTCTTAGACCTGAAGCCTAAACTAGATCTTTCACTTGGAGACAGCAAATGACATTGGAATGTGCACAGCTCATGTTGTCATGTTAATGACATTAGGTGATTCCTGAGCACTGAGAAATGTCTTTGTGAGCAGAAGTAAGTCAGGAGAGGCATCGTCATCAAGCCCAGCAATGAGGACCACCAGGATTTGGGAAGCTGGAGTGTTACTCCAGGGGTTATCCACATGGTAGAGATGCCCAGCAGAGATGAGGGTGGAAACTGCTTAGTATCAGGCAGACAGCTGTCTAGCCTCAGAGAGGAAGCAGCCATAAGCAAGAACCCTGAGGCCAAGGATGGATCAGGACAGTCACTGGATGCCAGCCAACCAGGTTAAGGGTCAGGCCAGACGCCAGCCCTGGTTAGGAGTCAGAGATCTTAGGAAATAAAAACAGCAGAGGACAGCAGAGCAGGGGGAGGTGGTCTCAACCTTGAGCCTGTGGTCCAGGCTGCACCTGCTCCTTCTCCTCTTTTCTTTTCCTGCTTCTCTTCCTTCCTCCCTAACTCTCTCCATTCACCTTTGTGGCTAGCTTATCTGGCCTCTGGCCTCGTGTTTGTGTTGACAACCTTCTGCTCCCTCGGATGCCTCTCACACTTCTCAGGCACAACCAATGCTGAGTTCCATATGCTGTTGTCATCAGTCTCACCGTCTGAGGTATCTGCAGCCCTTCCTTCCACGTACTCCAGCCCTGGCTCCTGTTTTCTTTTTCTTTCTTTCTTTTTTTTTTTCCAGGACTTTATTTGGGATCACTTCAGCTGAGAACAAATGAATTACCCCTGTGCAATATAGTTAATAAAGCCTTCTACTTTTTTTTTTAGGAATAAGATTCCTAAGATCTTTTTTTAATGCAACACTTTGTTTTTTTTTAAAGTGGTACATTTTTTTTTCTTTATTAATTACACTTTATTCACTTTGTATCCCCCCCCCGTGGTCCCCTCCCTCCTCCCGTCCCAATCCCTCTCTTCTTCCACCCTCTGCATGCATGCCCCTCCCCAAGTCCACTAATAGGGGAGGTCTTCTATCTAGGGAATTCCTTCTGATCGTAGTCAATTAGGTCTCATCAGGAGTGGCTGCATTGTCTTCTTCTATGGCCTGGTAATGCTGCTTCCTTCTCAGGGGGAGGTAATTAAAGAGCAGGCCAATCAGTTCATGTCAGAGACAGTCCCTGTTCCTATTACGATGGAACCCACTTGGATACTGAACTGCCATGGACTACATCTGTGCAGGGGTCTTAGGTTATCTCCATGTATAGTCCTTGGTTGGAGCATCAGTCTCAGGAAAGACCCCTGTGCTCAGATTTTTTGGTTCTGTTGCTCTCCTTGTGGAGTTCCTGTCCTCTCCAGATCTTACTATTTCCCACTTCTTTCATAAGATTCCCTGCATTCTGCCCAAAGGTTGCCCATAAGTCTCAGCATCTGCATTGATAGTCTGCAGGGCAGAGCCTTTCAGAGGTCCTCTGTGTCAGGCTCCTGACTTGTTCCCTCTTTTCTCCTTCTTCTGATGTCCAGCCTCTTTGCCTTTCTGGATAGGAATTGAGCATTTTAGCAAGAGTCCTTCCTCTTGATTAGTTTCTTTAGGTGTACAGATTTTATTAGGTTTATCCTATATTATATGTCTATATGAGTGAGTATATGCCGTGTGCATTTTAGATACTTCAGTCCAATTCTGAACTGAATCCAGAGTTCCGGCATCTTCTTCCAAACTGGCCACCATCCTCTCTGAGCCGCTTAACCCAAGATCCAGAGCCCACATTCCTTCTCCAGAGTTCATGGCATAGCTGAGAGGGTATCTAAGTGTACAAACATAGCTATTCATATCAATTAGCCTTTCTTGACTACCTAATTCTGCATTTAATACTAGAAATTGACATGGTCATATTTTCTAGGTTACATTCTTCTCGTGTTCTTATTTGTTGTTATTGGAAGGAGAGGTGGCTAAGAGTTTTTTTTTTTTTAATGCTAAGAATAGAATAAAGGAAGGCTTTTAAAGTCGTTTAAAAGAACCATTTATGTGCAAAGAAAACACAGACTTACTTATACTCCAAGAAGAAAGTAAAAATTAGGGTATGAGGAGATGGCTTGTTGTTAACAGTGCTTCCCACCAAACCTGATGACTCTAGCTCACTCTTTGGAACCCACATAGTAAAAGAAGAGAATCAACTCTTTTTTTCTTTTAACATTAAATTAATGAGCTTTAATTATCATCTTAAAAGAGAAAACAAGCAAAACAGATGAGGTAACAAGCAGAGCCTGGAGGGCTTCCTGAGGAGACCCATAGGGATAGAGGCAGACAGGGGTCAGGAAGCCATCATGCACAGGGAGGCAGCACCTGATGAGAGTGCTCCAGGACCCAGGGGTGCTTCAGGAGCCGATCTGAGCAACGGTACCTAAGAAGCTTGGAGATCAAGTCCACAGGCACTGATGGAGGAAACCGAAAACCCACCTTGAGGATGCGTCCATATGTCTCACAGTGAGTGCTGCTCTCAAGGATGGAGTTCCCACCAGCAGCTCAGAGCAGAGCACCCCACTGTACCGCAGATCCACCTTTTCATCAAACCCTCTCGCCCCAATCATTTCTGGGGACAAGTAGTCCAGAGTCCCACACAATTTCTTTGTCCTGAGAGATGGGGTATGCACAGACCAACCGAAGTCTGCAATCTCCCCCTCACCTTTGAGGCCAGCAGGAGATTCTCTGGCTTGAGGTCCCTGTGAATTACCTCAAGAGTCAACTCTTGAAAATTGTTCTCCAGTTGTTGAATGTGCCTACACAGCCTCGAATGCGCACAGGCATGTGTGCTCAAACACGCATAAGTAACAAAGGCAAATAGTTAGCATTCTTCTCATAGTGAGAAGTCTCAATCAAAATAGCTATTTTTAAAGGATCACAGAGTTTTCACACTGTTTTTAAAATGTGATGTCTAAAGAGGCGTGTAGATTCTGGGGGTTTCAGGTGGAGCACACTGTGAACTAGAAGCCTAGGAGACCAGGTCTAGGGTGGGCTCCTGCTGGTGCTACCTTGCCTTTACACGGGACCAGCTTTCAGGACATGAAAGCCTTTTGAGTCCTTGAGTCCTGCCCCCAACTCAGGACAAGAACAAGACCCAATTCAGAAAGCGGGTAACTCAGAAGTCTAAAGTATTAGGAATTTAAAATTGGAGGGCCCCAGAGGAGGAAGGTTTACTACTAAACAAAGAAATAGGTAGTTTCCTATGGTGGCTACTTTTTTTTTTTTTTTTTTTTGGTCCTGGATGATTTCTATCATTACCTACAATCTTGGAGAAGGTGAAGTTGTTCTTTGCCCCCTGTGAGCCTTCCTTACCTGATTATGCATGGAATAGATCTCTCCATGAAAAATGGTGTAGCCTGAGAAATGTTCTCCATCCATTTTTAGCTACTTTCTCGTGGATTTCCACCCAAAGAATGGGAGATTGAGCAGAGAGACTTGTTCTTAATCAAGACACTATTTGGTTGGAAATTATTTATAGTCTTTGAAACTCACTGTCATTAGTTTGCCAAACATGATCTCTGTTTCTGTAGGAATGCTGAGGAGCAACTGCAGTGGCCACTTCTTCGTGACAACCCAAGGTTTCCACCTAAGGGTAATCATGGCTACACTGGATGCCTTGTCCTCTCTACCCACTTATTCTGCTAGGGCCCCAGACTATCATGTTGCCTATATGGGGGTCAAACTGCAACTATCACAGATCTACCCAGAGATGTGCCTTACTAATTCTCAATGGAGTTAAGCTAGTGACCGAAATTAACAACCATCACACCATATTCTTCCCAAATTAGAGACTTTGTTGTGAAGAGAACGCTAAGAGCTAAACAACTGTTTGGCTAAGGAACAGAAGTATGAGCCACTGCTACATGCCATTGGATTAAAGAAAGCAGAAAAATGGGACAGACATGGTACCGCCCACAGTAGATTAGACCCTCCCACCTGAATTTGTAGTAAAAAGAAAAATTAGTAGACATACCAACAGGTCTATCTGATGGAGGCAATCCCTTAATTGAGGGTACTTCTTTCCGGTGTATCAAGTCAATGAACAAGATCATCACAAACTGTAGGATAAGGATTTTGCAAAATTGGGCCAAAGAGTTATCTGGCTATAAATGTGTTTTATCCTTTAAAAAAAGGAAAGAAGGACACCAACAGTGATTCAGGTGATCACACACATAGAGGAACACCATGTGAAAACAGGTGGGAGCCAGGAGCATCACAAGTAACCTACACTTTGATCTTTTATTTCTAAACTCAGATTTTGGAGAAAAATTGTTACTATGCAGCCCAGTCTGTGACAGTTTGAGTAGCTTCATACAGTGACTGGCACTCCACGAGGAAGATAGAATCTCCCATGCCATGAGTAAGCTTGAGCAGGGCAAACATTTAATAAAGTGGTCTAGAAGTTAGCATGGAATTAGGAAGATGGGAAGTCCTTAAGACCATGGAGTAGGATATTGTTGAGCACAGCCAATAGATAGCCATCTGACCAGCAGAGCTGGGAAGTGATTAATTTAAAGTTAGAAACACTAAACCATGAAGCAAGGATTTATTCCTTGTTCTCGTTGTTCAAGTGAAGCAGTAAATGTCGGGACAAGACAGAAGTAAGTGTGTGTGGGGGAGGGGGTGTACACGTATGACACATGGGTAAAGAGGTCAGAAGAGGGCATCAGTTGACCTCCTCTGCCACTCTTCATCTTATTTCTCTGAGGTAGGGTCTCTTCCTGAATCTAGGTTTCAAGATTTTCAGGAATGCTGATGGCCGGCGAACCCTAGTGATCCTCCTGCCTCCCTGCCTTCTCCTTTCAGTGCTTGGGTTACAGGCATGCACAGGACCACACCCAATTCTGTTTTTCTGTTTGTTTTTTGTTTTTGTTTTTGTTTTGTTTTGTTTGTTTTTTGTTTTCAAGACAGGGTTTCTCTGTGTAACAGCCCTAATCTGTCCTGAAACTCCATCTGTAGACCAAACTGGCCTTGACCTCAAAGGCCTTTGAGGCCTTTGAGGCATTTGCCTCAAGAGTGCTGGGATTAAAGTCATGTAAAAGCACATCCCACTCGTGTCCAGCTTTTTACACAGGTGCTTGGAGTAACTCTTAACTTCTGAGCTGTCTTACCAGACCCAGAATTTTTATTTAACAAATAAGTGTATTAGTTGATGCAATACTATGTGACAGACAACCATGGACCACATTTAAAAACCACTGCTACTGGCCAACTTCACAACCAAGTCTTTCAGTGCCCTAGACAGAAATGCTGAAAGCTGGAGGCTTCTGGGAGTAATAACTTAGTTCCTTGCTTTGGTAGGGGAGCAAAGTCAAAGCACGTAGAAACAGTGCTTGGTTCCTCATGGGGTTGAGAACAGTGATAATAGTGGCAGCAATCATCAGGATCACCATCCTCCTTCCTGACTTACGTGGTCCATGCATAAAACAACAAGGTCAAATATGCTGGGAACGGATGCTTTCGACCATTTAAAAGTAAAAGATTGTAAAGTATCGTATCTTGTTTACCCCGTGAAACAGGAGTCAATGTTCAGGTAACACTGGATAGACACTTAGTTAATGGTTATATGAAAGTCACCCTTTTAAGGAGAGTAACTGAATCGGTCTCCCGAGGCTGAATTCACCCTGGCCACTAACCCTGTGATTCTTTATGGTGCTTTGTAATATCCTAAATTTCTGTCACCTTAAGAGTAGGTGACTGGAGAGATAGCTCACCAGGTAAGAGCATGAATGCTTTTGCCAAGGACTGGAGTTCTGTTCCCAGCAACCACACTGGGTAGCTCATAACTGCCTGAAATTCCATCTCTAGGGCATCTAATGCCCTCTTTGGACCCTGTGGTCTGACATGTACATATTAAACACACATATGTGCATAATTAAAAATAAAATAAATCAGCTAGGTATGGTGATGCATGCCTTTAATCCCAGCACTTGAGAGACAGGAGCAGGAGGATCTCTGTGAATTTGAGGCAAACCTGGTCTACATAGCAAGTTCCAGAAGGGCCAGGGCTATTATACAGAAAATATGCCTTGACAAAAAGAAAAAGGTAAAAGAAAGAAAAAAAAATGTATTTACAGTAGGCTGAGAAAAGAGCCTGAGATGTAGAAGAAGAAAGAACCAAACTTAGGTGTGTTTAGCAAATATGGGCGATGTCTGCTTAAGGCTTCTTTTCTTCTGTAAGCAAGGCTAGAAACCAATCAGGGAAGGAGGCCTCAAGGTAATCTTCCACAGATGATTCCCACATGAGTTACTTGCATAGAAACTGTCCTCCCCAGGCTCATGTGCTGAACACTCATTCTATCTGGAAGGTATTGGAAATTTCAGAAAGTGGGATCTAGCGGATGAGCTGGCCACTGACACGTGTTTTTGAAGGTTATACCTGGGTTCCAGTGCCACTTCCTTACTATCTGCTTCCTGTCTGTCATGAGATGCTCAGCCTCTCCCATGTTCTCCCATTACCATGACATTCTGCCTCGCCACAAGTCTAGAAGTCAGTGGCAGCAAGGACTACAGCCTGAAATCTGTTGCCATGTGTGAGACTAAGCCCTCCTAAAGTTGTTCTCTCAGGTATCTTGGTCACAACCACTCAAATGTAACAGACACGTGAGTCCTCTGATGTCCCCAAAGGTGTCATTAGTGCTTGAGCAGATCCCATGGACATTCTGACATATGTAAAGAAAGGCTTCAGTTGGGGATTATTCTGTCTTCCTTGTTATACAGGGATTTTGAAAAAAAAAAAAAAAAAAAAAAGTGCCAGCATTCTACAGTCCTTTTCTTTCTTGAACACTGCCTGTGAGTTCAATGAAACCTCTGTTTCTTGGAAGTCACTGGATTCATTGTTGTTGATCATGGGCATGAGGTTGACATTTTTCCATGGACAAAGTGTGAATGTTGCTCATTGATCAGTGTGTTGACTTTGGATTACAAGTTGAGATCTGACACCAGTGTACAAAATAAGGGAGAAACAGCATTGACAGAGGAGAATAGGTTGCGATAATGATGTTCCATAAGGAGGTGATCATAAGACCTGTTTATTCATTATTGCCAAAAGGAGGTGGTACTGGACATCGCTTCCTGTTGTCTTCTTGATAACTATGGCTGACTAGAACAAAGGGAACACTGACAGTTTAAGGTGGTTTAGGCCCAATGGCACTATTTGAAATATTTTATTTTTACAATTGACACTAATTCTTTAGAACTTCTGGGCAAGTAATATAAAAATGAGTTTGACAAAGTTAAATGTTAACTGCTTAACTCTATACAAACCTTTTTTTTCGTTGTTATTTTCTCAAAAGGCAATGGCCACGTGAGCTTGCAAAGGGCAAATTTCTTTAAAGGAAGCACTTCTGCTCTGTTCCTTTCAACTCTCATGAAATGTAATCACTGTTTTTAAGGACTCACCCACTTCACAATCCCTGACAACACATAGCAAGAGGAACTGAGAAGTTTGCATCAGTGACAACCAGAGAGTTCCCTGAGTAGGTGTTAGGGCTCCCTGTGGTGACATGCATTTCCCGTCACTAAGATGACAAACTGATTCAGGCATTGAGGAAAAGCATGAGTCACAGGTCTTGTCATTGACCCTATTATGCATAGTTAGTCCAGCACCAGCCTCTAACCCCTGTATAACCAGAAGGACAACAGAACTGGTTTCCCTTGGCGATGCTCCCTGTCTGCATCCTACCATATGTATAAGAACCCATCCATATTTTATCACAGGCACCATACTCACAATTGGATGCTACAGGACACTGAACACAGGCAGAGCCTGAGCAACCCAGGCAGTGGAAGCCGTCAGTGTACCCTATCTGCCCTTAGTGTAGCTTACCTAGGCAGCCCTCAGCACGACGGTCAGATAACCAGGCTGGCCTTGAAAGAGTTCATGCTTCACTCTGTAGCATGCAGTGCAGGGGCTGAACAGAGAGCTCTGTTCCCCAGTGACATCTACACACTAATACAAACTATCAGCAATACAGATTTCAAATACAAATGGTGAAAGTGTGTGTGATACACTTGCAGCCACCCTGAGAGCCTTTTCTATAGAGTGTGAGTCAGAGACCAAGGAGGGGGCCTTCAACATCTCAAGCACCACCCTGGGTCCTTATAGACACAGGTGTGATAAGTGTCAAGTAACAGCTCAGTATCAGTAATGTCTATGAAGAGTCTTGGTTACAAATGCGAATCCTCATAGTGTGAATCTATTCATTCACACTTCATTCTCTTGGAACAAAAATAAATTATTCAAATTTCCTAAAACAGTAGACTCTCAACATTAGGTACTATAGAAGAAATGCTCATCTATTCATCATTTAATAAATATTAGTTAGCTTTTTTGTTATTACACTTATTTATTTTATTTGTGGTGTGTATATGTGTGCCCTTGAACACATGCACAGGCATGCCATGACATATGCATGGAAGTCAGAGGATAACTTGCAGCAGTTGATTCTCTTTTTCCTCCATGTTAATCTCAGGTCTCAAACTTAGGTCATCAGACTTGCGGCAAGTACCTTTACGCACCGAGGCAGTATTTAAGATAACCATTTCTTCCAGCATTTCAAGCCTGTATACTGAAAACACCCCCCTCCGTCCTTGAAACACCCTCATATTTTTCAATACTTCAATAATGTTGTCACCATCCTTTGGTCTAACAGAGTAAACCTGTGGCACACCAAGAACTTTGTGGAATCTCCCTCAAGCTTTTGGAGATCTAGATGGATTTGTGCAATATGACGGTTGGCTGTGCTAGGAAAATGATTGAATGGCTAACAAATTTGCATACTTGGTTCTGTGTGTGGCTCTCTGTGTGTGGGCTCACATGTGTGTATACAGCACACATATAATTAAGTGCTCAGGTGCACTGGTTTCACAGAGGCCTGAAACATCACATATCAATATTTAACTCGGGTAGGATCACTTTCATTTTAAGATTAACAGCTCTTTTTTCTATTCCTTAGAACTTTCGAGAGTGCAAAGAGGAAGAGACTGACTGACATCTAGTGAATAGAGAGTAGATGCTGCTGAGCATCTTCAAACACATGGAACAGGGGCTGGAGAGACAGTTCAATCAGTAAGGCACCTGCTGCTAAGTTGGATGACCCACCAAGTGGCAGGAGAAAACCAAGTCCCTCAGGTTGTCTTCTGACTTCCACTGAAGTGTCGCGGCATATACAGGACTACATGCGCACACAAAACTAAATTTAAAGTATATAAAACGTGGCACTCAAGGAACAGGGTAAAGACAACAGCACTCTTCCTTGATTGGTGGGAGAGGAGGAAGTGTTAAAGATGAGTCACTTCTTACTGATAAATGGGGAATTTCCTTTGCGGATTCTAAGTGGAGTTGGGAAGGGCAGGTGCTAACTTTTCAGGAAAGGGTGCACCTAGTTAAAGGCAGAAAGAGAAAATAGGAGCCATGACATGGCTGTGTTATATGATGACTTTAACTTATTGGTGATGTGAATTGGGGCAACCATATTTGTTATGAGTGGATTCTGGGTGGGGAGAGAAGGAACCCGATTAGGGGAAGGTTAGTCCTGGTCAGAAATAATATGTCTTAGAACAGCACTGTGCCACTGAAATGGAACTCAGGCCTCATTCTGAGTCATATGATCTGGTAAACAAATATATGCACATATGTGTGTGTATTTTCTTCACATGGGGACATTATTGGAGAGAGAATAAAACATCTTATACATAATTTTTTAAATTTTTATTAATTACAGTTTATTCACTTTGTATCCTAGCTGTAGCCCCCTCCCAGTCCCTTCCCAATCTCACCCTCCCTCTACTTCTCCTATGCTCCTTCCTATACATCATTTTTTATGTTGAATGTACACACACACACACACACACACACACACACATACAACCTGTATATGTATATATAATAGATATGAAAACCTACTATAAGTATACAGTATTTTTACTGAATAGTTATTACATATCAGATATTTAAGTATCAGCAAATATATCATATCTTGGTTTGAGTATATAGGATTCAGATGTAGAAAAGTGTAGTTTTGGGCTGGAGAGATGGCTCAGAGGTTAAGGACACTGGCTGCTCTTCCAAAGGTCCTGAGTTCAATTCCCAGCAACCACATAGTGGCTCACAACCATCTATAGTGAGATCTGGTGCCCTCTTCTGGTGCACAGGCACACATGCAGGCAGAATGCTGTATAAATAATAAATAAATAAATAAAGTGCAGTTTTGAGTAGAGGGTCTTCACTTTGGGGCCCAAATATTATGTTACAAGGGATATTTTAATGTACAAAGTGTTAGTGTGGGTACATGGTAGGAACTTACTAAACACCCAGCTGACTTAGCTGGGCTAGGAACTCTCTGCATTCTCAGAAACTATTTACTGACTGGCGAGGCTGGTAGGTCTACAGGAAAGGCAGGGGACAGTCTGTCAGAGGTGGGAGTTTCCGGTTTCTCTAAGGTCCCCACCCACTTCACCACATAGAAAGGTATTTGTGCCTGTAGTAGCAGAGTTCCTTGCCACTTTTTGGAGTCACTCTGATAAGCAAGGTCCTCCTCCCCTTCCATAACCTGCTCTGCCACTATCAGAAATGTTATTTGTCTTCTGCTAATAAGCCCCACTCAGAAGAAGATGAGGGCCAGGGAGCAGAACTAGGCCCTGTGAATGACAGGATGGGACAAGAAGCACCCTGATGTGGTGTAGAGTGCTAGGCTGCGGGGACAGCAAAGAAAGCAGTGAGATTCTACTCCAACACTGCTGTCCTTCTGTTCTGAGAAGCTGCTGTCTCAGGGCCTGGATTTCTTAGCATCAACAAGTGAATAAAACCACAGAAATTCCTGGCACTTGTCAGATATATGTGAGTTTCTCAGGTGATAGATACTTTAACAGTTTGGCTTTCCAGCCAGACACTGATGCACACCTGTAATCCCAGAACTCAGGGAGGCAGAGGGAGCTGGATCTCTGTGAGTTCAATGCCAGCCTGGTATACAAAGTAAGTCCAGGACAGCCAAGGCTCCACAGAGAAACCCTGTCTTGAAACAACCACCCTTCCAAAAAAAGGAAGTGGGCTTTACAGGTACACAGTAAATGCTAATATGCTAAAGGTGACACACCAACATCTCATAGACAGGGTGGTCTGCAACAGTCTAATGATACTCAGGAACTCTTGTCAGCTGGAGTTACAGGTGACTAGTGCAGGCCTTCACAAGAGTTTAAGACACCACATTGTGTGTGTGTGTGTGTGTGTGTGTGTGTGTGTGTGTGTGTGTGTGTCAGGGGTGTACCTGGAAGCATAGGCAGGCAGCAAAATGAATCACAAAGAGGTGAGAATAAAAACCCAGTTCAAACTGACTTTGTCAACCTAGATCAAAATTTGGAAAGTCTGATGTTTATTGCCAGCACATTTAAACCCAAAATAATTTGGAAAAATGTTTCCTGGTGTGATATAACCCCCAGTGCACAAGAAAGCACAATTGTATTAAAACTCAACTACGTGTCATTTCTTTCAAGAAGATGGGTTCTGGAGATAAGCTACCTGTATTAGCTTAATGGCCCAGGGAAGGATGTGGCATGTCTAGGTCAGACAGACAGTGTAGTGGTCATCTGGGCTATTAGCCAATGTTGGTCTTGGTTGTGGAAGCTTGGGGAAGCCCCTAGATGTACAGGTAATACAAGGGTCATTTAGGTTACTAGCCACCTCTGGTCCGGGTTGTAGGAGCTTGAGATGGCTTGGCCCAACAGACCACGCAGATCACGAGACGGTTAATCAACTCCAATTCTGGCTTTCTGGATGGAAGAACAGTCTATATGTCTATTCCTTTGAGAGGATAATCTTGTATGCTTAACATTCCTGGTTTTCCTGGAGATCTGTGGGCACAAGGACCATCATGCTCCCAACAACGTAGAACTTAGAAGTACTGATGGCCAGTTGGGCAGCTGGCTAGCGTAAGACATATCTGTGTTATTTAGGAGTCTGAAAGGGTCTTCTCACCTTCTCTGATCTGAAAACTGCAAATATGTAGGGTACATTTGCATGGTGACAATTTTGATGTCTTCAGCAATACCCCAGCTTGGAATTGCCTAATCTCGCAGAATATCAAGAATTTGAAAATGTAGGGAAGAGGTCGTTTTCCACAGTCTTTTAACAGCAGCTGCCAAACCTAGAAAGAACGGCTACTAACTGGCACACTCACCAGGAAGCTGGACCTTCCCAGGAAGTACCTGTCATGGCTTGTCTCCTCCCTCCCTCTATGAACTGGCTGCATTTATCACTAGAAGAGCACAAGGCATTGGCAACAAAAACTCTTTCCTTTTGCTTTTTGTTGGTGACAATTAAAAGCTCTCTTCACCCTTTCAGGGGATGGGGACAGGAACACTGCAACCTGCCCTACTACAGGGCTAATCAGGGCCACCAGCCCATCCCAGTAATTACTCAGTTTGTAATAACTTCATATAAATCATTTGGGGATCCAACAGCTTCATTATAAGAAAGCATCTCCCCTCAGACAGTGTCTTTTGCTCATTTTCATTTTGTGTTTAACCTTTCCATTTTTCTCAGACAACACACGAAAGCCTGCATGTGTGTACAGAATTTATTGTTGAATAGTTTTTTTCCTTAGAGAGATAAATATTGGGGGCCGGGGATAGAGCTTAGTTGGTATAATGCTTGTCCAGCACACACAGGCTCCAGGGTCAGTTCTCAGCCCCATGTAAACTGGGTATGGCGGCTCACACCTGTAATCTCAGCACTCTAGAGGTAGGAGGGTAAGAAACGTAATGTCATCCTTAGTTACACAGTATATTTAAGGCTACATAGTGAGTGTAAGGCTGGCCTGAGCTCCATGAGACCATGTGTCAAAGAAGGAAAAGTTAATATGGTACTTCAACAAGCAGAGAAAACACACACACACACACATACTCATACACATGTATACATACATACACATAGTCTCAATGTGCAGTCCTGGATGGTCCTGGAGCTTGTTAACTTGCTATGTAGATAATGGTGACCTCACACTTAACTAAGATCCACCTGCCTCCGCCTCTTAATCACTGGGATGAAAGGTGTGTATCACCACACACAGCCATAGGAATATGTTAACATCAGGAGCTAGAGTGAGACTCAGGGGGCTCAGATCGGCTTCCACTGGTCTCCAAATCCTTTTGAGGATATTCCTAACTTGGAAGCCTATGCTAAGCCTGAGTGGGTTAAACCAAAAGCTGATTACTGGTAGCAGAGGCTGTATCATGACACTCAAGAGGAGCAGCAGCTTGGGCATGCTGCTTTAAATAAAGCCTCAGTCTAGAAGCTGTTCCTGCTCCCATAGTAAATAGACTATAAAACCTGTTGCTACACCATAGACAGAATGCAGATTATGGGACTTTAAACGCTTGCATTAGAGAAATCTGGAAGAAACACACGTGGGAAAAGGTGGGATTTCTTTCTGTAACAAGGAGTTCAGTACTTTGCAATGCTTATCGGATGGGAGAAAAGCTGCTTCAAAACTCTGTTAATGCAGCCTGCAGCTGAAATATATCCTGAACACAGAGATTCTTCTCCCTAGTATGGTAAGAGTAGTAGAAAAAGCTCCTGATTCAGGAAAAGAAAACATTTGGGATAGGCCTGGAAAATCATGATAATATGAGGGAGGAAAATGAGAGCGCAGAACTGAGCTGTGATGCTGTGATTTGATGCTCGTGAAATAATTTTTGTGC
The DNA here is from genome assembly GCF_907164565.1 of Psammomys obesus. Taxonomy (NCBI): domain Eukaryota; kingdom Metazoa; phylum Chordata; class Mammalia; order Rodentia; family Muridae; genus Psammomys; species Psammomys obesus. The sequence goes on along the minus strand of NW_026587556.1, from coordinate 53,925 downwards.
ACCAAGGAACTATGTGAGTGCTTCACATAGTTTATTACTGTAATATCAGCAAAAGTTACACAAGTATAAAGTGAGGAAGGCAACCTGCATACAAGAGAACTGAAGTTCAGAGAGAATAAGTCACACAACAGCCAGGTTGCCACAAAGAGTGTGCAGATGACCATAGGCATAAGTCACTGCCACAGCAAGCTTAAGCACTGTGTACACTCAGAAAAGTGCTTTTATTTATTTGTTTGCTATCCACAACCCCCACTAAGAAGGTTGGAAATGAAGTATAGGAATAACTAGTTTGCTGCTTTAGTTATTTTCTCAAAGGTGTCAGTGATTCAGAAGATGGTAATACCCAGGGACTGGCAAGATGGTTCCGTGGGCAATAACTCTTACTACACAAGCATAAGGATCTGATTTCACATACTTCAGGTGAAAAGTCAGATGTGGCTGTGTATACCTGTGTGTTCAGTGTTGGGATGCAAGTCATAGGATCACAGTTACCTAAAATGGTAAGTTCTGGACTCAGACAGAGAACCTGTTCTCAAGAGAGTAGTAAAGCAGGACAACAATGTGACCTCTGTACTTGTACACAGGTGTGTGGACCTGGTCACACACATATACCAAGAAGGGAGGGAGAGACCCAAGGAGAGAAGGGGGAAAGAGAGAGAAACATACATACATACATACATACATACATACATACATACATACATACA
>NW_026587556.1:50182-53208 GCF_907164565.1 Psammomys obesus | reverse complement strand
ACATACATACATACATACATACATACATACATACATACATACATACACACATACACACATAGATACCTCTATGTATGTATGTATGATCCCAATCCAAAGAAAGACCTGGGTACAGTGGTATGCCTTGTAGTCTTAGATCCTTGGGATGCTGAAGCAGGAGGACTGATTGAACCAGCTGATTGAATCAGGAGCTGCTGCCTGGGTAACAACATAGCAACCTGGCGGGGGGGGGGGGGGAAGGGGAGTGAAGAGGTAGGATTTAAAAGTCAGAGAGACATTAATTAGCAGAGGCTTGGTTAACAGGCTGAAAAAAAGATCCTTAGCAATTTCAAAGCAATCATGAACCAGTCTTTTTCTCTTTAAGATCCAGTTGATGAGAATACTAAATATTCTTGAGTCCACAATGAGTATCAATAAATACCTACCTGTCAAAAGGCAGAGGAAAAAAAAAAATACAAGGCACTGGTAGCCATCCTTTTTTTCTCCCTCCATAGTCATGAGCAATGTCCTCGGCATTAGAACATTTGCCTCTTTCTGATGTTTTCTTTGGAGGAGTCACTTCTCTGCTATAGAGAACATTTTCTGTACAGACTGTCAAGTGGGCCACTGAGAGCTTCTCTGTTACTTTGCTGTCAGATTTCCTCCTTCAGCTGGCGGTTACCACCTAGTGCCGTGCTCTTGTTACACAAGGAGGTTATTCACTGCTGACAACAGCAGGAACTCCAGGGGTTGAAGTCAAAGGGCAAATGCCTGGTTGATTGGTCATTCATTTACTGCACTGAGGCCCTCTTTCTTACTTACAGAGGAAGGTCCAGACTTCAAGCAGCTCCTGGGCTTCATTCAGTGCATGTATATGATTTATGTATATATCTATACCTATACCTATACCTATGTATGCCATAAAAACAGAAAGGTGGAAAAAGGATCAGCAGGAAGGGCAAAAAGTGAGAGAAATGGGAGAGTGGGCTACAACTATGAGTGAAGGCACAATAATATATATGTCTGGCAATGCCTTAATGAAACAAATTATTAAAAAAAAATCTTTTGGGGGCTAGAAAGAAAATTCAGTTGAGTTTGTTCCCCAGCGCTCATTGAGAGTTGGTAATTCCAGTGCTTGGGACATGGAGACAGGCTGATCCTTGGGCTTTCTGGCCAGCTAGCCTAGCCTATTTGGCAAGTTTCAGGTCAATGAGAGATGTTATCTCTAATGATGCATGCCTTTAATTCCAGCACTCAGGAGGCAGAGGCATTCCCATGTGTCTCTGTGAGTTTGAAACCAGCATGGTCTACAGAGCAAGTTCCAGGACATCCAGTGCTACATGGCTACACAGGAAAACCCAGTCTCAAAAAAGAGACAAACAAACAAACAACAACACATTTAAAGATTAGAAAGACAAGGAAAGAGAAAAACAAACAAACAAACAAACAGTGGCCAGCTCCCAAGGGATGACCTCTGCATCCATTTACAAACAGGTAGACACACAGAGTGGTGGGGAGAAAGAACTGGTGATGAGGTTGAATGAGCCACCTGCTTACAGCAGTCCAGCCTGAAAGGTTTGTTGTTGTTTTAAACAGTCCTAAACCTCATACAAACCAGGCAAATGTTCTATCACTGGACTATATTCCCAGATCTCTTTTTAACTTTGAGATAGAATTTTATCAAGCAGCCCAAGCTAGCCTTGAACTCATCCTAAAGCCCACAAAGCTACTGAACTTACAATCTTCTTGCCTCAACCTCCCGAAGCTTATATCACAAGTATGTCTCTGGGAGGGCTTTAAAAAGAACAAGCAGAGTCTTGGGAATGTGGGGCAATAATGTACACAGTAACTGGAGACCTTAGCAGACTTCACGGACCCAGGGCACATCCAGTCTGGGGATATACATTTCTTGCTCTGGGTAAGTCAGGTTTCACTGCTACATCTGAGATCCTGCCTCATTTTTAACCCAGTTCCCCCATGCTCTGTCCATAGAAACATAGGTTTTCATTAGCTTAGCCTTAAATCTAATATTATTGCTATTTGGCTAGGCTCAAAGCTTTCAGAAGTCATGTGGCATTTAGGACATACAAATAACACAAAATCTTCTAGTGCCTCAGGGAAGCAGGCCTACCTATAGTCATTCATGCTATAAAAATGGCTCAGTAGATAAAGCAAAATGCTTGCCATGTAAGTGTAAGTTCCTGCATTTGATTCCCTGAACCCATGCAGATTCTGGGTAGGTGTGAGTATATACCTGTAAATTCAGTGCTCAGCAGAGACTTCAGACCCCTGGAAAAAGCTAGCCACCTAATGAGCTATATAGGGGAGCTCTGTTTTCGTCTGATAGATCCTGCCTCAGTGAATAAGGGAGAAGAAGACTGAGGAGGACTCTTGACAACAACCTTGGACCTCCACAAGCATCCACAGAGCTCATACATGTGTCCACAAACATTCAAACATGCATATGCATATATAGAGGTGCAAGAAATAAAACAAGGGCTGGAGAGATGGCTCAGTGATTAGGAGCAATGCTGGTCTTCCAGAGGACCCATTAAAATTCCCAGTACCCACATGATGGCTCACAATGGTCTGTCGCTCCAGTCCCAGGGGATCTGATGCCCTCTTTTGGTCTCTGTGGGCACTAAATAAATATGGTTCGCAAACATACATGCCAGTATGTATGTATGTATGTATGTATGTATGTTTTTTTTTTTTTTTAAGGCTGACATTTGTGTTTTCTTATTCATTTTGGGATGATTAGAATGAGTCCAATCCCCCTAACTCTAATCTATAACTGAAGTTAGGTGTGGTTCAACTTTTGCATAGGTGAATATTCCAAATAGTCTTTGGGTAAATGAGATGAACCTAGCTTCCTAGTAGCCATTGGTGCTATCATGACTTCCAAAATTCTAAAAGATAAATGTAACTTGACAAAATTATCAAACATATTTCCAACATCTCAAATATCTAATGCCTAGTATGAGACAGACAGACAGACACAGATAGATAGATAGATAGATAGATAGATAGATAGATAGATAGATAGA
>NW_026587556.1:11471-50172 GCF_907164565.1 Psammomys obesus | reverse complement strand
AGATAGATAGATAGATAGATAGATAGATAGATAGATAGATAGATAGAGATATTTAAAATTTCAGAGACTATAGGAAAGAAAAGTGGTTCCACCCGGCTAGTCAAACAGAACACCTTTTCTGTAAAGGTCTGCAAAAGCTGCTTTGCAACAGCAAACACTGACATTCTTTCACCAAACAAAGCAGCAGAAGTAAACAAAAGGAGCCGCCGCCTGGTCAAGGTCTCATGAGGGGTGACTCAGCACAGCTCTGCATGGCCAACCAGCCCCTCTCACATGAAGCACAGCTCTTGCAATGAGACCCAACAGCAACTAGAAGAGCTCTTTACTGTTTTCTCTGTTGACTGCATGTCCAGATTGTGCGGTGGTCCTGAAACAAACCTTGAGAATAATGACTTCAAATGCAGGTTTTTGGGAAGGAGCTGGCACAAGACCACCCTGCAGAGGTTTTTCATTAGAAGAGGGAATCCTGAAGTGGGAAGTCGGTCTTCAGTTCAAGGACAAAGCAGAATTAGGAGAGAGAGCATGACAGAGGTCCTGAAGGGAGACACATTCCTTATGGTTCCTGAAATATAGAAGAGCTACGACATTCATGGCCATAGAAACACTTTCCTTTAGGTCTGAAGAGCAAAGAGAGGTTCTCTTAGGTTTTTAGGGCTTGTGGGCAAGCATTACACAAGCCTGGCCTAAGTGCCCATAGGGAGCGAGGTAGGCGCTAGGTAGGACCTTTACCTTGTAGCTGCTAGGAAGGGGGACTGAAAGTCACCGCACAGCATACTTTCCTATTAATTCTCTGCTCCAGAGAAAGAGTTGCAGCGATGTGGCCTGATATCTGGATAGCAGTGTGTGCTGGGGGATAAGACATTTAGAGAATCTAACACTGGGAAGCATTATTGTATAAAAACGTGTCTAGGTTTTCCTCATCAATGCTGAGTTTCTGTGACTTCAGCTCTATACTAGCTCTGTGATTTTATAGGTTACTTCATTTTACTGAGCCTTATTTTCCTTATCTATAAATTGAGACTAACAAAATATCTCTTGAAGGATTGCTATGAGGTTTAAGAATAATTTATGTGAAGCAAAGCACCTCACATATACAATATTAAATATAAATAACCTCTGTTACCCATAGCCTTCTGGTCTCAGACCACTGGGGTAATGCTGGGTCTCTCGTTAGAACACCCACAGCCATTATTGTAAACTGTTGGTGTTTGCAAAAGTACCAACACTTATTGTGAAATATATTGATATGTACCTTAAGGACACTTGTGAAAATTAATGCACATAAAATGCTTGGAACCCAACTAGGCATGCAACATACTCTCAACAACTGTTAGCTATTATTGTTGCTCTTGTTATGCAAATATTTGACTCTCCTACCTAGTCATTAAAGGGTTTGGGAACAGGTTTGATATGTCACAACAACTGGAAAACAGCAGTGGGAGTTAGGGCAAGGCTAGGAGCCAGTTTTTCTTTGTCTAGGAATGTGGGGGTGTACCCTTTTCACACCTGGTGCCAGTTTCTTTCTTTTCCCAGTGATCTCAGTCACAGGCGATAGGCACAGTACATAGAAATGTCTGTTTTAGATGAAAGCATTTACAGAAACCAGTTAATGTTTAAACTTAAAATATATACAAAATTTTTGTAGAGATACCCAGTATGCAGGAGAAAAAGAAAAATTCGTAATTACCAAGTGTTGGTTAATGCTGATAATCCCAGCTCTTGAGAGGCTGAAGTAGGACTGTAAGTTCAAGGTCAGCATAGGTGAGCTATGCACACACACACACACACACACACACACACACACACACACACACATCTATATCAAGTTAGCTTGGGGTATATAAAAGCCCTGGGAGTAGTGGTGGAGATTACAATACAGTTTCCAGTTAGAAAGAAACTTATTCAAATTGATTCTCCTGACTTACCTGGTTTATTAACATCCACCTATAGTACCCCATTCATTTAAATACTCTGAAGGCAAGAATAATTCTATCTTATTTAATCATATCTTCCAAGTGCTCAGAACAATGCCCACAGTACAGTTGGGATTTAATATTTACTAGCTGGGCTACTATTGTTGCTGCTGCTATGTTAATGCCTGACTCTTTTACTTAGTTCTCAAGAGGTATACTAGAATTTTACATGCTTTGCCCCAGGCACTGGGACACAGGCTTTTAGGAGTAGACTTTCACATAAAAAAAACTTTAGATTTGAAGAAATGATTTTTTTGTCTTAGATAAAATAGTAAAGGGACAACATTGAGGAACCTCCACTGAGTGTCAGATAGTTTGAATATATATGTGTCATGGCTGTTGGGGTGGGTGTGATAGAATCAAGGCAGTGTGGTGAAGTACAACACAGAAAATGAACAGAAACTCAGACGATGTGGCCTGCAGTTAGGAAAATCAGACCCATCATTTAATTTTCAGAAGTTACTCTCAAATATGTAAAATGTGAAAGTTTTTGAGATGAAAGTCTCAGAATATATCTCAGGCTAGGCTTGAACTCAAGAATTTCCTGCTCATTCTCCCAAGCACAAGGATGGATACCATCATAGCCAGCTCTAAAATGAGATCCTTGAAGAACAGACCTGAGACACACTAAAGCAACTTGTTGCAGAGAGGAATGTCTTATGAAGTTATGTTCATGGATATTTGTCTATCCTTCTAGCTGCTACTATGCTGCCAAAGTTATATGTGTATGTGTGTGTGTGTGTGTGTCCTTGGCAACACACACACACACACACACACACACACACACACAAATACTTGTCTATACATGTAGTACTGATAGGTCAATATTATTTACATGTATCCCAGAGTGGACTCAAATTTGCTTTGTAGCCAAGGATGACCTTAAACTCTTTACAGTGGTTTGCGAAGAAAATAGTCCCCCCATAGGCCTATAGGCCCATAGGGAATGGCACTTTTAGGAGGTGTGGTACTGGAAGAGGTGTGGCTTTGTTGGAGGAGGTACATGACTAGGGGTTGGCTTTGAGGTCTCGGAAGTTCAAGCCAGTTCTCTGCCTATTCTCTGTGGATCCAGACGTAGAACTCTCAGTTACCTTTCCTGCATACTGCCATGTTCCCACCATGAAAATAATGGACTAAACCTCTGAACCTGTAAGCCAGACTCAATTAAATGTTTTCCTTTGTAAGAGCTGCAGTGGTCATTGTGTCTCTTCACAGCAATAAAAACTTTAATTAATGTTGGGGTACATGGACTGTGCCACTGGGGAAACAGGCATGGAGCTAGAGCGAGGTCCAGATGTGTCCATCTGACTCTCAATCCTGAGACCCGCAGGAGTAACGACTGCTCCCTCGCTGTTTTGGGCCTGCATGCTTGTAGCCTAGCACCTGGAATTCCTCTCCGTGCGAATAAATCACCCAGCATCTCAGCCCCAGTCAAAGATACACATCCACCCTGAAAACCCTTTCCCACTCCCCAAGGTTCACTCACATAAAGCACGCACAAGCTGTTTCACTGAATATCATCTAAGAGAGCTGCAACACAAATCCTCGGAGATTTCTCCTGGAGGCACTCCCAGAACTGGGATTCTGCAGACCCCACCCATTCCAGCTCTGCTACACCCTTCCCAGCCCAGTGTGCAGTGGTGCACTGCAGGGAAGAAGCAGAGTGCAGAACCACAAACGAAGACACTCCTCATCTTCCTTTATCTCCGGAGTGCTTGCATTACAAGCATGCTCCACCAAGGCCGGGGCTTCATGCATGTCAGGCAAGCACTCACTCAACCAACTGAGCTACATCTCCAGCTCAGTTCCTGATACTTTTATGTTATGATATTTAACTAGTGAACCCAGCAGAGTAAGACCTAATATTTGGTATTTACACACAAAAAAATATTTCCTCAGAAATTTAAAACAAAGGGGCAAAATCAGTTCAATTTTATCCACATCTCTTTTTAACAAGATTTTTAGTTTGTTCGCATACATGTTTTGTTTGCATGCATATATGTGCACCACATACATGCCTGGTGCTATCAGAGGTCAGAGCTGGCATTAAGTTCCCTGGAACTGGAGTTACAGATGGTTGTAATCGGGGTGCTGGGGAACTAAACCTGGGTCCTCTGGGAGAGCACCCTTGGTACTTAACTGCCAAGCCATCTTTCCAGTCACTCAATCTCTCCTTTATATTGGTAATTTTTACGTATCAGTAGCTCCATGGACAAATATTCATATATATGGATATGTATATCCACATACAGATATAAATATATGCAGTTATATTTCAGCATACATCTATATTTTTAGCATCCTAAAATAAAGTATTGTAGATGCTGGAGTACTCTCAGAGACATGCTACTTCGCCAGGATTGTGCAGCTTTATGTGAAGTCAGCTTTCATCCTTGCTATGTCCCACTTTGCTGTATTCTTCCAGGAGTACTTGTCATTCTTGCCCCACCTTCTGTGGCCGGTTATGACAGGACCAATGATGGTATTAGTGTAGCTTGCTTTTCCTTTTGTCAAAACTTATACAACCAGCAAATCAGAGCACCCTATTTGACTCACAATGAGCTGTATTTTAACTGCTTTAATTATTTCCCAATACTTTCAGAGCTCTCGCTTATTTTGTCTAAGAAAGACAAATGCAAAGAAAGATCTGCCCCCTCATTTGGCTTATAGTTTACACAGCATTAAGTCTTATGTTACTAAAACTTTTTTCTTAGGGGAGATCCAAGGTATGAGTCCATTAAAGTTCACTCTGGGGAAGCAATGAGTGAAGGGTTACCTGCAGGAATGTGGATACCCTCTCAAAAGGCTCCACGGAAAAGCTTTTACCAAGCGTTCCCGTAGGTACATAAATGGATCCCTCTCCCCAGTGTGGTCTTTCCCCACCTATATACACTAGCCCCTCCCTCAGGCCACATGCAATTAGAGCAGAATTGCATACAGCTAATTGAAAGAATTAGCTGGGTATGAGGTGGAGTATCCACTGGATACTTTTAAGCTGCCATGTGGCTGCTAGGAATTGAACCTGGGTTCTCTGCAAGAATAATACATATTCTCAGAGGTTGGACTATTTCTTCAGCCTCCAGAATAACTTCCTTATTATTATCATTATTATTATCAAAGGGTAAAATTGAAAATGTAATGGAATACATGTAATAAGAAAGCAGGTGTGAATAACTGGGTGAAAGAAGGTAACCAGTCAGAAGACGGCATAGAGTATGGAAGAGAACAGTGAAAGACGACAGCAAGTAAAAACAAAGTATAAGGACACGTGTATATAAAAATGTCATAATGAAATTCCACTTTTAGTAAAAAAAAAAAAAAAAAAAAAAGATAAACTACTCAGGGACTTTCAAAACAGAAAAATAACTCTGATGAAATGAAGAACTTTATAATTAGTAACAAATCACTTGTAACACATTTTTCTTTTGCAGGATATTTGATCCCATTTTGAACCCCGAGACTGTGAATGGTAAAACCTGTTTCTTCTTGGTGTGGCTCAGCCCTAACACACACCTTTAGTCCAAGAACTTTGTTTATTGTAAACAGTTGGTTATGGTGTGTCTCACAACATAGGTGTGTGTCCTAGCACCTTTAATCCAAGAGCTTTCTGTACACAGGATTAAATAAAGTTAACCCTAGGTCAAAAGGCAGAGCAAGTAACCAGCTGACAGGGAGTAAACAGAAAGGGGGGCATTGAGTTGAAGGGTATTTAAAACAGTGTAGAGAAGGAGAAGATTTGGTTCTTTCCTTCTGGGATGTGAAGGATGTAAGGAAGATCAGATGGGTGCTTTCTCTGTCTCTTTGAGCCCAATATCTGGCTCCTGAGTCTTTATTGGTAAAACTGAGTGATTGGGATTTTTTTTTTTTAAATTTAAAACAACAGCCTCCAATAATGATGATGTTATAACTTGTAGCTGGAAAACTTCTGGTTTATATTTCTAGTCTGACCTAAAGTATGCAGACAGTTTTCATGGGATCATCTCAAGACAACCCTAAGGTTAAGCTTTCAGGGTTTTTTTTCTGTTTAATTTTTTTTCTCATAATCAGTATAGTACAAATTAGTTAAGTCTTAGGAGATCTCACACAAATATTCTGTTAGTGATATAACTGCACTAAAGTAAAAGGGGACCTTCATATAGTACATAGCAGAATTTAAGAGCCCTTACAGTACTATGGATAGGAGAACAAAGCTGTTTGTGTGTCCATGTGCATATGTGTGCGCCTTTGTGAATGAAAAATTTGGGAAAAGAAAATAGAATGAAAGTGGATGTCTCTGGTGGGGAGAAAGTCAGGACAGACAGAAGAGGTGGCACCAGTGACTGTATAAAACAAAGGGCACTAACTTTGACTGCTTGCTATTCAGTTCTTGTCTCTCCAGTTAAAACAGCAATTTCCAGAACTAAATGAGGGGTTACATATTATATTCCACTTACTGTTTTACATGTGATATTCTGTACTTTACAGCTGCCAAGGCACATCAACTAACTGGTAGCTTATCATTATTATCATTAATAAACCCTAAAAATGCATTTCATATTTACTTATCTATTTATAGACAGGCTTTATAGTTCATGTTACTCAGGAACTCATGGTCCTCTTGCCTCAGCTACTCAAGTGCTGGGGTTATAGGTGGGTGACATATTCAAAGAAGACAAACAGTGTTTTCATGTGCATAGCTATTGTTTTCATCTTGTGATTATTCTTCAAGAAATTTTAATTCATGGTTCATTTTATTTTGGGCTTATGTGATTTTCTCATTAAATGATGGCAGATGGTACTTGAACAGTGCCATGATAAATAGTATGAAGTATCTGAGTACAGAAGATCCCTAAGGGTTTGACATATATATATATATATATATATATATATATATATATATATATATATAAGTTTTCTAGGGTTTATGTAATGAATTTCCAAAATGTGAGAGCTTAAACATCAGAAACTTACTTTCCACAGTCTCGAGGGGTTAGATGTCTAACATCAACAGTGAAATCTTTGAAGGATCTAGGAGAGAGGACTTTCTTCCAGTTCTTCCCATCTTCTTATGCTTGCCTGTAATACTTGGTATTCATTAGCTTTGATATATGTCATTCTAGTCACAGTGCTGACATTGACCTGTGTATGTCATATCTTTTCCCCTCTGTTTTTGTTTGTTTTTTTGTTTTTCTAGACAAAGTTTTTGTGCATAGCTCTGGCTGCCCTCAACTTACTTTGTAGATCAGGCCTGCCTCTACCTCCAGAAGGCTGGGATTAAAGGCATGCACTTGCCTGGTTTAAGAAAAAATTTAAAAAATATTGTGAGTGGCAAAATAATGAACTAAAATAGGTAGAATTTCTTCAACAGTGGAGTAGGCCTGCATTTAGCATATGCAAAGCTTTTTGGGCTCTGCTATTTCTTTCAATTAATAGATTTTGATATTTGAAGTAAATTGAGACTAGAATACATTTAATCATGCCAAAGAATATTATGTTTTTAATAAAAAATAAATTACATTGCTGGGTGTTGGCAGAGCATACTTTTAATCTTAGCACTTGGGAGGAAGAGGCAGGTGGATGTTTGAGGCCAGCCTGGTCTACAGAAAGACTTCTGGGACAGCCAGGGCTATGCAAAGAAACCCATGTGGGAAAAACCTAAATAATAAATAAATAAACAAATTACAGTGAAGCTAAGCTTGTAAGTACTTTGAAAGTTAGTAACAGAGGTGGGATTAATTTCAAGCCTTGGAATGAAGTGGTTAAGAGTACTGGCTTCTCTTTTTTCCAGAGGTCCCAGGTTCAATTTTTAGCATCCACATGGCAGTTCAAAACCATCTGTAACTCCAGTTTCAGGGAATCAGATGACTACCCCTCTTGTGGCCTTTGCTGGTACTGGCACCAGTGGTCCACAAACATGTAATCAAAACACCCATACATAAAACAGAAAGCAGAAAATAAATTTAGTTTAAAAAAAATGAATAAATCTTTAAAACTTCCAGCCTCAGAACAAGAAAATTTGAACACAGGGAACTTCCCAGAGACTCATACTCCAACCAAGGACTATCCGTGAAGATAACCTAGAACCCTGACAATGCAGCCACTTCTGATGAGAACTGATAGACTAAGATCAGAAAGGAGAGGAGGACCTCCCCTATCAGTGGACTTGGGGAGGGGCATGCATGCAGAAAGGGGGGGAGGGTGGGACCAGGAGGGGAGGAGGGAGGGGCTTATGGGGGGATACAAAATGAATTAAGTGTAATTAATAAAAGTTAAAACAAACAAACAAACAACAAAAAAAACCTTCCAGCCTCTTCTTTATGGGAAACTGAAACTGCTAAGACCATCACTTTCTTCTCATACAGAGTTTCATAATCAATTTTTAAACTTGTGACAACAATATCACATCTTTAGAATAATTTATTGTTTGCTATTTTTATCCTGAGGGGTAGAGAGCACAGGTAGCTGCTTAACCAGTTTTCGTAAGTATCAAGATGAAACTTGTCTTTGAGGTGTGATACAGCCTGATCTTTAAAAAAATCGCCTGCAAAAATTTGGAATCACTTATGAACTGATCATTCAAACATGAATAGACAAATTCTAAACTTTTATACTTTGTCATGAGCCTCTAAAAAAAGTTGAAAAAGTTAGAAAGTTAGTTGAAAGATTTTTATTAAAATCTTTTGGGAATTGCAAAATGGAAAGAATGTTTTTAACACTGTGTTAATGTAGTGGGATGAATAATCATATATTGGTGCATTGTAATTAATACATGGAAACATCCTGCATCAACAGCTGCTGACATCAGCAAGGGCAAAAGTTCATTGGCACAGTGGTCATCAGCTCACCTGTTTGTCATACACTAGGCACAGAAACAGTGCTCTCACAAAAGAAACACTCCCTGTTTCAGCAGTGCTTTAGTGAAATATTTGGGAAGTGGGAGTGCTTACACACATGGCCCATGGACAACTTGTCAGGCACTGGCAGTTGCACTCAAAAAGGTAATAACTTTGAAAGAGATCAAGAACAAAGTTACTCCTGGGAAATAGCATAATGGAACACGAAGCTTTGGAGTCCAGTGGTTCTGAATTCGATCTCTGGTTGTGCTCCTTACTAGCTGTGGGAGAGTGAGGAATTCATACATTCTCTTCAAAACCAGTGTGGCTGTGTGCGTGTGTGTGCCTATGTGTGTGCATGCATATGTGTGTTTAATGGGAATGAATGTGTTTGGCTATATAGTCCAGGCTGGCACAGCAGTCATCTATGTCCTACCTCAGTCTCACAAGCACTTGGCATTCCAGATATGAACCATGCTCAGATCACGACTAGCATTCTTATCTATGTCCACCTTACTGAGGAAATCAAAATAGTTACCTGGCATATAGCAGTTGTTCTCTGCACTGCAACTATTAAGGCTCAATGAGAATGTAATAAATACAGTAACAATTTAGGAAATATTATTGTAACTAAGCACTCTATAAGAACAGATATAAAACAATATGTAATTTAATGTACTTATTACCAGGCATATTACAAATACTTTATACTTACTAGTTTAATTTCTCACTAACCTATCCTATGTGCATATTATTGTTCCCAGCTTACATATTGGGAAACAGCTTACTGATATTGAAATATTTGTTCAGGATCACACGGGGTTTCAAAAATAGAACATACACTCTTAAATAGTCATGTAACTCCAAAGATGCCTGGATGATACTTTTGGGTGTGGGGTGACTTTAACATCAGCCATCAATTCCTTCTATGAACAAGGATATTACTGTGACTTCCTTGTTGGATTCAGATCCCTGTAAAGTTAAGATGCCTGCCTTGTAGCTACACTTCAACTTACAGAACTAGGAGAGGGTGAGACAGTCAGTGTTGGTAATTGTATTTGGTAGAGCCTGATGACTTGAGTATGAGCCCAGGTAACCACATGGTGGATCCCAGCAGGTTGTCCTTTGACTTCTATATGCATAACATCCCCCCCAATAAATGAATACATGTAATTAAAAATTAGGAAAAAAACCCAGCTGTGCAATGGTGGTACACAACTTTAATTCCAGCACTCAGGGAGGCAGAGGCAGGTGGATCTCTGTGAGTTCAAGGCCAGCCTGGTCTATAGAGTGAGTTCCAAGACAGCCACGCTACACAGAGAAACCCTATCTCGAGGGAAAAAAAATGAAAACAAAAAACCTTACAGACCTTACACAAATCTAGTGTGTTAGTTTAAAAAATATCAATCCATAGTTGGTGATGCACGCCTTTAATACTAGAGTGGGAGGTGGAAGCAGAAACACCTCTGTGGCTCGGAGGGCGGCCTGGTCTACATGGCCAGTCCACTAGGGTTATATAGTGAGACCCTGTCTCAAGAAAAAAAATCCAGTTGCTCAGTGGTGGCACATGCTCTTGTCTAGCACTCAGGAGGCAGCGGCAGGTGAATCCTGGAGTTCAAGGCCAGCCTGGGTTATATAGAGAAACCCTATCTCAAAACAAATAAATCCATTGCCTAATGGAGTTGGGTATAATTTCCATCTGTTGTGTTTCCCTTATTATAATAAAGAAAAAAAATATGAGTAAATTTTAACAACTAATTTTTTCAGTGAATTCTTTTCATAAATATTTTGACACCGAAAGACCTATATTGTGTGGATTCAGCTTACAGCCCTCGTTGACCACGTGAGGTGTAAATTTATGCTGAGAGGCTATGGATCAAGAGTCAGAGAATGGCTAAGGGGTAGGAAGTGGGAGGTACACACCTGCAGGTTAATGAGGTGTCATCCTGCCTGTTCTACAGGCTGCTCTATTTTTACTTCAGCATAGTATCTCTGGACCAAAATTAGTATTCTGAGCACTGCCTCATCTGAGGAGTTTCTGACTACTAGGATTCAAGCTGCAGTCCCTGAATCGTAGGCCTGAATATCTTCCCGATCACTTCAAGGAACTGGAGATTTACATGCTTTTAGTGTAGAGCAAGACCTAGTTGGCATTAGGCTGGAAGGTCAGAGTGATTTTCTCCCCTGTGATAAGAGTTTGGAGTTCTGAGCTATTTCAGGCCTATGCACAGGGGGTTCAACAGCCTTGTGATTCAGTGAAACAGACTGATGAATAAAGAGTCCACAGACCAGTCTTCCAAAGGTCCTGAGTTCAATTCCCAGCAATCATATGGTGGCTCACAACCATCTATGATGAGATCTGGTGCCCTCTTCTGGAGTGCATCTGTACATGCAGGCAGAATACTACATAAATAATAGTCCACAGACTCCAAGTGTTTTCTCCCACAGTGTACCAGGAACTTACCCCAGTTTTCAGTCAGTAGAATTCCAGTCATTGTGCATGCTCAGAGCAGTGCTGCTTGCTTTGAGGAATGGCAAAAGATATAGTCCCTGCCCCTGAAGAGTTGGCTATTTATTGCTTTTGGAAATAAGGAGACTTTCTAGACATTATAAAACAGCACGTGATTCACAAGTTGTCAAAACACAGCTTCTTAGATCCATGGAAATAACCTACATACACCTTAAGTTACTCCTAATACCTCAGAAAGGACACCTACCTATGGCTAATCCTCACACAAAGGTTCCTTTTAGGTAAGAAGTTCAGTCACATTTCCCTGGCATAGCACCCATCACAAGACGTACTTGTCATCAATCAGAATTACAGCTAGAAAACAGAGGAGAACAAGCGTTACAAAATAGAGGCCTGAAAAATGAGGTCCTTTTTTGTTTTTTTTAAATCACCCTTTGCAGGCAGAAGTTTGGCAGAGTGCCCTTGAAAATGACCTTTACTATAGCCAAAGCGTGCCCTCCTCTGCGCTAAGGTACACTCTTTTAGCTCTGGCAACCGGATCTCTTTGCAATGGAACAGAGGATCAGTAATTTGACTTCTGCTGCTGGTGGCTCTCTCAGTTCTTTTTAAAGGGCTTTCAGAGCTGGGTGTGGTGGTGCACACCTGTGGTCCCTGCACTCAGGAGGCAGAGGCAGGAGGATCTCAGTGAGTTCTAGGCCAGCCTGGTTTACAAAGCGAGTCCAGGACAGAGAAACTCTGTCTGGAAAGAAAACAAAAAAAGGGGGTGGGGAGCTTTCAGTAGTTTGGTTTTCCTGGAGAAGGGGACCAGCGTTGTATTTACTCTGGATAAGGGGGATCATATCTTTCATGGTAAAATGTCTTCTCAAACATCTGAGACACACATCTGCCCCAAGGAAGCAAATCATGAAAAGAGTAGGAGGAATGGTGATTCTCAGCAACAGGCAGGTGGTGAAAGGTGCTTGGTACCTCATCATTGCAGTTCTAATTTTGGCTCATGATGAGTCATGATATTTGCACCTTTATAGACATCCTCTACAGTTGAACAATTTCAGAGTAGATATAGCTGCTGGTAAATGGCTTTGGTTTCCAGGCCCAACTTCATACTCACAAATAAATAAAGAGAAGATGTTTTATTTCTTCTTTTCCTGTTGTAATTCTTATCCCTAGAAGTCATAATCCAGGTTCTTTATGATTACATGTTACTGAATCAGAGCTGTATGAAAATAATAAAAATAATGAAGTTTTTTTTTTTTTTTTAAATTCCGTGAGTTAAAGGTTATTCTAAGATGCTAAGGGTAAGAAGAAAAACCCAAGTCTCAAATCTACATAACTTAGGATAAGGCTTGGTGGTATTTGTGGGATAAAGGGGATAATTTAAGGCATGGGAAAAGTTGATTGGAGGTAAAATAACCGTTTGTAATTAATCTTTATGGCACATATTCAGAAAATTACAGTGTTAGTATAAACTGAAGGTAGAATTTTTGTCTCCTAACCTCAAAAAGTCAAGCACTAAACACTTGTGCAGGCCTAAGTAAAGAGTTACTGAACTCACCAGGCAGTGAAGGCACATGCCTTTAATTCCAGGAAGAAAGAATTCCTAAAAGAAATTTGGCATTTAATACATTATGACCAAAAGGAGTTTTAAAATTAAAATTTATGACTAATAATGACTACATTGTCCCTCAATCCATCTTTGTTTTGTGTTCATACAATTTTTAGCTGCCATAATAATCTTTGAGGGTGGGTATTAGTTGTGATCCCATATTGCAAAAGAGGAAACCAGAGATCAAAGGAATTAAGTAGTATGTTCTGGCTCACACAGCCTGTAAACTGGAGCTGGAGCTGGAACTTAAAAGCTTTTGATTTTATGCCTTTAGTGCCAGCACTTACAAGGCAGAGGCAGGTATATCTCTGTGAGTTCAAAAGTAGCTTGATCTACACAATGAGTTTCAGGAAAGCTATGGTTATGTAGAAACTCTGTCTCAAAAAAAAACAAAAACAAAAACAAAAACAAAAAACAAAAAACAAAAAACAAAAACCAAAAAACAAACAAACAAATAAAAAACCTCAAAACCAACAAATAAATGTAATTTTAATTCTTGGAAAAACAGTAAAAATAATTTGAGATGTTAACTTTTTTAGAGTTGATTTATAACACATTTATTTTCTGACATCAATGTCGGTCTGTTTTCTCTTTGCCAAAGATAATCCTTGTTTCTCTTAATAAGTGTTTCTTTCTTTTTTGGATGAACAAGTGGACTTAAACTGCAGTGAATTTATCAGTGTAATCACATATATTGACATTTCATATTACACAAAAATTTCTGTCCCTTATGAGTGTTGTGTATATAAATGACTGTTTATGAGATAACTGAAAAAAGTACAGCAGGCCTCACCCAGATCTGTCCTGTCTGCCACATACAGCTGTGACACTGAGTAAGAAGCAGCTCTCTAATCCTAGCAACAGATCAGAAGGCTGCTGGTTTGCTGAGGACTTCTTTCTTTTTCTTGAGACAGGGTTTCTCTGTGTAGCCCTGGCTATCCTGGAACTCATTCTGTATATCAGGCTGGCCTTGAACTCAGAGATCCACCTCCCTCTACCTCTTGAGTGGTGGGATTAAAGGTGGTCACTATCCTGCTCAGCCATTTTGGGGATTTTTTTTAAATACTAAAAATGTGAATGGATCTATAAATATTAAGGTCATATAAGAGTAGAACATTTTTCAATACTTCCCTCATATTAAGTGCGAAGAAAGGATGGCTTTCCATTAGAAGCAAATAAAATATGTAAATGTTGGTAAAAGAACTAGGGTAGGACTCAGTGGCAGAGTGCTTGCCTAGTTCAATCTCCAGCATTCCAAAAGTAAAACAATTAATTTATCCAAGTGTGGTGTCTCATATGTATAAACCCATCACTCAGAAGGCTGAGGCAGGAGAATCTCCACAAACTTCAAGCAAGCCTCACCTATAATATAGTGAATTCCACACTATCCTAGGCTACATGTTGAGTTCCAGACAAGCCCAGGTTAAACAGTAAGTCTCTAACCAGTCTGGGCTACAGAGCAAGACTTGATCTCAAGAGCAAAATCAACAAACTAAACAAACAACAACAACAACAAAATGGTTCTGTGAGACTTTGGGAAAACAGGGGAGTATTAAAAAACACAGGACTTGAATAAAGGGGCAATAGCTTTGCTCATTTCAGATATGGACAGAACATTCCTGGGTAGTGCATGATTACAGCCAGCAAATTCTAATGATCTTGGAGGTTTTCTTTTCTTTTTTTAAAGAACTAATAAAGAAGCGTGCTTATTTAACTTGCTGACACAAATATGGGCAGTAATGTTAAGACGGTAAATGGCAATATCATGTTTCAAACTGACCTTTAATACTGGAATGTTGGAAATATATGAGATATGTATTTTCTTGTAAGAAGAGCTGGACTTGTTAGAAGATTTGAAAATTGAAAGGGCATGCACGATGACTTAGAAGCAGTATGGTAAAGCAGGTTTTGTAGAAGCCAAACCACTTAAGTCCAAGGCCAACTCTGTTGCCTATGAGCTGTGCAGCCAAATGCTGCCTTCTGCCAATGTTATGTTTTTTTTGTTTTTTTTTTTTTTTTCCTAGGGGCTAAGTGAGTTAATTTGGGGTCACCTGCTTTGAATAGTGCTTGACTTACAGTCAGCACCATATGAGTTACCTGAGAGAATGAAAATCATGTTAACTGTCCACATGTTTCATCCTTATTCAGTTTCTTTTTGAGTTGGGTGCTGGGGGCTGAGTCTCCCAGGTACATCCCTGTATTCTGCTAACCCACTGCATGGGACCACTTGCAGCTCTTTTGCCTTATGCCATGATTTTTCTTCTCTGCTCCTGTTCCTGGGATTTGCCATCAGTGTGAACACTGTTTTTATGACCTTACTTTTACTCCAGAGACCTCATGTACTACCTTTTCTTTCAAGGTCTGCAGTCAGTCCTGGTCAGCCTTGCTCTCCGATTTGTGTTCAATCTTGTTCTGGACCCTGGTGGGACAGGACAGAGTGATGCAATTACTTAGAAAAGCAGAAAGCAAATGCTCTTGATTTTCAGATATGCCCAACTTAACACACCTGGAATCGTGTAGGGTAGAAAGTTTCACTTCTGACTGAATTGTCATATTGGCGTTGAAAAAGAAACCAGGTTGAAAGAAACCGGTCTCATCAAAGTAGCCCACATAAGGGCTGTACAAAGCAAGCATTCAGGAAAGAAACTTTGAGGAGGAAAAACTTTGAGGAGTATCTAGTCAGGGAGAGACAGCAGGAAGTTAAGTTAGCAGATACTGGATTCTAGATGGCAAGTACCAGAATGATGGATGCCACAGAAATAGGGAGGGGAGTTTGAGGGAGGTGGCATATAAGGCCAATCAGGAGGCAAGAGTAGATGGATTGGGCTAGGCAGGATTCCAAGGATCCAAAGACATGGGTGGCTTAATTAAACTGACAAGGAAAATGAAATAGGGTCGGTTGGCTCCAATCCATTGTGGGTCTCTACGGGTCAGGCCTTGCATGTCTGTCCTAGGCCTGGGTAGCTATTCGGGGCAGGGTTTCTTTCTTTACTGACCCAGGCCAGGTGAAGGCCGAGCATCCGCAAACCATCACGAGGCTGCAAGGCCAGAAGAGGCAGCTCCTGTCACCTGGAAGGATGCAGTCTTTCCCACCAACAGAGGCCCCGTGTCAACATTATTTACTTGAATAAATAACTTTCCACACTACTACCAGGCGACAGCACGTGTTGGTCAGGGGACACTGTGTGATGCAGGAACCCCACGCGGTGTCTTCCCGTTACACTCGCCCTGATCGGGTCCTCTGGGGCGGCGAACAGCCTTTGGAGTCCCGAAGCTTGCTTGGGTGAGGAGCGTGTTTCCAGAGACCCCCAGGGTGGCCCGTCTGGAGTCCTTCCTTCACCCAGCAAGGATCTGACAACCTCCACTTCTCAAAGCCAGCTGACCTCTCCCAGGGCTCATCGAGCCTCTTAGCCTCTCGGCGGCGGGCTTCCCTGCCGAGCGAGGACGCTGTCGGATAAACAGCGCACCTTGGCGAAAGCGCCAGCCGCGCCCCGCGACATTCAGGAAGTGACGCAACGCCGGATACGGTCGGCGAAAGCCCTGTCATGCCAAATAGCGGAAGTCCCGCCCACCCCTGACGGCGGAAGTCCGGTCCGCCGCGTCTCCAGGTTTCCTCGTGCGTTCCACCGCCGGCATGGCGCACTACAACTTCAAGAAAATTACGGTGGTTCCGTCTGCCAAGGTATGGGTGACAGGGTTCTTTCTCGCCTATCTTCTTTTTTTCCTGAAAAGTCGCCAGGGAGAGTCCAGGTCTGACTCCCCGGCGCTGAAAGAGGGGGACACCGTGGATCCACTCGACCCTCAGTGCCGTGCTCAACTTGCTAGGCGTTGTCCTCGGGACGCTCAAGATTAGGCCCATTCTTTGAAACCAGACTCTTCCTCCCCTGTCCATGGGTCTCCCGAATCCTAGAGCCTCCCTCCAAGGCCCTAGAATCCCTCTAGAGCCTGTGATTCTTGTATGGCCTCCAAAGTGACAAAAGTGGCTTAGGTGGTGGCCACAGTGAGAAGCAAGCAGGAAGCCTGAAGTGGTAAGTGCTGAGCGTCGTGTGACTCCTGCTTTAGGATTCTAAGTTCCAACGGAGCACCTTCCTCTTTAAGCAAAACTTGATCGTGCTGTCACAGTCTAAAAGTATTTAGGTGGTTGTCATTTGTAGTTGGACTTGGGAAATGAAATTGGTTTTAAGCATACCGAGGTAAACGAAGTCAGTCCAAACTTGTGTAAAATAGCAAGATACAGCCCCCAAAGTATCGAGTTTGGGGGCTGTTTTTAGGAAGTATTTAGGAAGGGTAAAGACACTAAAAGGATTCACGTGTTTCTCTGGCAAGCCATGGTCATTGGATTGCAGGATCAATTCAGAGGAACCAATGTCATTATCATTAAATTTACAGCAATGAGGATATTTTCCACGTCCCCTTTCTGAATGAGTTTGTTTTGAAAAGTTTTGTAGAGAACTAGTATTTTTTGGTGGGCGTGGTGGGGCATTAGGGAGGCAGAGGCAGGTGGACCTCTGGGGACCCTGTCTCAAAAATATAAAAAGTGTATTTTTCATTAGTGAGTCACAGTTATTTCCCTTACATGTCTCTTGTTAGTTCTTCTCTTTCTGATAATCATTGTGGTACATTTCTCACTAGTTTGTAATATTTGGAAAGAAATCAAATGTAGTAATCACATCTTGTATTTTAGTTTTCATGATTGTTTCAACCACTTCTGAAGTGCACATTGAAGGGATCTGTTCACTTTTTAGTTCACTGGAAATAGTGATTATTGGATCAAATGAACTTTGTTAAGATAATTGACCAAGTAAAGAACTTTAGTACTGCATATATTGCTGTTGTCCTGAAAGAGGTCTGTTTCTAGAAAACAAGTCAATTTACATATGTGTAGAAGATGAATGATGGTAATCCCTTGGCAGATGGAAATAAAAATTCAATCTAAAGAGTATGGTATACTTTTGTAAAAGTGTGTGCCAGGTTCTTTGTATAAAATGCATAAACACAGGCTGCTTCTTTAAGAGTCATTTTCTAAAGGAGTAAATAAATATATTTATACCCACATAATGATGGAGAAATGTATGCTATACAATTGGCCCTCTGTCTGAGTTCCAAATACAGATTCAACCAACCGAATATCAAAAACTATTTGAAAGAGGCAGGCGGATCTCTGATTTTGAGGCCAGCGTGGTCTACAAAGTGAGTCCAGGATAGCCAAGCCTACACAGAACAACCCAGTCTTGAAAAAACAAAGAAAAGTTGCATTTGTATATAATGTGCACAGACTTTGTTAGGGTTATGGTTAGGGTTAGGCTTTGGGGTTAGGGTTAAGGATTAGGATTTTGGGTTTGGGGTTAGGGTTGGGGTTACAGGTTAGGGGTTAGGGTTATGGGTTTGGGGTTAAGGTTAGGGGTTAGGTTAGGGTTAGGTTTAGGGTTAGGATTAGGGGTAGGGTTAGGGGTTTTGTTTAGTTTTGGATTAGGGTAGGGTTAGGGTTAATGTTAGGTATTAGGGTTAGTGTTAGTGGTTAGTGTTAGAGGTTTGCAGTTAAAGTTAAGGTTAGGGTTAGGGTTAGGCGTTAGGGTTAGTTTAGTGGTTAGGGTTAGGTTTAGAGTTAGAGGTTAGGGTTATTGGTTAGGGGTTAAGGTTAGGGTAAGGTTTAGGGTAGGGTTAAAGTTATGTTAGGGTTAGTGTTAGATTTAGGGATTAGGGTTAGGGTTTAGGGTTAGGTTAGGGTTAGAGTTAGGAGTTACCGTTAGGTTAGAGTTAGGGTAGGGTTATGTTTAAGGTTAGGGTTAGGTTAGGATTTGGATAGGTTTATAGTTAGCTTTGGGTTAGATTAGGGTTAGGGATTATCTTTAGTGTAGGGGGTTAGGGTTAGGCGTTAGGGTTAGGTTAGTGGTTAGGATTAGAATTAGGGTAGTGCATGGTTAGGTTAGAGTTAGGGTTATTGTTACCGTTAGGGGTTAGTGTTAGGTTTAGAGTTTTGTTTAGAGTTAGGGTTAGGTTAAGATTTGCGTTAGGAGTTAGGGATAGGGTTAGGTATTAGGTGTTAGGGATTAAAGTTAGGGTTAGCATTAAGGTTAGGTTTGGGTTAGCGTTGGGGGGGGAGGATTTACTAGGCTGCCATGGCTGGCCTGGAACTTACAGAAATCTGCCTGCTTTTGCCTCCAGAATGTTGGAATTAAAGGCAAAAGCCACCATGCACAAGGCTTTGTACACAGACTTCTAGAAAAACATTCCCTACATATAGGATTACAGATTTTTAAAGTATATGACAGATGTATGTGAAGTATTGTGCCACTTTATGTAATGAACTCAAACATCTATGTGTGTTTTGATGGGTGGGGGTAAAGAACTTTGAATATAAACTCCCATAAATATTGAGGATTTAGTACAGTATAAGACTATAGTAAGAACAGGGCAGTAGTGGCAACACACCTTCAATTACAGCGATCAGGAGGCAGAGGCAGGAGATCTCTGTGAGTTCAAGGCCAGCCTGTTCTATAGAGCAAATTCAAGGACAGCCAGGGCTACACACTGAGAAACCCTGTTTCGAAAAACAAAAGATACACAAATAAAGAAAAGAATATAGTGATAAATGGCTGAGTCTGGGGAAGCTTTTGAGTAGGCAGTTTTTGAACTGTCTCCTTAAAGATGTGAGGACCGTGGAAGGGAACAGAGTTGAGGAGCTGCAGGCCTGAGCATTCATGCCCTTCATAATCCTTGATGTCTGGATTGTTATTACCTGCTTGCTTTTTGTTTTTTCTTTCATTGGATCTTGGTGTCTTTTTCACTATTTTATTTTCATCATTGTGTTCATTTTATCCTTTATTATAGGAAATGATCAGTATTGTTGAATTAGTGGAAGTGATCAAGGCAAAATAAAATAGCTTTATGTGGTTGGGTTAAAGTGATTCCTCCGACCCCTACTGAGGAATAAATACAAAAATCTCAAATCCTCAATCAGTATATCCTCACATACATAGGGGGTTTTAGATGATGAGCTTTAGTTTTTTAATTTTATATCCCCTTAAAATCAGAGCTACAAAGTCATTGAAGTCAAAGAACTGGCTCTTTTTCTCAGTGGCTCTTCTGATTTATTCTTGAGTTTCCTTAGGAATTTGAAAGTTAAAATAGCATTTAACAAAACCATGGAATAAATTATATTTCAGCAACCATTTAGCAAGGTACCCCCTCCCTCATTTTTAGTGGAAGGGCAACAAGGGAGGGGCCTCCTCTATGAGTTGGGAACATTCACCGATTTTACAGCCATTCCAAAAGAGGGTCCTGGGGGTGACTGGGCACATGGAGCATGCTCCCCTTATGTGGAACAGGTGTTGGGTATTTGGTCACAGTGTGGCGTTCTTGGTGTAGGGTCTGAGTGGGCATAATTAAAGTAAGGCTTCTGACACGGATGGACACCACTAGCACTGGCCCTTTCTGCTAGACTTTCTTGACTGTGAAGAATCTCCCAACCATCTTAGTCTGTGTTAGCTAGCAGGTTTTCTTAAAGGGCAGAAACTATAAAGATGAGCCAAGTTGTATATAAAAATTGCATTAGAAAAAGTAAATTTTGTAGTTTAAACCATGTAGTACTGGATTAGTGTTTTAAGAAGCTTATAAGCAAATGGATAGAAAGTACATGTTTGAATTTTCTTATATGTTCTTTCATCATAGGACTTTATTGACCTGACATTATCCAAGACTCAACGAAAGACTCCAACAGTTATTCACAAACATTATCAAATCCATCGAATTCGCTATTTTTATATGAGAAAAATCAAATTTACTCAACAGAATTACCATGACAGACTCTCCCAGATTCTGACGGATTTCCCCAAATTGGATGTAAGTGACGAGTATGGTTATATAAATATGAGCTTTCAGAGAATCATGTTTAGCCAGTTTGATGTATTCATTTGTCAGAGAAGAAATGAAATAACTGATCTGTCAGTTACTCACATTCAGTGATACGGCTAGTTTTGGAATCCAGCTTTTTTGAATCCTTAGTGTTCTTCCCACACCCCGCCTCAGGAGTACCAAAACTATCTTCCCTGGTTTCTGTATAGTGAGTTTCTGGGCATGCCAGCACCATTGTTAGCTTAGATGAAAGCTCTTGTTTGGTATTCTGAAGCCCGGGATTTTTGTATGGCCAGTGGCTTGCCCAAGTTTCACCTCTGTGTTCTGAGGCCTCCTTTTCCTCTGGGCTCAGGAGAATCAGTGGCCAAGGGAATCCCAGGTTGTAAGCTTGTTACTTCATCATGGTTGATGGTTAGTTCAATCAGTTTCCTTTGCTGACAAGGGATGGCACAGAGAGCTGTAAGTAAAGCTGAACACCCTCCTCTGTGCTTGACTCTCATCACTTGTTTATTCAGCTTCAGAAACTTGAGAACAGACAGTCTTCATTTCTTGGGAACGGTCAAGAACTAGAAAAAAACCCTGAGGGTTATAAAAAAAGAATGAAATTATTTTATAACTGACTTGATAGTAGGAGCCTGATTTTAGTAAACAATGTATTTTAAAGTAGTTAACGTCAAGTTTTTGTGGTTCTTTGTACATTATTTTCATTATTTTAATACATGAGAGAGAGAAATAAAATGCTGTCTCCTAATAATCTGACTGACTACCGTGAAAGTCTTTTCAGGTGGATACAGTATCTAGAATTGTAGTTCACTGAACACATTATATGTCAGGCACAATTCCAAGCACCAGGGATAGAGTAGTAGAAAAGGCCCTGTGCTCAGCTGAGCTTGTTGTCAAAGTAGGTGGGGGATCGTGAATTCTTCACCAGCCTGAGATGCATAATGTGCCTGTCAAAAACAGAATAAATCAGTTTTGGGTTTTATTTGTTTTTTCGTTTGTCCTTTAGAACTATAGCCTTAGCTACCCTGGAATTTACTTTGTATACCAGGTTGGCTTTGAGCTCATAGAGATCCACCTGCATCTCTTCCGAGTGCTAAGTTTAAAGAGCTTCACCACAATACCTGGTGCAAAACATTTTGAAAAGCAAGTTTAAAAAAATTATTAATGTTTGGGAGGCAGAGGTAGTTAGATCTCTATGAGTTCGAGGCCAACCTGGTCTATGTAGTGAGTTCCAGGCCAGCCAAGACGTAAAGAGATCATCTCAGAACAAACAAACAAAGATAGATAGATAGATAGATAGATAGATAGATAGATAGATAGATAGATAAATAGTTAGTTTGTTAGTAGTTCCAGGCCAGCCAAGACTACGTAAAGAGATCATCTCAGATAGACAGACAAACTAAATTAATGGCTTTGTTCTAGTGGAGGGAGCTCATTAACATAAAAGAAATCTGAGTTAGGGAGTTAAGTGTCTGCAGGGAGCTGAAGAGAGCTGAAGAGAGTGCTTCCTATAGGTAGAGAGTGAGTATCAGGAAGGGGTCTGGGGATGAGAGCTACAGGTTTGAAGAAAGAGGAAAGGGAGCTTATTCTCTACTTGTTTTTACATAACTGTTGGAACAGTGACATTGTGTATTTCACTTTTTTCTTATAGGATATCCATCCATTTTACGCTGACTTGATGAATATTCTCTATGACAAGGATCATTACAAATTGGCTCTAGGTCAAATAAACATTGCCAAAAATTTGGTGGACAAGTAAGGTATTTTCTTACTGTAGTATCTTGTAAATTATTATAAAAAAATTAAAAAACCACCTTAGATACTTTCTCTTTTTTTAAGTGTTGCTAAAGATTATGTGCGGCTTATGAAATATGGTGACTCTATGTACCGCTGCAAGCAGCTGAAGCGTGCTGCCCTTGGACGCATGTGTACTATTATCAAGAGGCAGAGGCAGAGTTTGGAGTATTTGGAACAAGGTACTTGTTATACATAAGCAGAAATGAGTTTTACTATGTTCTTTTATGTTGGGACTTACTCTTGATTTTTTAATTTATTTTAATTTTTTTGGAGGTTCAGTAAATGTATGTTTTCAATAATTAATAAGTAAAGCATATACTTGGAAACATTTATTTAATAGGACAGTTTCTGAGTTAGAGCTGGAAATTGGACCTTGTACTTTACTCCTAGCCCTATAATCATTTGTTGTTGGGCATTGTTCTCTTTCCTGTGAAATGGTTGGTCAGGGTTCTCTGAAAGTGTTTCCTGCAGATCTGTGGGGTTCTCATGATAGCCCAGTGAGCAACATGCTAGAGCTGTGCTGGTATTACAGGTGAGGCAACTAAGTGGAATACTTCATGTCACAGCATGCATGCTTGAAAATACAGTGTGGACCAAGTATCAGTCATCATCTTTCCCAACATGGTTTTTAGTCTCACTTTGACTTAAAGCAACCAAAATAGCAGATTGGCAGATTAAATATATGATTCCTAGTGTAGCTATATTTGGAAAATACTCTTGTGTTTACATGTATATGCTATCAGTTTCCTCAGTTATTCCTTATCCTCTTTATTTTTTCAGAAGACTAAGGGGGAGTGCAAGTTCAAGGCCCGCTGGAGCCTGAGTGAATGCAAAGCTTGCTTTAGTGAGACTTTGTCTCAAAGTAAAAAGAGGGCTAGGGATATAGCTCATGATACAACACTTTCCTAGCATGAAAGTGGCCTTAGGTTCAACAACCAGTATGCTTCTGTTGCCTAAAAAAAGCTACAATGAGGAATTTGTGCCATATAAGTTTATTAAAACAGCTATAAGGACTGGAGAGATGGCTCAGTGGTTAAGAGCACTGTCTCCTCTTCCAGAGGTCCTGAGTTCAGTTCACAGCAACCACATGGAAGCTCATCTGTAATGTGCTCTGATACCCTCTTCTGGCATGCAGGTGTACATTCGGATAGAGCATTCATGTATATAAAAATAATTAAATAAATCTTATTTTTTTTAAAAACAGCTATGAGCTTGGAGTATAATTAGATAGAAAGTAAAATTGCAAGCCAAATTTAAATTCTCAACTTTTAACTTAAACTCTTTATAGTACGTCAACATTTGTCCCGCTTGCCAACCATTGATCCAAATACAAGGACTCTGCTTTTGTGTGGGTATCCAAATGTTGGGAAATCCAGCTTCATCAATAAGGTAGGTATGTTTTTTTTTTTTTTTTTTTTTTTTATTATAAAGCATCTATCTCAGTAACTTAAGTCAAAGTACCTTTGTGGGTTTAGGATACATGGGATCGCCCTAGCTTCACAAGGTCCTGATGCCTAAGCGCCCAAGTTCCTTTTGGAGGTTTCACTCAATGTCTGAACCTAGATTTATGTAGTGATTGCCAGGACCATTCATTTTGATTCTTGTGTGTCCTTCAGTTTCTCAGGAGTATGAGACGTGTCAGTTAATTTTTTGTAACAGGTGGAGAGTGTTTCATGGCAGTGTTGTGTCACCTCATTCTGGGAATGCTCTTACACTTGGTGGCAGTCATTGAACTGGACTTTCCCAGCCTAACAAATCACCTGGGTGATTTGTTACCTTGGTCATTGTGTCAACTTTCATCTGAACTATGTGTTTATTGTAATAGAGATTTTCTGAGTCTCTGTCCCCACTCTCTAACTTTTTTTCTGAGACAGGGTCTTGTTATGTAGCCAGGCTGACCTTGAACCTGCTATTCTTTTGCCTGTCTTCAGAGTTCAGGGATTATAAGTATGGGTCCTGTGTCTGGGCTTTGTCTCTCTTTACTTGAGTTATCAAGCTTTGGTGTGACATTTAAGGAAAAGTAATTAGCTACTTTGTGACATATTAGGGCTTACAGAGTACCAGAACAGTTTTGCTTTAAAGCTGTATGTGTTCCCTCTCTCTTTCTGTGTGTGTGTGTGTGTGTGTGTGTGTGTGTGTGTTGTCTGTGTGTGTGAGAGATGAAGGTCAGAGAACAACTTGTAGGAGTTGGTTCTCAACTACCATGTGAGTCCTGGAAATTGAACTCAGGTCATCAGACTTGGTGGCTGACAACCTTTACCTACTGAGCCACTTTGGCTGGCCCAGTAGCTTCTATTTTTGCCCACAAGTTGCCCTGACTTGATAGCAAACAGTACTCTCAAGGATCCTAATTGAAGTTTTGAATGCCTGTCAGCTTTCTCTGAATCTGCCGTGACTATTCGGCGCTGTGGGGAATGATACAACAGCCATACGTAGCTTTTTGAGTTGTGATTTAAATTTTCAGCAAGATGAAAATGTCAGTAACATGAACTGCATCTCAAACCTTGGACAACAGAGTGGGTAGTGGGCCCACGGTGTAAGGGAAGAGGAGCCAGGCATTTGCCAAAGTGGATAATATCTGTTGTATGCAGTTTACTGATGTGCAATCCCTTGGGATTTTCTTTTCTACCAAAAAGTGTGTGTTTGTGTTGTGAGGGTTTGAACCCAGGGCCCACACATACTAGGTGCTGCTCTCCCGTTGCACCTTTTTAATCTTCAGCCTTTTTATTTTGAGCCAGTCTTACCAAGTTGCCCAGACTGACTGTGAGCCTGTTCTCTTCTGCACCAGCAGCATTGTTGTACTTGGCTAAAATTGGTTTTGATAGTGTAGATGCCATGCTTAGATTGTTTGGGGGATTGTGGTATGGAAGTGTTGTTATTGTGAAAATATTGTTTTTGGTTTTGTTCTTCAAGGTGACGAGAGCAGATGTGGACGTTCAGCCCTATGCATTTACCACCAAATCTCTGTTTGTTGGGCACATGGATTATAAGTATCTGCGTTGGCAGGTAAGAGTCTTGTCTGTAAACATAAAATAGACACCTGGGTTTTGTTTAATAGCATTTGATGATTTCTAAAGAGCTTTAGCATATCTCCATCCCTGTAGTGCACTTGGTATAAAGCCAATGGTGAGCAGCATCCTCCTGGGGCAATTCTGAGGTAAGGGGCATGGTTTCTTTGGTCTCACCAAGAGCTTGAAATCTATGTCATGTAAGGAGCACTGGCCTGAGCGGTGGAGATGTGTAATGACAGATCATATTTTTGTAACTGAGAGGAAGCTGGCAGCTGCAATTTGGATTTCTGCATTAGTTCTGCATGGTGATTGCATTTCGTTAGTGATGCCTCTAATGAATAAGAATTTCTGTGTTATGCTCTGTCACTGGAAATGGTATTTCATATTGAAAAGCATTGACAGTCTAGTTTACAACCAAATCTAATTTTATAAATGATGAAGCTAAGTCTTGGGCGTTGGGAGAGTTTGCCATTTATTCCATTTTTTTTCTTTTTTCTTTTTCTTTTTCTTTTTTTTTTTGATGGCTGTGTGAGAAGAGAGCTCATTTCTCCCAAGGGCAGTGTCTCGTTAATGGGCTTTATAGGCTTTCTTTTGAGACAGGGTCTCACTAGCTAGGCTGACTTTAGCTCACTGTGTAGGAGCAAAGTTATATTTTGGCTTCCTTGGTGGTAGGGTTACAGGTGTAAGCCATCTTATCAAGCTTCTGGATTTGGCTTTTGTTTTATAAAGAATATGTACCTTTTCCCCTTGTTTCTTTGTTTATTTTATTGTGGGCAGTTTCTGATGTCATATTTTACTTACTGGTTTTGTTAGAACTGGTTTGGATGTATGAGAATGACTTGGGGACCAGCCAACACATTTGAGTGAGTGTACTTTGGGTAATGGAGCCTGGTTGTTAGGTTGTAGATACCCCAGGGATTTTGGATCATCCTTTGGAGGATCGAAACACCATTGAAATGCAGGCTATCACAGCCCTGGCCCACCTCCGAGCTGCAGTTCTGTATGTGATGGATTTGTCTGAGCAGTGTGGACATGGCTTGAAAGAACAATTAGAACTCTTCCAGAATATCAGACCTCTGTTTATCAACAAGGTAAGTGTGGTAACTAATCTTTTAATTACACACTAGTACCTTTCTGTGTGTAACAGATCTCTGCCTGTCCTGGACTTGCTTTGTAGACGAGGATGGCCTCTAACTCACAGAGATCCACTTGCTTATATCTCCGGAGTGCTGGGATTAAAGGTGTACACTACACATCTGGCTTAATTTACACAGTAGTACCTTCTTACCTTCTTACTCTTAGGTAATGGGTTCTAAGTCCACTGTGGACATCAGAAACCATTGATGATACTGAATGTTCTATGTTACTTGACCACAGATATTAGTTATGTGACAGTTGATTCAATAACTGACATAAACCAAGTGGCTGGTTGCCTGGTAGCATATACAGTGAGTAAGCCAGACAAAAGGATGATTTGTGTACTGGGTGGAATGTAGCATTAAGACAAAAGATTTCATTGCACTGTTCAGAATGGGTCACAATTTATAATTCTTTGTTTATAGAACTTTCCACTTTCTGTTTTGTAGCAATAGTTGATCTCAGCTAGGGTAAATGGAATTGCAGAAAGCAAAGGCATGGATAAAGAAGGGGACTACATTATTCTGTAGTGTGAAAGTAATAATTTCTTTTCTTCCTTTCTAGCCTCTTATTGTTGTAGCAAACAAATGTGATGTGAAAAGAATAGCTGAACTTTCTGAAGAAGATCAGGTAAATCACTGATAAATGAATATACTTTAAAAAAAAAAAACAATTGAATCCTCAGCCTTTCACTTAGAAGGATTTTTAGTTCTTCTAAAACAGGTATGTGTTCTAGAACTAAGATGACCCTCAGTGGTTTAGTGGCAGGATATTAAACCTGAAATGCAACTGCTGATTCCTGCTCTGTCTTCAGTCTGTGGAAAACCTGTGTTTGGGGTAAGGTTTGGGGTTGCTACACTGATTCATTGTGAAATGTGGTTACCTAGGAAAGGACTGCTTTTAGATGGGTACCCAAGAGAAAGCCAGGTACCTAGGTGTGCTTTTATCTCTTCCAGGCCGGGGTATGAGGTGTACAGGAGCATTTCCCACAAGTTACTCTTTAGAATGGGTATAAATATGGCTTCCTTTATTGTGTAAAGGAGCCTGTGGCTAAGTGAGTAAATGAGAACATCTTCTAAGCTCTTAGAAGATGGACTTTGCTGAGCTGTGAACAGGTTTCAGTGTCTGTCAACATTATCCATGAGGCAGGCATGTTGGTAGACATAATTCTTCAAACAATTTGACCCTTTTAGCAGTTTTCAAGATAAATCCTTTGAGAGCCATGTACTTAATTAAATACTTTAGGGGTCAGGCTCAGTGTTCTCACTGTGGTCCCTGACTAGAAGTTCTCTTCACATTTACCCTGTAGCTTGTCAAAAATTAATACCCTCAGGCACACAGACCCCTGATCCAAACACCTATGGTATGGCAACAGTATGAGTTTGCACAGGTGACTGATGCACACTGTCTTACTGAAAACCAAACACTAGAATGAAAAATGTTCTGTGTCATATTTAAATTAAGGTAGAACGTTCCTAAGGTGGGAGGGATCATCTCTTTCCTAACAGCATGCTGATTCCTGCTGTCTTCTATTATATTTTATATATGATAAGGATTAGCTTGTCTTGAGTTGTCTTAGGGCAGAGCACAGCATTTTTTGGTTTTGCTTATTTATTTATTAATATTTATTTATTGACAGTCTAATGTAGGTCAGGATGGCCTTGAACTCTTGATCCTCCTGTCCATTTCAACTGGCAGGGCTATGTATTCTTTAAATTACTAATTATCTAATGCTGATGTCAGAGAATCAGTTTAAAAAGAAGACTAACAAAAAAAGCCATATATCTTGTAAGTAATATGAGTTTGTCGGTCTAAAAGTCATTGAAGAGACAAAGAGGAGAGGGAGTAGCATAAGGAAGTCTTAAGAAGTGAAACAAACTGCTCAGGTATGCAGGCTTTGGGGTCAGACTCAGGTCCAGCTTCACTATTCAGCAATGTGGTAGGAAAGTGAGTCACCCTTCTGAGCCCCGGCGTTTGTCTAGTGAAGGTAATGCCTAGTTTGTCTAGTGAAGATAATTGATTACTTGCCAACTGCCTAGTAGAGAACTGACATCACCTTAGGTCATCTTTCTGATCCCTGGTTTCTCTCTTTAGTAAAGGTAACACTCACATCTTCAGTTGTTGCTCTTACATGAATTAGGAAGTGGATGCTGTTAACAATCTACAGCTGAAGCTGGGTGTGGTGGTTCATACCTATAATCCCAGCACTCGGGAAGACAGAGGCAGGGTTATCTACAAAGTGAGTCCAGAACAGCCAAAGCTATGCAGTACAACCCTCTTTCAAGAAAGAAAGAAGAAAGAAAGAAATCTACAGCTTGCTTAACACTTGTATTATAGGACCTTTACTTATTGGTCCTTTAACAGCATAGTTATTACCACACGTAGGGACAGTTGACAGTTATCACAGGTACAGAAGGCTTAGTGACTATATTACACACAGGGTCATTTGTTTTTCAATAACAGAAATTGCACTCAGAAACGCAAGCTTTCTCTGAAACCATCCTTTAGTCCCTTGATAATGGAAGTTGACCTTGTTCATGGGAAGTTTTAATATCTATTAGGAGTTGGTCACTGGCCTCCAAACTAGGGAGATGTTTGTAGATGTAAATATGACATTTGATGAAGGACATACTTTAGAATCTTAGTGATTCATAAATGATTGCTTAATAAACATTTTTTATGTTTTCTGAAGAATTCTCTTGGGCTGTTTTGTTAGAAACTTTAAAATAAGAAATAGCATTGAAATTATCTTTTAAAAAGTTGATCTTGTCTGCATATGGATATATACATCAGAAATCCCAGCAGATGGAGGTTGGGCAGAAGCTGCTTATTACATATATACATCAGAAATCCCAGCAGATGGAGGTTGAGGCAGAAGCTAGCTTATGTTACATATTGTGTTCTAGGCTAGCCTGGGCTACAAATCAAGGCCCTGCCATTTTAAAACAAAACACAGCAAAAGTTGATCATTCTCTTTCTTGTGTTTTTTCTCCCCCAAGTTACATCTTGGGGCTGTGGATACAGGTCAGTGGCATCTTCTAGCTGAGTTCAATCCTTAATACTGAGAGTTGGGGAGATCTTACAGAGTGTTCTCTATGACTTTGTTCTATGTGACTTTGATCCAGTTTGATCCTGTAGGGGTTTGTTGTATTTATTTTCAAGACAGGCTGTGTAGCCCCAGCTGTCCTGTAACTCACTCTGTGGACCTGGCTGGCCTTGAACTCAGAGATCTGCCTGCCTCTGCTGCTCCAATTATTTGTTTTTAATTGTAGAAGATTATTGTAAAGATTAACTTAAAGCAATTTGTTCTTCAAGGGTTAAAACAAATAGTAGCTGTTAAGCAAATAATCTTCCATTTGCAAAACAGTAGTTTGTTCTTTGGGGAACTGAAAAACAAAAATACATGCTTCACTTCTTTTCTTTTGTATTCCTAGAAAATATTTATAGACTTGCAGGCCGAAGGGTTCCCTGTCATTGAGACCAGCACCCTGACTGAGGAAGGTGTCATTCAAGTTAAAACAGAGGTTGGTGCTTCTTTAACTTGGGGCCAGTATTTTTGTTTTAGAAAAGTCAGTTGTGGTAGAAAACTTTTTTTAAGAATTACTAACACTGAAAACAATTTAGGTTTTTTGTTTGTTTGTCTTTTCCTTGAATGGGATTACTTGTTCAAATTTCTAGAGTCCTATGGATTACATTTCATTGTTTGAGGAAGAGTGGATTAGGGCACTGAGCTGCTTCAGGATTCAGTCGTCAGCCTTCAGCCCATAAAGAGTTGACATCTTTCTCATAGGCCTAGTTAAGTGCTGAAGGAAAATACGTAGGTAATTTAGTACCCACCTGTCAAACTGGGTACTAAATGATGAGTAGGAGATGATTCTTCCTTGTAATGTGTGCAGAATGACGTTGTGACTGTTTTTTAACCTTCTTAGGCTTGTGATAGGCTCTTGGCTCATCGAGTAGAAATGAAAATGAAAGGAAATAAAGTGAATGGAGTTCTGAACAGATTGCATTTAGCTATGCCAAACAAAAGAGATGATAAGGTAAGTTGGCCTTCGCAGGATTCAGTTATTGTGTTGCTGGGTTTGGTCAGGGGTGCTTATCACATGTCTTTTCCTGGTGTTGCAAGTTGTAACACATGATCACAAGCAGCTTTCAGTTTTTTGTTCATGGTCACATGTGCATGTGGGAAGAAGCTGAAGGAGAGTGCTGTGCACCCTGCTTCTCCCTATCAGAGTTTGTTGCTAGTAAGCTTTTTGTTTGTCCAGAGAAGTGGCTTGGGTGTAATTATCCCCCTCCCATTTTTTTAATTGAGCCAGTGGAGGTGTATGTTTTTCTTTATCACTTTTAAGATTTATTTTTCTGTTGTGTGTATGAGTGCCTTGCCTGCTTTGTAGATATGTATACACTGTATGCATTCCTGGTGTCTGGAGGCCAAGAGGGCACCAGATCCGTTGAAACTCTAGTTATAGACAGTACTGAGCCACATATGAATTCTGGGAACTGAACTCAGGCAGGTCCTGAGTTCAGTAAATGTTCTTAACTGCTGAACTCTTATCTCCAGCTCCTCTTTTTTTTTTTTTTTTTTTTTTTAAGCATCTCAAAGAAGCTACACATTTTTAGACTATTAATGTACAGTACTTCTGTAGTTACTAGATTTTGGCTTCTACAGAAAACAGGCTTTGTTCATAGCTAAAATACTTTAAAAGTGTCATTTTCCTCTGTATTTTTATGTTTTTGTTCTTGTTGTTTGCTTTCATTTCTCTTCTGGAATGAAGCTTTGTGTTTGCTGAATTTATTTTGTTATGTGGGAGGTGTGGTTTACTACTTGTGAGCCTAGTTTCATGGGGTAGTTATTGGTCTCAACTAATGACTTTAATGCCACTGAATTCTATACATACTTGGGTTTATGCCTGTTTTTCATTGATTGATTGATCTATTCTCTTATTTTCTTTCTTTTTTAAAAATTTTTATTAATTATACTTTATTCACTTTGTATCCCCCAATCTTATTTTCTTATATAATTTTTCTGGATAATTTTTGTTTTCTCCAAATGAACTATAGAACCAATTTTGGGGGTTGTCTTGTCTACTTTGCCCAATCTGGCCCTGAAACTCCTCAGAATGCACTTTGTTTTAATTTGCTTAGGTGATTTTGTGTTTGCTTTGTAGACTACCTTTTTTTTTTTTTTTAGTTTTTTTGTTCCTTTAAGTTTTTCTCATACTCTGGAAGGTATTTCACATACTTTCAATAATATGTTCTTAGGAGAGACCCCCTTTCATCCCGGAAGGAGTGGTGGCTCGAAGGAAAAGAATGGAGATTACAGAGTCCAAAAGGAAGAGGGTAGGCGACTGTAACACTTTGCTGGGTTTCTTATGGAATGGGACAGAAGACCTGCCTGTGCGCCAGAAAAAGCAGTGTCAGGTGGTGGCGATGTAACAGAGGCCCAGGGCTTTAGCCATATGACAGGCTTGATGGAGTAGACACAAACTCAGTGTGCCCAGGGCTCAGCCCTGACAGGGACACAGTGGTGAATCTTTAACATATTCTTGAATGAAGCTCTTTAGTTGATGTGCTGTTGCAGTGAATAAAATCCACCAAATGGGCAAAAGCAGCCAGGACTCCTGTTAGATATGGATAGATTTGGACAGAAAACATCAGAGGACATTTCATTGGCAAGGAGGTAGCAAATCCTTTTAGTAAAAGCTAAAATAAACTTTTGGGGGTTTTCTTTGCAGGAACGAGATCTTGAGCTGGAAATGGGAGATGATTATATTTTGGATCTTCAGAGTAAGTAAGGTGTTTTGAAATGTCAGCTGTATGAAATTGACTCAGAAAAGAAAGGGACTCACTGTGTGAAAGTCTTCCAGTGGATTTGTTGGTTTTTTATTGTTTGAAGATTGGTTTTTCATTGTTTGAAGATTAGAAGTTATAGACTTGCAGAGCTGTATAAAATGTCTTAAATGTCTTCCATATTATTTTCTGTTGTTTCAGATGAAGGGATTATTTTTTGTAGTATTTGAAGGTTGGATATATGGGTCAGTGTTGATCTTGTTAGTAATAACTTAGGCAGTATTGACCACAACTGTTCTGTTAGCATGTAAAGTGTTTTTACTTGGCAACCAGAATAATCATTTTGGTGGCACAGTACTTGAAGATACTAGATACTATCACAAACATTACTCTTTTTTTTTTTTTCTCAATGTTAGAATACTGGGACTTAATGAATTCATCTGAGAAATATGATAAGATACCAGAGATTTGGGAAGGCCATAACGTTGCTGATTATATCGATCCTGCTATCCTGAAGGTCTGCAACACTTTTTAAATTACCCTGCCCACCTTGACATGCAAACGCAACTTGATCAGTTTTTACCCCTTGTTTTATGCCCTAAGGCATCCTTCTGTCCTGCTCCCTGCTTCCTTGGAGACATCATTTTTCCATTCAGATGGTACTAGTCTCTATTCTTCCTTTGTCCTATGTAGTTCTGGTGATGCCCAGGCCTTTCACTCTGACCCGTAATGGACTGTGCCATTTTGGCTTGCGTTGATATTGTAGTCTGGAGGTCCTGTCACTGGCTCAGGCTTCTCTCTTTTGTATCATTTTGTATCTGTTGTAGATATTTTCCTAGTCTTCTCAGAGCTCCTTCTGTAGACTCCTTTTGCTAGTCCAGCAAGTGATATTGCATTACCAAGAACGTCCGTGGGGTGTGAACTCTGATTTCCAGATTTCTGTGTCTCACTGACCTTTTTATGTTTAGATCCCTCTAATCTGAAAGAAAGGTTAACTTCAGTGGGTGGTGCCTTTTCTTAGACATATTCCCCTTGAGAGCTGTCCTGTCAGTGACTTTTCCTGCCTAGGTACCTATCCCTTACTTGCTCTTTCACTGCAAGTCAATGTTTACACATTTATCTTGTCATTTATCTATTTGTGGATTTGTGTGTGTGTGTTTGTGTGTGTGTGTGTTATGCTGGGGATCAACCCAGGGTTTTGTGCTTATTGGGCCAAGACTTTTGCCATTTAACTATGTCCCCAACCCCATATATGTATTTAAAATTTCATTTTGTCTTATTTTGTAACCTGTATGGTTGTATTTAAGGATGCTATTTGAGAGGATGAATGGGAGTTTGTACATATTTATTTAGTGTATCTGCTGGGAACACTGGGTATGAGGGAAGGGGTCCTACATTTTAATCTTTAAAGATGGAATTGGCAGAAAATAGTGCATGCAATATTCATGCTGTCTCTATGGCCTTCATGTGTCTTCTGTGAGATTAACTGCACACAAGTGGGGTCCAAGTTGTGACTAAACCACAACATATTCATTTCTTCAGAGATTTAAGCAAACATTATTTCTATAAATATGTTGCTACACTTCCTTCCTCGCAAGTTTTTCTTTGTTAATGTTACGATTATTTTTAAAGAAATTGGAAGAATTAGAAAAGGAAGAACAGCTCAGAATAGCTGCTGGAGAGTATGACAGTGACTCTGAAAGTGAAGATGAAGAAATGATGGAAATCCGACAGCTGGCAAAACAAATTAGAGAAAAAAAGAAGTTGAAAATTCTACAGTCCAAAGAAAAGAATACACAGGGACCTCGGATGCCCCGAACTGCTAAGAAGGTCAGTGTTGAGTGTTGCACAGGTCCAGGCTCACATTCTGAATCCTCTGTAAACTGCCACCAGAGACAGACTTCCGTTACTTGGGTGTGTCAGGTGGGACACTGAGGGACTCAGGTACACGGACTTACAAGGTAATTTGTTTTGGGCTGTTAGATTCTGACAGCTGCATCTTTGCTCCATGTATTGAAACTCCAGGTACATCCCTGTTACAAACTGAGTCATTGCTAAAGTGATGCAAGTTAAAACTGAACTTGCTGAAGTTTGAGGATGTTAGTTAGTTGTTAAATAGGGTCTCATATAGTTCAGGTTACCCTTGAGTGTATGTAGCCAAGGAACTCCTGACTCTGAGTCCTGCTCTATAAAGTGCCAAGATTAAAGCTGTGTGCCACCATGCCCAGTGCTAACATTTTTATATTATTTAATTATTGATTGAGACTCCTAAATCCACATTTATCAGTTCCTGTTACTGGTGAGGATGAGGGAACCACTCTGTGAATGGATCAGAAGACGTCAGGATTCTTCCCCCTTCTTGGCTTCATATTAGGTCATCATTGTCTCCCACTTCTGTTCTTGTCTAGATGACAAATTAGGCCCATGTCACATGACTACTTCTGTGGCCATAGCCTCCCTGAAAGTTGGGATAAGAGAGTGGCAGGTTTCCAAAAGAGACAAGGTTCAGGGCAATTAAAATACAATGGGAGGGGAAGGAATGCATTTTGGCATTGTAGATTTCATGATGGACATTCCTGGTTTGAAAATACTGTTTTCATGTGATTGAGTGGCTGCTAATGGTTACAGACATGCTTGTGTTTCTCCTGATGGTGCTCAGTGGTCTCTGAGGAGAAACTGTTTCACTGAGTCAGTCTCATCTCAACTTTAGTACCTTCTCTAGTCTATGCAGCCATTCTCTTCTCCCCAGGAACATACAGTCTTGCCATGGCTTCTGCATAGCAAATGTACTATGGGATTTAATAGAACTGTCCGGAAATAAAAGTTATCCCAACTGGGAAAAAAAAGCATACAGTATGTAATAGATCATTGTAAAGGGTATACTTTGAAGATTCAGAGCAAGAACAAATCAGTTTTTCTTGTTGTATGCTGATAACATCGATCCTTTATTTACCAGATTGTGGGTCGGTAGGGGAAATCTCCATCTTTCTCTTCCAGTCCCTAAGGAAATGATAAGGGTTGTGAGCGTTAGACTCCAGAGACTGGACAGAATATTTGTCTACCTACCTATTTATCTATGAAT
This sequence comes from Psammomys obesus, assembly GCF_907164565.1. NCBI lineage: Eukaryota > Metazoa > Chordata > Mammalia > Rodentia > Muridae > Psammomys > Psammomys obesus. The sequence goes on along the minus strand of NW_026587556.1, from coordinate 14,640 downwards.
CACAGTATAACCTGTATATTTTTTTCTTCTCTTTCTTTTAAAATTAAATTACAACAGATATTTTACTTAAAACAAGTTATCTTTTCCCCTTTACTTCAGGTTAAACGGGCAGATTTGGAGAATGAGATGCGTAGTCTTGGTGTTGACATGGATGATAAAGACAATGTAAGTCATGGTTTCAATGATTTGTGCTTTTATTTTGAGACATTGTCTTACTGTGTAGTCCAACCTGGCTTCAAACTCAGTGTTTCCCTGCTTTAGTGCTGGTAGTCGTGTGTGCTACCATACCTCACCTTCAGTCATGTGTTGCTTAATGATGTGGATATGTTCTGAGAAATCTGAATGTCAAAGCATGTACACAATATACATAAACCTCAAGTATGTCTGCTACCTAGACTGCTTGGACTGGGGGTTAAAACCTCAACATGTACATGATTGATGTTAACCAATAGAGAACATTAGCTCACAGAGCATGTGCAAGAGCTATGGCTCAAAAACACCATCTGATTTACAACAGCATACCCACAGGCATTTCTGAAACCTTCCCAGGAGGGACAGGAGCAGCATAGTGATACTTGTGACCCTTAACCCTTCGCTTCAAACCAGACCCTGTGCCAGTAAATCTCGGTAGACATTGCAAATTCTTTCGCTCATATGATAGTGGTTCTTAAGATCTTAATTGTTTTTTCTTTTTGTTGAAGTACTTTTGGTTGTTACCAAATTTGCTGTTTGTGTGTTTCAGGCCCACTATGCCGTCCAGGCAAGACAGTCTCGGAGTGTCACTAGGAAAAGAAAACGAGAAGAATCTGTTCCACCCTCTTCCATAGCTCGGAGTCGGAGTTGCTCTCGAACTCCACGAGATGTTTCTGGTCTTCGGGATGTCAAGGTTTGTTTCTTTGTGGGACAGAAGAAGTTAAGAGCCTTGTTCCACACTTGTGTGTGTGTGTGTGTGTGTGTGTGTGTGTGTGTATGTGTTTACTTTACAAAGCCTCCAGCAAACAGCAGCTGTTGTTTAGAGGAGCAGGGATATGCTTAAGAGCTTAGCTGTTCATTCTGCCCTCCAGTTTGTGGCATCCTTTGGAGAGGAAAGTGGATTAAAAGCATTTGGTTTCTCCTATAGGTGTCCTGGTAAACCATTCTGAAACCCTTATTCTGGAGGATGGACAGAGACACGATCTCATAAAGTATGGACAGTTTGGGCTTATGTCCCAACTGTTTGCAAAATGCTAGGAAGAGGCCCCCATTTCCACTGTGAGGAAGAAGCCCAGAGGAAACTTACTAGAGGAATTTTTGCCCTTTAAGGTGGTAACCAGGGTCAATGTCTTACAATAATGTAATAGTTGTTTAAAATATCACTGAAACATCTTTTTAATCTTTTTACAGAAAAATATTTTTTCTTAATTTTAGTATTTTTAAAATTCACATATTAAAAGAAAACCTATGTAAGTTGGTAGCCTGAATTTTCATTTCAGTGTCATTTTGATCTTGAGGTCTAGGAAGTGAGTATTGAATTGAGGCATTGTTTTACCATGTGTCCCAGGCTGGTTAGGAATCCATACTTGTCTCTGTAAACTCACAGTCCTCCTGCCCCAGCTTCCATCTTAAGATAGGATTACAAGTGTGCACAACTGAACTATGGACTTTAATACAGGCACTGACAGTTAGGAGTCAGATGTGGCAGTGTGCTCTCATGGTCCTGAGTTTCAGTGTGTTACTCTGAGAGTTTGAACAGATACTGTGTAGTCTTCTAACTCTAAGAGGTCCAAGGTACTGACATAGTCACTGAGTTCCTGCAGATAGTGTAGTGGTGTGAGAGAAAACGGTAACTGAGACTCAACAGAGTCTTTATAGTCCACACCTGCTTTCGTAACATGGCTCCCTGGTGATCCATTATTACCAGGATAGAAATGTGACTCTCATTAATGTGTATTCTCCTGTATAGATGGTGAAGAAAGCCAAGACTATGATGAAGAAAGCGCAGAAGAAGATGAATCGCTTGGGGAAGAAAGGGGAAGCTGATAGACATGTGTTTGATATGAAGCCCAAGCACTTACTCTCTGGGAAGAGGAAAGCTGGTAAAAAGGACAGGAGATAGTGTCCTCTTCAGTTGGCATAGTTTGACTAGACTCTTGCTGTTTTGGGCTGTGGAGTAGTATGTTTTCTAAAATTTGGAAATCACCATCTGTTAAACAAAAGAAACAATGAAATGACATTAAACTTACTGCTTTGCTGACAACTGGTGAACGAGCGAGCAGTGTTGGTGTCACTGCACAATTCAGATGTTTAAGTACAGAGCATTCTATACTTGATGACATGAATGTTTCACATCTGCATAACTAATTTTGCAGAAAAGATGTATTGACGTAAGTAGGGTACTTTTGGTGTGTGTGGGGGGCTGTTTTGTAGTGGAACTTCGTTTTGTTACCCAACCTACCTATTTTGGTTAAAAAAGCATCTGCTGGGAGGTGTAGGCAGAAGGCTACCCCCATTTTTGAGGGCCTGGGCACAAGCACATTTAAATTACTCTCTTAAATTATTTTCTAGACCTGTAGTACTTTGTCTCATTGTAACTTCAACCATTTTATCCAAAATAAACCTCCAGCAAAAACATAGTTTTGCTTATTTACATTTTTTATTTAGTTTAATTAACAAGTTGCTATTGATGGCAAATGAAAAAAGATAGGACTTTCTTTTTTTTTTTATTCTTAGAGCAAGAATACTTTTTTAAGAAAAATAAATGCCTAAGATACAGGCTCACATCCAAAAATAAATGTCTTTCATAAACTTGCTGAATTACAAGAAAGAATGGAGCAAGCGTAAGCAAGACTGGTGCCCTGAAAAGCACAGGAACAATGCCGCGAGGACTCTGTAGCTCAAGACAGTCTTCCAGCTGTCTGTGCCTCCTGTCGAAACGCAGTGACGTGTTACACATGTACAAACACACTATCAGAAAATCATGCACTATGTTGAGACTTCAGCTTTAAGATTGGCTTTTTAATGTGTTTTAGTTCTCTGATGAGATTTGATGTCTTGATTTATTTTTTAATGTCTAGATGATTGCTAACTTAAAGTCTATAGCCAAGGCTACAGAGAGAAACCCTGTCTTGAAAAACCAAACCAAACCAAACCAAACCAAACCAAACCAAACCAAACCAAACCAAACCAAACC
>NW_026587556.1:0-11461 GCF_907164565.1 Psammomys obesus | reverse complement strand
CCAAACCAAACCAAACCAAACCAAACCAAACCAAACCAAACCAAACCCAAAACCCCTTAAAGTCTGTAATCATTGGTATGGCTAATAATTTGATTAAGTCATAGAATTGTATATTTTAACATGGTAGACATTCTAGACAGGTTTTTTTCCCCCCCTTAAAGGGTATTGCTTTTATTTTTTTAAGTTTCTGAGACATTAGTGAGGAAGGGTAGAGAGACAGAAAAAATTAAAGGGATGAGAAAAACAAGACTTAGTTACAGTCTAGTTTGTATTTTCTGTTGGCAAAAGTCAGGAAAATTCAACACAAATTATGAAACCAAGATTGTTGACATACATAATTCTAGCTTTCCTAAAGGTATCTCAAAACAGTGCTGTTCAAAACAAAAGAAGTAAGCGTTTTTAGGGACAGACCGTGACATTGAACTTAACAGTGTTAGCAATCTACTCCCAGCACTGTTTGAAATAGAAAGAACAGGCTGTGAATGTTGGTTTGGTGGGTAGGCACCGAGTTATCTTTCTGTTGACCAGGTCCTTTAGCATTGCTGGTTACTGTCAGGGGGATCTGGAATATGTTGCAGGTTCAGCAGCAGCCCCTTTAGAGAAACTAGTCTAAACAAGAAAAATTTTAGAGGACTCATTCTTATTTTAAGCATACTACAAAGTAATAGTAATGACATTGTGATACTGTCATAAAGACAGCCATACAGATTGATGGAACAAGGTAGACAACTCAGAAACAATCTACCAGAACTAACAGTAGGGAAAGGACTGTTTCTCCGTCAGCCTCTTTGGGAAATGTTAATACGTATAGGCAAAAGTCAAACCCTGCCTTTTACCACATTAGAAACATACATCTAAAAAACAAACAAACAAACAAACAAAAAGAAACATATACTTTTAAAAAGCATGATACCAGACAAAGTTATAGGCAACAAAGGTGAAAGTAAAAAATAGGACCACATCAAAGGACACTACCTACAGAATAGGATAAAAGATACGCAAGTGGCATATAACAGGGTTATGAGTAATATATAATTTGTAAAATTAAAAAATGACCAAATCAACTATTGGCATGTGTGTTTTGTTGTTGTTGTTGTTTTTTTTTTTGGCACGTGTTTTGAATATAACTTTTTCCAAACAAAATAGTCAAATGTTCAGATAACCACATGAAAAGATCTTCAGTATCACCTAGTCATTAGAGAAATACAAATGCAAAGCAGTGAATAAACATTACTGCATACCCATGAAGATGACCAGATCAAAAAACAGCCAAGAAGTGGGTGAACATGGAAGTTAAAGTCAATCCTTCCTTTGTAGTGCTGCTGTCAGACATTTGGTAGAGTGGTCGCCTAACACGTACCATGCATGAGGGATAGAGAACACACATGGCCATGGAAACCTCATGCCTTGCTGCTTATCCTGCTCGGTACTTAGGTGATCCTTCCTTGCTTGAGGAAAATCACTATGTTTTGAAAAGCTATCTCCCCCATTTAAAAAAAAATTTCTTTATGAAGATAACAGTTGTCTTGATTGTAAGAATGATAATTTAATTTCATGTTTATTTTATTCCTGGGATTCAGTACATAAAAAGAAAAATGCTTATAACCCAGAAAATGTCGTCTTCTTTTTTTTTTTTAACTTAGGCTATTTTGTTCACTAGACCCAAATTTCTTCTCTATTAGTAAGCTGCCTGATCCTGTCACTAATACAGTGATCTGAAGTAGGGTGTATCTCCATCAAGGTGAAATCATTGTTCATATTGGGGCGGGTGTGGTGGCTATTCTTGGTTGTCAACTTGACTGCATCTGGAATTAATTAAAACCAAAAAATGGTGAGCATAGCTGTGAGAGATTTTTGCTTAATTTGAAGTGGGAAGATCCACTGCAAATCCAGGTCTTTGAGGTGGGAAAACACATCTTTAATCCAGATCATTTGAGGTGGGAAGACATACATCTCAAAAGCCTACATAAGGACATGGAAGAAGGAAGCTTTTGCTCTTGGCCTACTCAGTCTAACCTCAGTAGCAAGTCCATTCCTTCACTGGCATTAGAGCCTACTTCTTTAGGATTCCATCATATACCAAAGACCAGCTGAGACGTCTATCCTCATGGACTGAACAATTACTGGATTCTTGGACTTTCTGTACGTAGGTAGCCACTGTTGGGTTAGCTGGACCACAGTCCGTAATTCATTCTAATAATGACCCTTTATTTTACATATAGAGAAACTCATTCTTTTACATTCTTAACTCTAGAGGACCCTTTCTAACAAGGTGGGAAACACAACTACCGTGGGGCTTGGCTTATGTAGACATCTTTTGCACATAAGGATGGAGTATGTGAAATGGTTGATCTCAGCACTGCAAGGATGCTATTTGGGGGAAAACATTTGTAACCAGCCTTAGGAGGACAGAGATGATAGGCTAGGAAAGACTCCTAGATTTTTCCTGGGAATTCTAGCGAGGAAAAAAAATCTGCTGACTCTAAACTTTGAAACAGGACAGGAAATGACAGAAAAGACCTCTTGGGGTTCTAATATCAGAATCCATTCACTCCAAGTCAGTTCTGGTCAACTCTGAATTCATACTCAAGGAAGAATTAGGGAACTTCTACCTGGTGTTTTTAATTTTCAAGAATATTGCCTAAGCCTGGTGTACTGACACATGCCTTTAATCCTGGGAGGCAGAAGTAGATCTTTGAGTTTGGTCCTGGTGAGTTTCAGGAGAGCCAGAGCTACATAGTAAGACCTTGTCTTGGGAAAAAGAAAGAAAATAAAAGCACTTAATACAAGTACAGATAGCAAAGAGTTTGAGAAGCAATGAAACAGAAGTGTGTGTGTGTTTTTTTTTTTTTTTTTCAATTAGACAAAAAATGAAAAAAAACTCAGGTAAATTTATCTTTTCTAAATTTTTTGATGACTGGATCTTTTAATATGTTTCACACAATGAAGATGAATTTTAGTCATTGTTGGTAAGCATATTCACAATAACATTTGGCTATACACACTGATATATACTAATGAACATTAAGCTGTTTGATTCTTGTCATTGTTTGATGTGTGCAAGATAGGCTTCATGTATTCTGTACTGGAGTCAGAACTGGCTAAGGTGAAAGTACAACAGAAGTAACTGATTATTCTCATTAGCTCCACAAACAGTCCCTATGGAATCGGTAAACCCAAGCAAAACTAAAAATGCTCTTTGTTCCCCATATATAACCCACATGCACCTTATGCCTGTAAGCACTAGGTAAGGAGGGGTCCTGCAGAGCACTGGACAGGGGAGCATATGGCAGACAGGAAGTGAGACAGAACTCAAGAGGACAGTGATGCCACCAGGGGAGGTTTGAGGAGAAAAGTGATACTTTCCATAGATGACAGTAGGAGATGGAGAGAAAGGAGGCAATTAGATAAAATGAAGAGTTGAAATTTAGTTCAGTGCAAGTAATTAAAGGACATTAGAGATCAAGGTTGTGTCATGCATGCCAATGTAAACATAGGTTAGTGATGAACACTAGTTTGTTTGTAGAAAATCAAAATGTTATGTGTGTTATTTACACATAAACATGTGTATGTGTACCGCATCTGTATGCATACCACATAGTGCATGCCAGGGTCATGCAAAGGTGGAAAGAGAGTGTCAGATTCCCCTGGAAGCAGAGGTGAGAATAGCTGTGAGCCAGCATGTGAGTGCTGGGAATGGAGCCCTGAACTTCTGCAAGAGCAGCAAGTGCCTTTAAGGGCTAAGTCGTCTCTTGACCCCAACCCCTGGTTGAGCATTTCTTTTCCATAGTCCTCACAGTCCATATATCTTATCAGGCTCCATGAATGGAGACACATCCTCTAAATGAGGCCACCAAGAGAACAGGAAGCCTTCTGCGATGGTTCTGAACCACGGGGTGATCTTCTCTTCTCCATGGGCCCCCCTGTCCAGTAGGTCCTGCAGGTCCTCCTGGCTCATGTAGCAGTAGCTTTTCACTTCCCTGGGATCTGGGTTTAGAGTGAGGTCTTTCCTCACCAACAGAAGATAGCCAACCTCATGGTCTCCCCAGATGTCATCAGAAGGACTCTTGTGGTAAATTCGGTTCAGAAAAATTATGTCCTTTATGGAAATCTGTGTCAAAGTTGATCGAGTATTAAATTAAGTCAGTAATAGAGAAACTGAACATTTAGATAGAAAGCAGTTCATTCCTTTCCACGGAGTGCCACACAAGGACTTAAGCTTTAATTAGATGTTAGGTAGATCACAGTGAAAAGGGCACAATTTCTGACTGCGAGGGTTGCATTTTTCATTCGCAATGGAGACCATGTGTATACAGAACATGAGGCAAAACACAGTTCTGAGCATTAGGACATGGAGGAATGGGAAAGATTGCTTTTGAGATTGGAAATGTAAACCCTTGGAGGGTTGGGTGGTGGTGGCACAGGCCTTTTACTTCCAGCACTCTGAAGGCAGAAGCAGGCAGGTCTTTGTGAGTTCAGGGTCAGCCTAGTCTGTAAAGTGAATTCCAAGACAGCCAGGGCTACACAAAGATACTCAGTTTTGGAAAAAAACTGAAAAATAAAAATAATAGAGTAAAGAAAGAAAAAGAAAACTACACTCGAGTGCCAGGACTCGGCTTGTTTCACAGCCCATCCTGTGAACCAGGCTTGGACACTTCCACAGGAAACCTGTTTCCTACAGACAGCACAACCATGTTAGCCCAGCAGCCACCATCCCAGTCAGCATGATGACACTGACGGCACTGTCATGGGACACGATACCTACTAAAGGATCCCTGAGCACATGGAAGAGCGCACTGAGCCCCATACTGCAGTGAGTGGGTACCTGGTCCTGGGAAATGCCCAGCTCAGCCTGAAGACATCTCAGGGCGGCCCTCCTCACTCCCACAGCGTCCTTCTCTTCCAGCTCCTCAGGCGTGTATAAAGGGTGACTAGAACAGGAGTCTGTAAAATGTCCTGGGAAAATGCCCAACAACATGCTGCTTTAGTGAGAGTTCCCTTTCACGACAGAGGGGCAGTTTCCTTCCTGGCCATAGTTGGTGCATAAACTAGGTTCAACAAGGACTTGCCACACAAATATTTGAATATGAAATTCCATACCTTGAGCCAGTTGCAAAAAGGCTAGTGAATTTTTGTCCTTGTACCTTCAGTTGGGGTGAGACTGATGAGCTCAGACACACACAGACAAAAAGAGGCAGAGAGAGAGCTGTGAGACTTACCAGGAAAAAGTGTACTTGGCATCTGCTCTCTGCTGGACCAATAGCTGTTTTTTTGTGTTGAAGAGGACAACACTGAAGCCTCGGTGTAACAGGCCTGCAAGGTGAGTGGGCATGAGTTAGGGTCACACTGATGTCACTATAGAGTCTCCGTGCTCATTTCCATCTTTTCCTTTCATTTTCCTCCAGCTCAGGATGGTTTTGGCACTAGCTGCTGGACCTTACTGGGACAGAATTCACCCCAGTCACTTAGCGTTTGTTGACTCAGTATTCTTTGACCCACAGTGAACACTGCAGGTGAGCACAGCAGTTTTCCTCCACTTGTGAACATAAAATCTAGAGAGCCAAGAAGCAAAGCCGGCCATGCTGGTGGCACAATTCTATTTCTTAGACCCTACTGTGTGAATCTAAAGCTGTGGTCTAGAAACAGTGGCTGGCTACTTTTGTGCAGGCATCTGGATGACCCAGGGGCACAGAGTGACTGCTTATCCCTGGAAGTTGTGACACAGGAGGCACCGAGGAGGCTCACAACAAAGGGTCGCTCCTACCAATCCCCTTTTCTGGAGACAAGATACCAGCATATAGAGACCTGGAGCTGAATTGACAGAGATACACTTGCCTCTGTCTCTGTACTGGGACTAAAGGTGTGCACCACCACACCCTGACTGGGTACAATTCTTGGCTTTCACAGTCCATTTCAAGGTAGCAGTCACAGTCTGTGTGACACTGTCTGCTGATGGCAAGGTCACTCTATGAAGGCAGCAAGAGCAGCAGCAGCAGCAGCAGCAGCAGCAGCAGCAGCAGCAGCCTCACACTTGACACCTGCCTCCTCCCTCTGCCTCGTTCACAGTGAGTGATGGCACCAGGCCTGGATGCACATGGCATCGTCCTTCCAGCTCACCCTTCTCAATGTTTTCCATCAGATGGCAGTTCTTCTTAGTTTCAGCTCCAATGACCTGATCCTGCTTGTCAATGACAATGCACTTCTCCTCTAGAGGTGAGGAGAGGTCATCAAGGTGAGTTTTGTTCATACCTGTGAAGACAAATGGACTCTTTTTTGTAAACAGAAAGATAAAGTGAGCTGAGATAGGTAAGCCCCTCTAGTATCAGTGAGAGAAGTTGCACAGAAATTGAGGTGCAGTGGTTATGTGGAAAGGATGGCCTTTTTAATGACCAGACAGGGAGCTGCACTGGCCACTTACAGCATGCTCAAAGTCAGAGTTTTATTCCTCAATGGTTTTTAAATCCCTGTGTGGAGAGAACAGTCTCCTGAATTGAAGCCGACTATGGGCAAGGGACAGTCTCTTGGAAGGACACTAGCAATGAGCCTCCCTTCTGTTATCCAACCATCATTATCATTAAATGTCTTCTTTTAATTTGTGATTTTTTTTTCATTTGATACTTGCCTTGTTTGCAAAGGAAGTCAAGGATTATGTAGAATTGGAGAACTCAAAAGCAGCAGGTCTGGGGATATAGTGCATGGTAGAGCACTCATTTAACATGACCAAGGCCCCGGGACCAATCTATTTCACCAACCTTCTGTGAAACAGAGAGAGAAATAGTGCAACAAGCCCCAATGGTACTCATCTCCTAACAGAAGGTGACTATGCTAAGGAAGCCAGGAGACAAGACTGCTTGGGTTGGGGAGATACTCATAGCAAAGGTCTGAAATACCAGCTACAAAATTAAGCACAGACAGATCTATGTTCTCACCTCCTCTGTAGATGAGTCCTGTGTCGCTCTGAAACCTGGAAGTGGATGGAGATGGGCTACCTCACCTGCAGCTGTCCTATATATGTGCTTACACGAGTGGGTGTTCTGTTGGAAGAGCTTTTCAAATTTGGCTCTGTGACAAAACAGTCCACATCCTTGTCTCCTGTCACTGGAGACTGACAGAGGGTGTAGTGTGCTTGCCTCATGCATCATCGTACAATGAACATAATGACAGTTGTTAGCTGGGTGTGATGGTGCAGAATAGGTATTTCAGCCTACAACACTCAGATCATACTCCATCAGTGAGGAAAGTCAGAGCAGGAGATGCAGACAGGAACCTGAAGACAGGAACTGAAGAAGAGGTCATGGAAGAGTGCTGCTCACTGGCCTTTCTTCATGCCTCACTTAGACTGCTTTCTTATGTAACCCAGCCTCACCCATCCTGGGTTAGCACCATCCGCAGTGGGCTGAATCATTATCATCAATCGTTAATCAAGAAAATGTCTGACAGACCTGCCTACAAGCCAATCTTATGGAGGCATTTTCTCAAATTAGATTCTCTCCTTAAACAATTACTCTTAAAAGTGAATGGAATTTTATGTAAGAAGTGTGAAATAGTAAGAGCTAGAGAGGACAGGAACTCCACAAGGAGAGCAACAGAACAAGAAAATTTGAACACAGGGAACTTCCCAGAGACTCATACTCCAACCAAGGACTATCCATGGAGATAACCTAGATAACAATGAAGCCACTTCTGATGAGAACTGATAGACTAAGATCAGAAAGGAGAGGAGAACCTCCCCTATCAATGGACTTGGGGAGGGGTATGCATACAGAAAGGGGGGAGGGTGGGACTGGGAGGGCAGGAGGGAGGGGCTTATGGGAGGGTACAAAATGAATAAAGTGTAATTAATAAAAGTTAAATAAAAAATAAAAAAAAGAAGCTACAAAAAAAAGTGGCTGCTGTGTCACATGTGCGTCAGTAGGTGGCTTAGAGGAGAAAGGCCATGTCTGTGCTCAGTTTTCTGACCTCAGAACATCGGATGATTGTAGCCTACCAATCCCCGGAAAAAGCAAGCCTATGATGACCACCAGTGCAGCACCAGGCAGATCCAGATGGGTTTCTGCGATGAAGAGCAAGCTGGAGACTAGAAGAACCCTGCCTGGGACCAAGGACCGTGGCCAGAAATGAGCCTGAGATATGCACAAGTGGCCATTTGAGCATGCTGAGTGAGGTGAGGGAATTAGATAGGGGGCCTGGACAGGGAATTAGCCTGAGATAATCACCAATCTGCCACTGCGCAGGCTTGGAGGGGCAGACCATGCCCGAGATGACTCCTGTCCAGAGCTGTCATGCACAAGCCAGCATAGCAATCCTGAGAACATTCCTGAGATGACCCCAGAAACTCAGAGACCTTGAGTGCTACCAAGGAGAGCAAATAATTGGTGGAGAAATGGAAGAAATGGAAGAAAAAGAGAAACAGAAGGATGGGGACATAATGAAGAGAGGCAGAGCTGGAAACTCAAGGATAGGGAGGAACAATCTGATGTGAGTAGATGGTGATGTCACCTGGGACCATGATGGGGTCCTGGCCTGTGTTGCTATGGGGGACATATCTGGGTCCATAGCCCTGAAGACAGGGTTTCTTTGTATAATAGTTCCAGCTGTCCTGAAACTCACCTTATAGAGTACACACAAAGAATTAAAAAAAAAAAAAGAGATACAGAATAGCTCCAGGTAATGATTTAATAATAGCTAATAATAGCCAATGTTAGCCAGTGGTGTGGTGTACACCTTTAATTCCAGCACTTGGGATGTAGAGGCAGCTGGTGGATCTCTGTGCATTCAAAGCCAGTCTGGTCTACACTGTGGGTAGACAGAGCTATAGAGTGAGACCCTGCCTTGAAAGAACAAGCCAAAAAGTAAGTAAGCAAACAAACAAGCAATGAATAATTTTGAAAAATCAGCTAGTGTGTGCTGGGGCTTGTATTTGGCATTGTTAATGTAGTTTCTCCTGGCACAGCCTAAAGAGGCAGGGGCAGTATACAGAAGGGAAAATAGAGACCCAAAGTAAAAAAAACAAAACACTGAGATCAGGGATTCAAGCCCATTTTACCCTACTGAGCTTCTGAGGTGTGGTCTTATTTAGGACTGTAATTAGGACAGCTGAGTCCACATCACTGTTGAGACAGAGGCAGAACAGTGACCTCTTTTCTTACATTACTTTCTCAACATTTTGATCATGAAAGACAGTGGAATCAGGAATAATGAAGAGTGAATTGCTTCATCCTCTCTCATTAGGAGGGGTTCAGTATCACTCAGCACAATGTCATTTTCTCATGACAAGAGGGCATGGGTGGAGCTGTGCCTTCATTCACCTACCTCACGCTGGTCCTTATCTCCTTGGTTCAACTCAGAAATGTCTTGAAGGACCTCTGAGATGTGGGGTGTAAGCAGGCCTGTCTTAGCTATTCCTTCTGGGTAAATTGTTATCTGGGCTCTCATGGTGGATGGAATTTTGACAGTATGAGAACCTCTCCTTCTATTACCACTTCCAGGTAACTGGGAGGGATCTGAAGCAGGAGAAATGTCAGAATGATGAATTCTCTCAACAAACTCTTTGGGTTCTTGTACCTGCATGTTGGTCCAAGACCTGGAAGCAGAAAATAGTACCTTTGTCTCCCAGATTTGTCTAATAATGGTCTTTGCATCAAGGCTTTCCTCTGTGTGGTGGTCTCCTGACCCTTCCTCTGAAAACGCTAATGGAAACTGCATTAGTTAGCATACAAATTCAAGGAAGATTCGGGTAAAGCACTGCACGAAGCCTGTGTAGATGATGGTGACCCTCAGGATGCTGTGATGTACAGAAGAGAAGCTGCTGTCAGGTTGCACAGGGCAGGTGCTGTCATTACAGGACTGAACCAGCTTCAGGACTTCAGTGACAACCGCAGGTAGACATGAAATGGATGTTTAGAATAAACAGTGTAATGTGAGAGGCGGCCGCTGCCATGTTCAAATCCTCACGTCATTGTGTAGGAAAGCCTCTGCTTAGCCTGTGCTCTGTAGCAAGGCTGTGCTTTAGACAGGAATGTCATAAAAGTAACTCATCCTCTATTTGCTCAATGCTGTCAGTGTTAGTGGGAAGACAGCGCTAGCTAGTGTGGAGTGCTCTTGCCTTCCTGTGTGTGGCTCAGATAAAATGGGCACAGAAGTCTGTCTGCAATAGACAGAACTGTTCTGTTCCATGCTGAGGCTAGTGCAGTTACTGCACATAAGGATTCCTTGTAGTTGTCATTCGATAGCAGGAGTGCTCATAACAGGCAGTGAAGCTCATGCCTCCCCCACCCCAGACCTGACAGGCTGCCCCACTCCTAGGACATGACAGGCCACAGCACTTAAACCAAGACTTGCTAGGAGAGAGGACTGGAGACACAGGGTTGCCACTGAGATGACGCCTGCTGCTTTGTGCTTGCTGTGGCTTTCCTGGATCTGGAGTTCATGTGAGCCCATGTGAAAATGCACTGAGTGTTTTGGTTCTGAATGGGGCTGGTCAATGGTGTGCAGGTCTGTGTTTATGACCATTTGTTAGATATTGCATAGAGCATAAAAACTCAATTACATTAAAAATAAACTCTGGTTCGAGGCAGAGAAAGAATATGTGTGACCACTATCAATAAGGAGTCCATGTTTAGCTGGCTGTGAGGGCTGAGTGTGATACAGCCACAGTTCCATCTGGAACAGTTGCTGAAACCTTTCTATGATTTGGTGTGTGTGCGTGTGTGTGTGTGTGTGTGTGTGTGTGTGTGTTTTCACCTGTGTTCATTTCCACATGTTCATGGACACATAGTCAACACTAGGATTTTGGCCTTCCCCTTGGTTTTTGAGTCTCCCACCAATTCTGGAGCTCACCACTTCACCTAGAATGCTTTCTGAGCCTCTTAAAGGTAGGGCTCCCTACTGTGCGCCAGTGCACCCGATATTTTGTGTGGGTGTTGGGACAAGAACGTAGGTCTTCATTCATTTCTGACAAGTGTGTTAGAAGGAAGGCTCCACCCCCCCACAATGCCCTAGTTCATTTCTCAGTATCAATGTGGACCATGACTGGTCATCAGTCACTCTCACAAGCAGGCTGTCCCTCAGAATGGGGAACTCTTGAGAAGTCTGTGTCCATTTCTCCAGGGCCTGCGCATCTGTGTCAATGTGACCTTGGCCTGTGTGCTGATCAAAAAATGACTACCCAAGTTGAAGACCATTAAGGGACGTTCTGCCCTTGGTCAGAGCTTTCAGCAAAATGCTAAAAGATTAGCTGCATGGGTTCAGCACAGCCCCTGCCTTCTCAGTCTTCTCAGAAATTGTCTCTGAGGCTCTGAGAGGGCTCTCTGTCTCTTCTCTCTGAGCTTTGGGGTTGCAGGTGACCCTGGTGTCCACTGATACCTTTTCTGTAGTTGACTCCTGTGCTCTGTGTGTCCGTCTGCTAAGAGGCACCTCAACTACACATCAGAAGCTGAGAGCATCCACAGTGACGCCAAGT
>NW_026587555.1:0-3924 GCF_907164565.1 Psammomys obesus | reverse complement strand
CTCTTCTCTACAATCTAATTCTATTTCTTTAGTTATTGATACATCTGATTATGAATTTCTTTAGGTAGTAGTAATTAAATCTCTTATTGTTTTAGGGTTGGATATGGAGCTGCCTGGAATGCTATGGATTCCATAGGGTATGGAGTCTGGTGCTTGGGTAACAAGGTGGGCTCCTGTGCAGACAGCACTGGGGCCAGAGCAGTGGGACTCCAAGATGAGGTCTGAGATGGCTTAGAGGATAAGTACACTGGGTGGTCTTCCAAAGGTCCTGAGTTCAATTCCCAGCAACCACATAGTGGCTCACAAACACCAATAATGAGATCTTCCACCATGCAGGTGTACATGCAGGTAGAACATTGTTTACATAATAAATAAATTAATTTTATATAGGAAGTCTGATCCTATGATCAGCAGCCCTGGGTGCTCAATCTCCTGTTTCCTGAAATTGGGTTGTGTTTCTCAATAATTATAGATGCATGTAAACTGAACCATTGAAAATGAATTTTACATTTTTTCAGGTATCTTAGAGGTAGGATTTTGTTGGGGTTTGGTCTGGTGTTATGCTTTCAGTTGTTAATTACTGACTCCCAAGATCTGTTTACAGCCCAGGCTAGCATATTCTCACATACACCAAATGATGTTGGATTAACTTTGCCCATCAATATTCTCTGACTGTATAAAAAAAAAAAGTTGAAGTTGCTGACAGGCTATTAAAGCATATTACTGGTATACCACATAATCCTACAAGACAAGCTGTTCTAGAAAGAGCTGATTGAATTTTGAAATCCTTATTAAACAAAAAAAGGAGAATAAAGACACCCAGGGTCAGACTAAATAATACTTTGTTAACTCTAAATTTTCTTAAAATTGGTGAAAAAGGGAAAACAGCAGCTCACAGATACTGGGTTGTAGAAAAAAACTGGAGAATTAAGTCAACCACATACTCTAAGGACATGTTGACAGCAGAATGGAAACCTGCAAAAATTTTGACATGTTGACTTTTTATGCTTATGTAACTACGGGGAATGAAAAAAATATGTTTACCAACAAAACTTACAAAATTTACACTTGACCAGGGAAGACCTCCTTCTAGCTGAGACATGAATGTCATTGCATGGCAAATTAATTTTATTGACTACTTGGTCTCCATGATGCAGAAATGTAACCATAATATTACTTTAAAGAGTTTGTTTATTTTCATAGCAAAAGACCAGATAATAATGAAGATAATGTAAGTAGCACAGATAATTTAGCCTCATAGACTACCTCAGTTACTGTTTCCTCAAAATCTGCATACAGTTGAAAGTCAAAAGAACTAGCTCAAATAATCGATCCAAAGAACTAGACAAAAAAACAAAGACAAAAAACAACAACAAAAACACTCAGAGACTGGACAGGAAAAGATGCAGCTAGATTTTCCAGTCCTTGGCCAATATCCCAAATTTTAAGGGTACCTAAAAGTCTGATTTCTACCCACAGATAGCAAGAGCACGTGATTCCCATCCCCAAGATGCGGGGTAGATGTTTTTGGTCATTTGGTGGGGTATGAATTGAACATGATAAGGGAAAATAAAAACAAGTTAAAGTGTGGAAGCAGAGGAACGTCCCTCTATCATTCTTTTTCACTTATTTATATCTCCTCAAAAGGAAGAGAAAAGGAAATTGTCAAAAAAAGGTGTGTATGGTTACAGGATGAAAGGTAGATTATTGAATTTACTAGTGTCAAATATTGTATATTGGAATGGATTATTGGATATTCATGTAAATTTAAGATTGTTTTGTTCAACTATTGCTTAATGTGTTATACATATGAAACTATTTGAAAATGTGGTATAAAGTTCTATTTTTATGAAAGCTAACTATTGCAAACTGTTCAGGATTGGAAGTACAAATTATTACTAAGTCCCCTATAAATAATCATACTTGTAGTCTTGTTAGATACCAGTTTATTTAATTAGATAAATATATTTTATTTGGTTTCTTGTATATGTTTACAAGGTTAAGTAGATGGTACATAGCTAGAAACAAGAAACATTCTTCTAGATAGAGAGTTAGAAGTTCTTCAAACACTTCAGAGATCTACAGAACATTGCACTTAAATATATTTTAATAATAAAAGGATTTTATGACAGAGAGAAACATCTGCTTCTGGCAGCACCTCTAAACTACTTCAAAGAAGATGATGGGCATAATAGAAAAACATGTGGCAAGACAGCCACTGGAGAAAAACCTGTCTGTCCTTCAACTGCTGATAGCAGGTTGTCTGAGCAAACTGAGCAAGCAGGATAGTGGAAAAACTTACTGTTCCAGTTGTCAGTCCAGCAAACTTCTGTGCCACAAATACGCCTTTCAGATATTCTGGGCCAGTAGGATGAAGATTGGAAGCCTCAAGGACACAGAGAAACCTCTGGTGACAGTCCAGGAAGTCAACTGTCTCTGTCATTTCTACAGTTCTGAGAGCTGTTTGCTCTGCATTTCCTATATACTTAGGTTATATTATTTCCTTTTAAGTTCCCTGAAGGGGTGAAAGACTAGATAATCATAGTTTCACTAAAATTAAGATCAGTTGTTTAGGGACTAAGACAATGTTTTAGGTCTAAAAGGATGTTTTAAGTTCTATATAGATTTTTGTTTTTTAGATTGATAAGAAATTGATTTAGGTACAGAATTTTGGACTCAACAGGATAGGATACATGATGGAAAACTTTTTCTAAGGTTACAAATATGAATAGACTTGGACATTGTAATGTTATTCTTACTTAATAATTCTCATAATTTTATTGTATATAGTTTATTAATGTTAGAGGAAAAGCCACTTTTTTAAGAAAGGGGGTTATGTAATAGAAGTTTTGGCATCTTTGTATGTTATGTAAATATGCTTTTGTTTTAATCCCAAGTGTGGGATTTTAGTTGGGCTATAGTTTGTCCAGCCCTGTTCATTGTCACGAGTGGGGCATGATCTTGGCCATCTCTACTGGCCTTCAACGTGTTACATGGAGGGAGGTCCTCTGTGTGGTGTTTGGGGTTGATGTGAAGTGTGTAGATGTTTGTAGATACCCGAGAGGTGGACGATGTGGCAGTTTGGGGCAGACAGGCAGAGAGAAAGACTCCAGGTGCAGTGGCATGGAGGAGATTACAAGCCGTGGTGTCTGTGGTTGACAGAGATTGTTATAGAGCCCTAAATGCACCCACTGACATTAAACAGCTTGGAGAAGCAAAGGGTCTGGGTCCCTCTCTTCACTAACCTTTTGTCTCTCCTCCTTAAGGTTGAAGGGTCAGGCTAAAGGAGGAAAAACCCTAAATGCTCCAAATAAAGGAGAGTTTTAGAAGGTCCAGTACAGGTGGCTTTCTACTACAGGCTACAGATAGGCAGAGCAGAATTAGGCAGAACTTTGATTCACAAGGCTAGGGGATAGAGGTAGAAATCAGAAGGCTGAGAAAAAAGACAGGGAGAGGAAGCAGAAGATGAAGCAGGAGAAGAAGCTAGAGAGGAAGTCACCATGGAGTAGTATGGAAGAGGAGCACATGGACATGATGGAGGAGAAGCAGCACAGGCACAAAGAATTATGGTAAGTGACATTGGCGTACAAGGTTAGAAAACAGCAAAATAGATGGGGATTGAAATCTGCCCAGTTCTAGTGTTTAAGATTCATTATAAATCTAAAAGGTCTCCGGTTTTTTTATTTGGGAACTTAATGGTCAGAAGTTGGGCAGGAAGCCCAAGTAGTAAATTAAAAGTAAAGGAGCTGTGGTGAACCCCTGAAATTAATTATTGCCATAGGACTTTTATACTTGAGGTTGAGTGGCAAGTTTAGTTTACACTGTGTTTAGAAAAGGTCAGCTCTCCCATGATTGAGATGTGTAGGATGCCACAGAGACACGGCCAGAACAGGAGCCTTAATGCTGCTCTGTGACATTTTGGCA
>NW_026587554.1:1124-2844 GCF_907164565.1 Psammomys obesus | reverse complement strand
GACCCAGAGCCGGGAGGGACAAAGGCGCCTGCCTGCACAGAGCCCTGACTCGCCCGTGATTCGCCGCCTCAGATAGAACTGTGGGCACCAGGGCACCAGGGCGCCAGACTGCGTGTCTCTGGCAGGAGGAAACCCCCAGCGGAGGGGGTCAGCAGCTCTAACGCTTAGGACACCCAGCATCAAAACACTTCCTGGACACATGCAGACTCTAGTGCAGGCAGAAGTGCTGTGCTCTGCCGCCATTGTTGCGTTCCCCTGGGGCACTGGGACACACAGCTGCATCCTCGGACCTGCAGGAGCCGAAGAGCCATTACAGCAGCCCTCAGATACTGTGCCAGGAATCGGCCAGTTGTCCCTGGCTGGACTGCCAAAACTGTAGGAATCCCTGATCCTTCAGGGGGGCTGCACCCACAGCGTCAGGACCAGAGTGGTGCCTACAGCCGCCATCCCAGACAGAGACACACAGCTTCTGGTCCAGAGTGAGGCACCCAGCCTCCAGACCAGAACAGTGCCCCCAGGCGACAACTCAACCTAGGTGCACATTCTCCAGGTCCAGAGCAGAGCAATCAGCCTTTGGCCCAGAGACTTGCTGAGTGCACCTCCCACTTTCTCAGACAGAACTGTGCGCCCCAGGATAACAGACTGAGGTTCCCTGTTGGGAGAAAACCCCATAGCTAGGGAATCAGCAGTTTCTTCAAGAGGACTGTACATGGAAATTTAGTGAGCAGCAGCACACTAAATTTATAACAAGAAACCCAGCAGTGGGGAAGCTGTCTTGAGAAATTCTATGGGTAAGAGGAGATCCCCCCTGCCTAACATAGACCACAGCTACTACTCAGGGCTATAAACCTGAGGTGAGCAGTGGCTACTCCTGAGAAACACTGGCCATACAGTGACCATAACCAAAAAGCAGAGAAGGACTCCTTCAGGAAAAATCATCTTCAAGCCAAGGGGATACTCCTTACCTCAGGACTCCAGGAAGCACAGAAACTAACAGCCAACACCTAAATCAGCCCAATGGGTACAGGTCAGCGTAAAGGCTCAACCAACAAAAAACAGAGCAATATGGCATCTCCAAAACCCAGCCATCCAGAGGCGAACAGCCCTGAACAATGCAGCATAATAGAAAATCAAGAAGATGACCTTACATCTATGTTGATGAAGAGGATAATAGAGGAAACAAATAAAATACGTAGAGAATTAGAGGAAGATAAAACCAAACAGATCATGGCTATCCGTAAAGAAATGGAGGAAGATAAAGACAAGGAGATTAGGGCCATCCGTGAAGAAATACGGGAAGATGCAGCCAAACAGCTTGTGGCCTTCAGAGAAGAAATAATTAAATCACTGAAAGAAATCAAAGAGACAAAGTTGAAGGAACTAAAAGAAAAAGAGGAAAATACAAGCAGACAGGTGAAGGAAGTAAACAAAACAACTCAAGACCTGAAGATAGAACTAGAAAAATTAAAGAAAACACAAATGGAGGAAATAATGGAGAGGAAGAATTTAGGGAAGAAAACAGGAACTACAGAGGTAAGCATAACCAACAGAATACAAGAAATGGAAGAAAGAATCTCAGGTGTAGAAGATACAATGAAAGAAATCGACGTATCTGTCAAAGAAAATGTTAAATCCAAAAAATTGCTGAAACAGACCGTCCAAGAAATCCAAGACAATATGAAAAGACAAAATATAAGAATAATAGGAATAGAGGAAAAAG
>NW_026587554.1:769-1024 GCF_907164565.1 Psammomys obesus | reverse complement strand
GAAGCCAATAAGGATACATGAAGCCTACAGAACACCCAACAAATTTGACCAGAAAAGAAAGTCCTCCCGCCACACAATAATCAAAACAGAAAGTATACAGAACAAAGAAAAAATACTAAAAGCTGCAAGGGAAAAAGGCCAAGTAACATATAACGGCAAACCCATTAGAATCACACCTGACTTTTCAACAGAAACTATGAAAGCCAGAAGGGCCTGGACAGATATCATGCAGACCCTAAGAGAACACATATGTCA
>NW_026587554.1:0-669 GCF_907164565.1 Psammomys obesus | reverse complement strand
GAAAGAAATAAAAGAGACAGAGTTGAAGGAACTAAAAGAAAAAGAGGGAAATATAAGCAGACAGGTGAAGGAAGTAAACAAAACAACTCAAGACCTGAAGATAGAACTAGAAAAATTAAAGAAAACACAAATGGAGTAAATAATGGAGAGGAAGAATTTAGGGAAGAAAACAGGAACTACAGAGGTAAGCATAACCAACAGAATACAAGAAATGGAAGAAAGAATCTCAGGTGTAGAAGATACAATGGAAGAAATCGATGTATCTGTCAAAGAAAATGTTAAATCCAAAAAATTCCTGACACAGAACATCCAAGAAATCCAAGACAATATGAAAAGACAAAACCTAAGAATAATAGGAATAGAGGAAAAAGAAGACTCCCTTCTCCAAGGCCCAGAAAATATTTTCAACAAAATCATTGAAGAAAATTTCCCCAAGTTAAAGGAGAAGCCAATAAGGATACATGAGGCCTCCAGAACACCCAACAAATTTGACCAGAAAATAAAATCCTCCTGCCACATAATAATCAAAACAGTAAGTATACAGAACAAAGAAAAAATACTAAAAGCTGCAAGGGAAAAAGGCCAAGTAACATATAACAGCAAACCCATTAGAATTACACCGGACTTTTCAACAGAAACTATGAAAGCCAGAAGGGCCTGGACAGATAT
>NW_026587553.1:2696-2833 GCF_907164565.1 Psammomys obesus | reverse complement strand
CACTGGGGGATTCTAGGCAGGGGCTCTACCACTGAGCCACACCCCCAGCCCCTCACTGGGGGATTCTAGGCAGGTGACCACTGAGCCACACCCAGCCCCTCACTGGGGGATTCTAGGCAGGTGACCACTGAGCCACA
>NW_026587553.1:1849-2686 GCF_907164565.1 Psammomys obesus | reverse complement strand
CAGCCCCTCACTGGGGGATTCTAGGCAGGTGACCACTGAGCCACACCTGACCCTCACTGGGGGAGTCTAGACAGGCCCTTACTGCTAATTCATGACTATGAGCACTGTATGTGTACAGTACATGTACAGACACAGACACACACATCAGTGTAAAAATAAAGCCCCAGAGTGGACGTCTCTCCTGTGAACGACACTTAAGGTAGAGCAATGGTCTCCAAAATCATCTATGCTTCTATGTGTGCACAAGTGCAGAGATAAATGCTTGAAAAGCCGGGGAAAAAGCAGGAGAAGCAAGTTGAGGCGCTTACACAGAGCCAGGCCGCCCTTGTCCCCTCCCGAGCCGGGCTTGTGGTGGGCCACCAGCAGGCAGTGGCTGTCCTGCAGGAACTGCTGCTGCACAAAGCAGGAGTACCACATCTCGATTTCCTTCAGGTGGCTGGGGGTGTCAGCGTTGAAGACGATCACCACTCCATGTGCGTCCTTCATCAGGGCCGGCCAGCAGGACTCAAACCTGGGGCGGAGAGGGAGTCAGGGCACAGTGGCAGGGACCCTCACTCCTCAGTTTCTGCAGCACTGTGCTCTACCACTGAGCCACACCCAGCCCCTCACTAGGGGATTCTAGGCAGGGGCTCTACCACTGAGCCACACCCCAGCCCCTCACTGGAGGAATCTAGGCAGGTGACCACTGAGCCACACCCAGCCCCTCACTGGGAGGTTCTAGGCAGGTGACCACTGAGCCACACCCCAGCCCCTCACTGGGGGGTTCTAGGCGGGTGACCACTGAGCCACACCCAGCCCCTCACTGGGGGACTCTAGGCAGGGGCTCTACCACTGAGC
>NW_026587553.1:0-1839 GCF_907164565.1 Psammomys obesus | reverse complement strand
CACTGAGCCACTCCCAGCCCCTCACTGGGGGATTCTAGGCAGGTGACCACTGAGCCACACCCCAGCCCCTCACTGGGGGATTCTAGGCAGGGACTACACCACTGAGCCACACCTGACCCTGGCTTTTCGCTGTGCCCTGTCAGAGCTGTGTTAGAGGAAGCTCACTTGGAGTCACCACCGCAGTCCCAGAGCTCGAACTCGCAGCCCGTGCCTTTGTTGTTGCTGGTGACATGTGGATTCTCGAACTCCAGGATCCTGACAACACACACAGGGCGGCGGGACTGTGGTTAGGACGTGGCTTTGGGATACGCTCAGCTCCCAGGGGAGGGAAGCCGCAGTCGGGGCAGGCTCACCTCACACCCTGAGTGGGGTTGTATTCAGTGATGTCTGAAGATTCCGTCAGAAAGTTGGCCAACACCGTCTTGCCGCTCTGTGAAGTAAGAGCAGAAAGAGCAGGGATGAGCCACACTGAGCCCTCACACCATCATGGTGCCACATGCGGGTGGCTGGGGCCGGAGGATGCGAGCTCCAGGCTTGGGCTACACAGTGGGACCCTGAAGCCAGCCAGGGACAGGGTGTGAACAACTAGCCCGGCTGCCATGAGTGTGAGGAGAGGGCAGGAGGAAGGTACAGGCCAAGGCCCAGACCAGGGTTTGGACTCTCGTCAGCGACCAGCTTATGTGTGTTGTTAGCGACACACTTGTCCAAAGACAGTCAACAGCAGAGGAAGAGCCTTTCTGCTCGCTCCCCCGAGCCAGGTTCATCCTTCCCCTCCCCAGCCCTCACCTCATCCTTCCCCTCCCCAGCCCTCACCCTCATCCTTCCCTCCCCAGCCCTCACCCCACCCATGAATTCACCCAGCCCTAACCCCATCCATCACCCCATCATCCTTCTTCCCTTGTTCTCACTCATCCACTCTCCTTCCAACTACCCATCGCTTGGTCCTCAGAGCTGCGACCTACTTCCAGGTCTCCTCCAAGTATCTACGCCACCCTGAATATGCCTGCACACAGGACAAAGATCTCTCTCCTCTAAAATCCCTCTCAGAATCAGTCTCTCACGCTTGGGTGAGCCCTTGAAAAACCGCACAGGATGGGAGAAAGGGGTGAGGAAGATGAAAGGAGGAGGAGCAGCTGGGAGTGGCTGGGAGGCAGAAGGGTCAAGAGTTCTGGGCGACATGTATCAAAGACCCCCGAGCACGAAACCGAAGACAAAGCAGGAAACAGTCCTACGTCTGCTGCTCTCTGCACTGCTCGCTTTGGTAAGGGCTGTTACGTGGTCCAGGCACGGCCGACCTTCCTGCCTTGGCCCCAAACTGATTACCAGTGTGCATTGCCAACCCTAGAGCTGTAACCACTCTGCAAATTTCCTCCAGACTACAGCCGTGCTCCCCTGTTTAATTTTTCTTTCATACAGGGCTTCAGCACGTGGCCCCGGCTGCGGGACTCACTGTGGACTGGGCCGGCCCCAGGAAAGCTTCAACTTAAGAGTTACAGCGAGCAAGAGCTGAACTCCCACATTCTTACCAGGCTTAGGACCACGCTGCGGCGTTCAGGGCCTGGTGGCGCTGAAGCAGGGGGCTCTGAATTCAAGGCCAGCCTGAGCTGTGCAGGAAGACGCCATCTCCAAAGCTCGCATCCTGACGGCAGCCAGCCGGAGCCGGGACCGGAGACCTGAACCCGGACCAGCCGTCCAGGGGGTGCACGCGTCCTGCCTGCCTGCCTGTCCGCCTGTCCGCCTGTCCTCCTGTCCGCCTATCCTCCTGTCCGCCTGCCTGTCTCCCTGTCCGCCTGCCTGTCTCCCTGTCCGCCTGCCTGTCTCCCTGTCCGCCTGCCTGTC
>NW_026587552.1:0-1142 GCF_907164565.1 Psammomys obesus | reverse complement strand
CTCAATCTTTTTATATCTGTTGAGGTTTCCTTTGTGACCAACTATATGGTCTATTTTGGAGAAGGTTCCATGTGGTGCTGAAAAGAAGGTATACTCTTTTGAGTTTGGGTGGAAAGTTCTGCAGACATCTATTAGGTCCATTTGATTTAGGGACTCTGTAAGCGCTTTTATTTCCCTATTTGGTTTATGTCTAGTTGATCTGTCCCTTGGTGAGAGTGGGGTGTTGAAGTCACCCACTATTAGGTTATTGCGATCAATGGTGACACATCATTTTCATATACAGAGTTTACACTTGAGAGCCACTCAGTTGAGTTGATATATATATATATATGTATGTATATATATATATGTTGGGTTTCAGATTGAACAGTTAGCATTCACTAAAGGCCACCATTCTTCATCCAAGCTACTTTCTTATCTCTGCCATTCTCCCCAAAACTTAATCAGGCAGAAACACCATTAGAGCATCTGGTAGGTTGAAATTATAGCAGCTCTGTGAATCTTGTGGTACTTTGTCTATGGTTGTGTTCCAGCCTTTGACTTCCATACCCTCTGTGGCACATGTATTTCGTGAACTGTTCTCATTCTCAGCATAAGTAACCAATAATACCCAGGAAATCATATGTGGAATGTACTGCTAGGTTTCTCTGCTAATACATTAAAATATGAAATTACGTTAAAATAACTGTCCATGCTTTAGGAAACTGCATTAAACCACATACTGAGGGCTGTTGATGAGCTCCAGGTGTCCCTAAAAGGTAGCAGCTTTATCTCTCCCCCCTAGTTGATAGGGGAGGTGTCCTACATAGCACAGTAATGCCATCACCATGGGCTTGGATAGAGTAGTAAACAGGACAAAAAGCCTCATGAGAGGCTCATTTTCTATTGGCAAATAGTAAGAAAGAAGGGTGTAATGAAAAGAAGGAATGGTATAAGATAGCATTATGAAGGGGCCATCAGAGAAGATGTAGATGAAACTGAGAGAAAGAAGATTGCAGGCAACAGGAGCTGCATTAAAGAAGGAAGGTATCAGAGTCGTCGAGTTTTGAAATCAACAGAAGTCTGGACTGAAGCTGGACATAGTGGCATATGGCTGTAAGCCACAACTTGGAACTTGGAAAGTGGAGCTTGTGAATTTTAGC
>NW_026587551.1:1021-2524 GCF_907164565.1 Psammomys obesus | reverse complement strand
TGTCTTGTCCCTGATTTCAGTGGGATTGCTTTAAGTTTCTCTCCATTCAGTTTGATGTTGGCTATAGGCTTGCTGTATATCGCCTTTACTATGTTTAGATAAGTGCCTTGTATCCCTGATCTCTCCAATACTTTAAACATTAATTGATGTTGGATTTTGTGAAATGCTTTTTCAGCATCTAAGGAGATTATCATGTGTTTTTTTTTCTTTCAGTTTGTTAATATGGTGGATCACATTGATGGATTTCCATATGTTGAACCACCCCTGCATTACTTGGGATGAAGCCTACTTGGTCATAGTGGATGATATCTTTGATGTGTTCTTGTATTTGGTTTGCAAGTATTATGTTGAGTATTTTTGCATCAATGTTCATTAGGGAGATTGGCCTGAAATTCTCTTTATTTGTTGAGTCTTCGTGAGGTTTAGGTACCAAGATGACTGTGGCTTCATAGAATGAGTTTGGTAATGTTCCTTCTGTTTCTATTTTGTGGAAGAGTTTGAAGAGAATTGCAGTTAATTCTTCTTTGAAGTTCTGGTAGAATTCTGCTCTGAAACCATCTGGTTCTGCGCTTTTTTTGGATGGGAAACTTTTGATGACCACTTCTATTTCCTTGGGGGATATAGGACTATTTAATTGATTTACCTGGTCCTGATTCAGCTTTGGTAAGTCAAATCAATCAAGAAAATTGTCCATTTCATTTAGATTTTCAAATTTTGTGTCATATAGATTTTTGAAGTAAGTCCTAATGATTGTTTGGATTTCCTCAGTGTCTGTAGTTATGTCCCCCTTTTCATTTCTGATTTTGTTGATTTGGATGGTATCTCTCTGCCTTTTAGTTAGCTTGGCTAAGGGTTTGTCTATCTAGTTGATTTTCTCAAAGAACCAGCTTTTTGTTTCATTGATTCTTTGAATTGTTTTATTTGTTTCTAATTTATTGATTTCAGCCCTGAGTTTGATTATTTCCAGCCATCTACTCTTTTTCGGTGTGTCTGCTTCTTCTTTTTGTAGGGTTTTTAAGTGGGCCATTAAGTTGCTTGAATGAGCTATCTCAAATTTCTTCTTGAAGGCACTTAGTGCTAAGAACTTTCCTCTTAGCACTGCATTCATTTTGTCCCACAATTTGGGTAGGTTGTGTCTTCATTTTCATTGAGTTCTAGGAAGACTTTAATTTCTTTCTTCATTTCTTCCCTGACCCAGCTGTCATTTAGTAACAAGTTGTTCAGTTTCCATGTGTGTGTAGGCTTTTTGCTATTTCTGTTATTGTTGAGGTCCAGCTTTATTCCATGGTGATCAGACAGGATACATGGGGATTACTTCAATCTTCTTGTATCTGTTGAGGCTTGCTTTGTGACCAACTATATGGTCTATTTTGGAGAAGGTCCCATGAGGTGCAGAGAAGAAGGTAAATTCTTTTGTGTTTGGGCGTAAAGTTCTGTAAATATCTGTTAGGTCCATTTGATTTATGACCTCTGTTAGAGACATTGTTTCTTTGTTTAATTTCT
>NW_026587551.1:0-1011 GCF_907164565.1 Psammomys obesus | reverse complement strand
ACTGGGAATTGGAGAGAATTTAGGGAGTGATGTGGAAACCTAGTACAGTTCACTGGAATCTACAAGAGTGACCCTAAGACTCCTAGTAATGGTGTACAGAGCCTTAACTGGCCATCTGTAACCAATCAAGGCTTCCAGTAGTGAGACGGTGACATCAATCCATCCACAAAATCTAAAATGTGTCCTGCCTGCAAGATATGCTGGGATAATTGTGGAACAGAATAGTGGGAGTGGCTAGAGATAGTCACTTCAGTCTACACATCCCCTCCTGTTGGGAGTCTCTGTGAGAGTCACACTCAAATTCTCCCATGAGCCTACTCTGTCACAGGCCTCCAGCTTGACAAAAAGAAGTCCTCCTCAGTTTTCCTTCTTGTTTCCAGCCTTCTCACCTCACACTTCCTGTTCTTCCCACATATGATCTTCACCCTTGTTTCCCTACCCATTCCATCTCCTATCCAGTTACCTTTCTTCATCCACTTCTGCTATCTATTCTATCTCCCTTTCTTAGTGACATTCTGGCAGTCTCTCTTGGACCTTCCTTATTACCTAGCTTCTACGGGTCTGTGGATTGTAGTTTGGTTATCCTGTACTATAGGTCTCAGGTCTGCTACAAATTGAATTAATACTTCTTTTTGGTTCTGGGTTACGTCACTTAGGATGATCTTTTCTACTTCTATCCATTTGCCTGCAAATTTCATGATTTATTTGGTTTTAATAGCTGAATAGTGTTCCATTGTGTAAATGTACCATAATTTTTGTATCCATTCTTTGGTTGAGAGACATATAGGTTTGGAAGGAGAGGAACAATAACCTCCAAAAACATAAAAATAAAAACCTTTGATGCAGGGACAAAGAGGAACAAAGATTGAAGGAAACCAATAATTGGCTCAACCTAAGACCCACCCCTGGTAGACAGTCAGCCCGACACTAATCATGATACTCTGCTATGCTTGAAGACAGGAGCCTAACTTGAGTGTCTTCTGGGAGGTTCCAGCTAGCAGCTGGAAATGG
>NW_026587550.1:0-1075 GCF_907164565.1 Psammomys obesus | reverse complement strand
GAGAGAGGGGGAGAGAAAGAGGGAGAGAGAAAGGGGGGAGAGAGGGAGGGACAAAGAGAGGGAGAGGGAAAGAGAGAGAGAGGGAGACAGAGAGAGGAGAGGGAGGAAGAGAGGGAGAGAGAGAGGAAGAGAGAGAGGAGAGAGGGGGAGAGAGAGAAAGGGAGAGAGAGGGAGACAGAGAGAGGGGGAGAGTGATGGGGAGAGGGAGAGATGGGAGAGAGGGGGGAGAGAGGGAGAGAGGGGGAGAGAAAGAGAGGGAGAGCGAAAGGGGGGAGAGAGAGGGAGAGAGGGAGAGGGAGAGAAAAGGAGAGGGAAAGAGAGAGAGGGAGACAGAGAGAGGTGGAGACAGAGAGGGAGAGAGAAAGGGGGGAGAGAGAGGGAGAGAGGGAGACAGAGAGGGGGGAGAGAAGGAGGGAGAGAGACAGAGAGAGGGGGAGAGAGAGAGGAAGAGAGAGGGAGAGGGGGAGAGAGAGATAGAGGGAGAGGAGAGGGGGAGAGGGAGAGGGAGGGGAAGAGAGCGCACGCGAGAGAGCAAGAGAGAGAGAGAGAGAGAGAGAGAGAGAGAGACAGGGAGAGAGAGGAAGAGAGGGAGAGGGGGAGAGAGAGATAGAGGGGGGAGGGGAAGAGAGCGCGCGCAAGAGAGCGAGAGCTAGAGAGACAGAGAGAGGGAGAGAGAGAGAGAGGGAGAGAGATGGGAGCGACAGAGCGAGCGCGGCCCCCAGCCCCTCCCCCTCCCCCGCCCCCCCCCCCCCCCCCCCCCGACACGGACCCGGAAGACAGAACGTGTGACGTGTGATGACGCAGGGACGCGTCACGTCTGACACACGGATGACGGTCATCATCCCTGGTGCCGTGACGCGAACGTGACGTCAGGGCAGGGCACGGGGACGTCATCACGCGTCACCGGACAGACCCGCGTCGGCGGGGAACGTCACTGGGGGGGGGGCGAGACGTCACAGTGTGCGTGACGTCATGACAGGGGTGCTTACGTGAAAGAGGAACGTAAATAGGGTAAATAGGGAGGAAAGGAGGAGGGAGGGAGGGAGGAGGGAGGGAGGGAGGATGGAAGGAGGGA
>NW_026587549.1:0-13329 GCF_907164565.1 Psammomys obesus | reverse complement strand
ACCAGGGCATGGCTGTAAGGGCTTTCTGAGGTGTCATCATCAATATTCTTCACAATGATGACTTTGCATCTGAAGTGGCATCCAGCCAGGACCAGCACCATTTCCCCAAGTTTCATGAACTTTCCCATTTCAACAGCAAGCAGCCAGCACCCAGCAGAGAAGAAAGAACGTCATTTTTTTTTGCTTGAGTCAGCTTTGTAACAGCATCCAGGACCACCAGCCCAGTCCAAGAATGGCACTAACCATAGCAGCCTGGAGAGACCCCATATGGAACATCATTTAAGAATACATACCACAGGGCTTGCCCACAGCCAGACTGGTGGGAGAATTTTCTCAGTTGAGGTTCTTCTTCCCAAATGATACATGTTTATATCAAGTTGATGTAAATTAGTCAGCACACCTTTCAGTATGAAGAGGATTACAAGGAGGCTGTCTACTAAGCCAGCAAGACATCTCAGTCAGTAAAATCACTTGTTGCTAGGCCTGATAAATTGAGTTATTCCCTGGAACCCACATGGTGCATGGAGGGTAACCATTCCATCAAGCTGTCCTCTGACCTCTGTGAAGGAGAGTCTCTGGAAAGAAGTTGGGTCTGCAAAGACTCATTGCTTAGAGACGCAATGATGTGCAGAGATGGGAAAGTTGCAGCCCACAGCCAAACTATACCTTATCCTGGAAGTAGCTTTTGCCTTTCATTAGCTATTTCCTTGCCCACATATGTGTTGGACGCAAAGCCCTGTAGTGAACAGATAAAAACCACCAGTTATCTTAGCAGACTACTAGCTTCCACCAACCCAGAAGCTGATGATGTCATCAGATAGCATCTGAGACCTGGGGAAGTGATTCCAGCATCTTTCTGTCACTGTCTCTTTGATGAACCAAACAGTGTATTTTAAAATTGCTCTGGTTTTAAGATTTTCTTTATTCTGCAACTATAAAACATAAAACTGCATCAGTGTGAGAACATGAAGCCTGGGCTGACTTATCTGCATGTTTTCTGGGCCTCTATCACTCAAATTTGGCTCCAGAATAAACTGAGTTTTATTATCTTTGAGGCATGAACTGTGTTTTTTTTGTCAAGAGCTCCCTGTATACACCACTACATCCTTGTATATTTATATTACCTCTCCTGCCTACAAAATCGGCAAATGAAATGTAGTTTCTGCAAAAAGATTTATTTAAAAAATTTCTATGAATTTTATGTGTATGGGTATTGTTCCTGTATATTTGGGCACTTCATGCATGTTTGGTGTCTGTAGAAGCCAGTAAAAAAATAATAAGATCCCCTGTAACTGGAGCAACCAGAACTTGTGAGGTGCTGTATGAGTGCTAAGAATTAAACCCTGGCACCCTGAAGGAACAGCCATAATTCTTAACACATGGGCCATCTGTCCAGCCCAAGACCCACTTTAAAAAAATGTTTATATGTGTGTAGATCTCTATATATGAGTTTAAGAAGAAGTCAGGAGGGTATGGGATGCCCTGAAGCTGGAGCTACAGGTTATAAGCCCTCTTTGGTGGGTGCTGGGAAGTGATACATGCTTTTAACTGCTTAGCACCTATCCATCTCTAATAAAATGTAATTTTCAAAAGAAGGTGACTCATGGATTGGTTAGTTAACATAGTAAAAATGATCATTCTACCAAGAGCCATTTGCAAATTCGGTGCAGATCCAATCAAACCCCTTCCCCATTCCATTCTTCATGGAAACAGTAAAATAAAACAAAACCAAAAACTATCCTAAAACTCACATGGAATCACAAAAGACTCTGGATAGCCAGAAGAACCATGAACCATGAACCATTCTGAAGGAATTTCCATCCCAGATTTCAAGATACATTACAGAGCTACACTACTAAAACTGTATGCTATGGATACAGAAACAGAATTGGAAACTAAGGAATAAGACTGAAACCCAAACATGAGTGTATTTAGCTGCAGCCATCTGATATTTGACAAAGAAGCCAAGTAACAAACAAACAGACAGCAATCAATCACTGGAGAAAAGACTACATCTTCAACAGATAGTTCTGGGAGAATGGGATGTCCACAGGTACAAAAATAAAATTAGAGCCAAATCTATTACCTTGCACAAGAACTGACTACAAATGGGCCAGAGACCTAAATTTGAAACCCAGAATCCTGAAACTTCTAGAAAAAAAAAATAAAACACAGGAAGTATCCTGCATGGTGTAGGTGCAAAAAAATACTTTCTCAATAGGACTCCATTTGCTCAAAAATTAAAGCCAACAATTATTTTTATGAGTAGGACCTAGGAAAACTCAAACTCCTTTGCACAGCTAAAGAAATGATGGAATGAAGAAGAAGCTCACAGAATGGGTAACTTGCCAGCTACACATCTGATAGGATTAATATTAAGAATATTTGAAAAACTCAAAAACAAAACAAAGAAACAAGCAAACCCCCCCAAAAAAGAGACAGAAAGAAAAAACAAAAACAAAGTACTCATTAAAAAAAATGGGCCTGGGACAGTAACAGAGAGTTCTCAAAAGTAGGAAAAAATATCTAAAAATATATCAAAAATATATATTATGCCTAATAATTATGGTAACATGAATCAAAACAACTTGAGGTTTCATTTACACTATTCAGAATGTCTCAAAGCAACAAAACAATAAACAGGAATACTGGAGAGGATGCAGGGAAAAATAAAGCCTTATCCATTGCTGATGAAACTGCAAACTGTTCCAGCCACCCTGCAATTCACTGTGGAGACCCTCAAAAAGCTAAAAATAAATCTACAGTATGTTTCAGCTATACCACTCTTTAACACATGCCCAGAGGACTCAACATCCTACTCAACAGATCCCCGCATAGCCATGTTCACTCACAATAGCTAGGAAATGGAAACACCTCTGCAGCCCAGGTAGGTAGCCTTACCGCGAGACCATCCTGCCTCAGCCTCCCAAGTTCTGGGATTACAGATATGTGTTATTGCCACACCCACTCCAGCTTCGCCAGTGTAACATATCAGTAGATTGTGCTACAGGGTGGGAGATATGCTTTCTTCGGAAATTCGCTCCCTGGAGGTCATAAGGTCTCCCTGACCACCTAAGTCAAAAAAACACAGTCTAGGGTCTCTATGCTTTTACGGTTGCGGTTGTGGGGCTGGATTAATGAGTTTTTTTTATCTTTCTTTATGATTCCTGAAACAGCACAATTAACTATTCAAGGAAATATATTTTTGATAGATTACCAAAAGCTTTAACAAGAATAGGGCGGAAGAAAAGTAGTTTTAAGAGAAGTAATGGATTAGATTTAGTATTAAAATCATTATAAGAATAGTGAAAAAAATAATGGGCTCCTTCTTAGGAAAAAAATAGCATGAGAAGTACAGCTGGCTCGAGCTTGCCCCCCCTTAGTGTCTTGTTTCTAGGGAGGATCATAAATCTTTTACAGACATGTGGGAGGATGGTTAACAAATGTGTATTTAGATTTTAATACAGAGAAAGATTTTGGCAGGCATCTGATTTAGCTCCTGACTTTCCTCTTCATTGGTTAGCAATAATGAAACTGCAGTTTGAGGTTTCTTTTCCTTTGTTTGCTTTGGTCAAAAAGTTCTCAGGCCAAGATTTCTTGTGGGCACTGCTTTATGTTTGACTACATTTTTTAGTTAAAATGTAAACTTTGTATTCTTGGTAGAAATCTAAGTGTTCTGGAAAATATCCCAACTTTAAGGTGTTTCCTTATGTAATTACTATAAAATTATTAACCTGACTTTAGTAAAGTTACAGCAGAATCACTCTCTCCAGTGTGGTCTCTGACTGTCATTCGCCTGAAATTGTGCCTTCCTGACATCCAAACCTCTGATTTTGCCACGGATGCAGGGAGCCTGACTGGGCCAGTCCATGGCATGTTACCATGCCTGGCATTTTCTCCTGAGTATTTTCTATCTGTAGTCAGTTGGCTCTTTGGATATAAAGCATGTGGGTATGCAGCTGGACTCTCTTTATCATGTACAGCATTATGTTTGGAATATACATGTATAAACACACACACTTCTGGAATTATTCAACTGAGTTCATTAAAGTACACATTTCTTCACATATTTGTGTGTTTTTTCAATTATTTATTTACTGGGCATGTGCACAGGCAGGCATAGAATCCCAAGCCAAACCAACCTGAGACAAGCAAGGAGTTCACTGACAAAAGTATTTCCTGGGATTCAAGAACAAGCTTGCATCAGCCCTTAGGTACTGGAGCAGCTATGCCTTTCCTGTCCCCATGCCCAACTGTTCACCACCATCATTCCCAGATAGGCAGTTGACTGAAAAACTGTTGGGTTGTTTTTCTTGTCAAGGTTGGTTTGCTTCTTTTCTTAAAATTCATTTTATTTTATTTGGTGTGTGTGTGTGTGTGTGTGTGTGTGTGTGTGTGTATGTGTGTGTGTGTACCCATGAGTGTGTTAGGCCACAAATGTGTAGACTAAATGCCTTCCATTTATATGTGGGTTTCTGAGTCTTGAACTCAGTGTGTCAGGATTGCACAGGGTATCTGCTAAGGAATTTCCCCACCCTTGGTTCAGGATTTCCACCTAATAATGACTACAAATGTAAACTAATTAACAAGTACTAATACTTTATTCATCTTGTACTGCCACCCCACACTGTGGAGTTTGGCACAGGGATATGGGGACTTCATGCGTTGTGTATGCAAACGTGTTATATTTGTAGTCTGTAAGTTAAGTTGAACTTTCTATTTTAATTTATATGAACTAATTGCACAAAATAAATGGTTTCACTGCGACATTGTCATTCTTACATATAATTCACTTTACTCATAGTTTCATAGTTTCTTCCTGGAATTTTAATTTAAAATTGTTTTGAAATTAAATATAATTCTTTCTTTTTCCTCTTTCATTCTCTCTCTCCAGCTCTTCCCTTGTACCAACTCCCTTGCTCTTTCTAAAATGCCTGGCCTCCATTTCTTTCATTGTTGTTACCTATTTGTGTATATATTCCTAAATTTATAAATATAGCCTGCTTGATCCATGTAACATAACTTGTGTGTATGATTTCCAGACTGAACACTTGGCATTGGATAACCAATTTGGAGGCCCTTCCCTGAGGAAGCCTATATCCCTTCTCTCAGCATTCCTTAGTTGCATGTAGTTCTTCATCTAGCATGAAGAGTGGGCCCAGGAGTCCTCACTCTTGTCATGTGTGTTATTCTTGTTGAGGTCTTGTTTAGGCAACCATGTTGCTGAGGCTTCAGTGATGTAGCTTCTCTGACATTTCTAGGAATGCCTTGATCCTCTTGCTCTTACAATCTTTTCACCCAATCTTCCACTATGATTCCTGAACCTTAGCTGAAGGAGTTGTGCTTTAGATCATTTGAGGCTCAGCTCTACATCTGTTCATTTTGATCTGCTGTTGTTTTCTATAATGGTCTGTGTCTGTTGCAAGGAGATGTGTCTTTGCTGAGAGGTAGGTTCTATGCTTATCTGTGGGCAGAAACTTTAATTTTATCCATGCCTTATCGATGAGGAATGTAAGACTAAGAGAAAAATAAGTAATTGATTCATGTAAATGGCTGACTTAGAATTTTAAGCTAGACCTTCTTGTTTTTAAAGACGTTTGTTTCTTCTTCTCTCTTAGCTTTTTGGGGCTGGGTCTCACTATGTGTCCCTGAATTATCCTGGATTTCACTATGCAGGTCTAGGTTAGCTTTGAATTCTCAACCATCCCCATGCTTCAGTTCTGAGTAAGGATTTGAATCAGTACACCTGGATTCCAAGGGCTAACTTGTCAGGTGATAAGATAATATACCTGCCTCACCTTGACCTCCCTTTAGTTCTGCTTCTCCAGGATATGCTCACACACCCGAAGACTTCCAGGTGTCAGCTGATTTGCTTGAAAGCCAAGCTGGGATGAGTCAGCTACTTTTACTCATTTTGCCTCTGGTTTTGGTGTGCCTGTCTCTGTGGGATTCTCTGACCCTGAGCCCAATTTCTCATGTATAAGAATAGATGATTCTGAGAATCATGGAAAGTCATTGAAGCAAATGGTTTGGTCTATAGTGTTCACTGCCGACTTCTGCCTCCAAATTTGACCCCTTGTCAATTAATTATTAAAGAATGTGTTTTTTTTAACTGGTCTCCTAAGAGTCTTACTAGAGGGATAATTAATTGGATATTCTTATTTTCTGCTACATATTATATTTTTGTTTGTTTGTTTGGCAAGAGATATGGAAAGATATGGAGAAGGCTGTGTTTTGGCCCAGCAAGATGGCTCGAATGTAAAAGCAATTATCTCTAAGCCTGAATACCTGAGTCCAATCCCTATGACCCACATGGTTGAAGGAGAGAATCCACTTTCTCAGATTATCCTCTGACCTGCCATGTACACAAAATGAACAAATAAAATGTAATATAAATGTAGTTAAAAGCTGGATGTGATGGTGTGCATCTTTAATCCCAGCACCCTGGGAAGCAGAGGCAGGTGGATATCTGAGAGTTTGAGGCAAACCTTGTCTACAAAGTGAGTCCAGGACAGTCGAGGCTACACAGACACACCCTGCCTAGAAAAAATGTTAAGCATTTTTAAATTATGGGTGTATGTTTGTACACATGAATACAGACATCTTTGAGGGCCAGAAAAGAGAGCCCCTGGAGCTGGAGTTACAGAGGTGTGCTAGCCCTCCAAAATGGGCTCTTGGAATTAACTTGGATCCTTTTCAAGAGCAATAAGTGCTCTGAACTGCTGAGCAGTGTCTTCATCCCCAATACAGTATGATTTTAAAAAGGAAGGTATGTCCATGGAGATGGAGAGAGAGAGAGAGATGGGGTAAGGTTGTGGGTGTATGATAGAAAATTCTGCTCTAGGAATGTTAGAAAGATTAGAGATGGAGCAAAGGGGAAAAGAAGACAGTGGAGACAAGTGATTAATGATTTTTCTGATTTATTTAGCTTAAAAATAACTTTTGAATATACAGTTTTCTCTTGATATGCACAGTTGTTTAGTTCAAGATTCTCCCACACAGATCTAAATCTTTGGGTGTCCCTGTCACATTTACTTATCAATTTTTTAGGCTAGCAAGAAAATGTACTGGGTTTCACCACCTCATCTTCAAACATATTCCAGTCTTTTACATTTAAGAATTTAGCATTTATGTAAAATAAACCTTTTACAGACCTTAAAGTTGAAATCATCTTTAGGTGTCACTGTTACATAAGTAGTCACTAGAGTATATCTTAGGAAATAGAAACAAGTAAAGATTATCTGTACATATTCAGAATACATGAAGTTAAAAAATGTCCTTCCTCCTTCATTTCCTCTGTGCATCTTCTCCCTCCCTTCCTCCCTCCTTACTTCCCTCTCTCCCTTCCTTTTACCCCCTTCCTTCTATTTTCTTTTTCTTGGCAAAGCAAGTCTTACTAAGTGTAATCTCTTCTCACTGATGTTCACTGTGTAAACCTGGCAGCCTTCAACTCCCCTGCTCCCCCACACACACATCAGCCTCCAAAGTGCTGGGATTACAGACATGGGCCACAGACATGAGCCACCATAGCTGCTTTTGATTTTCTTCCTCAGTATTTTCCACCTGTATTCAGTTGACTTTGAAGATATGAAACATGTGGGCCTGGAGGGCAGACTGTCTTTAGCATGTACAGCATGGAGCAGTTTAAATATGTGTACTTTGTGGAATGGCTAAATATTGTGATTAAAATATTATATTACTTCATATACTTTTTAGTGATATATGAAGAGTTAAAAATTATATTCTTGCTGGGTGGTGGTGGCACACGCCTTAGTCCCAGCACTTGGGAAACAGATGCAGGCAGATCTCTGTGAGTTTGAGGCCAGCCTGGTCTACAGAGTAAAGTTCCAAGACAGCCTAGGATACACAGAGAAACTGTGTCTCAAATAAGCAAATATATATGCCAGGCCATTCTCTGAGTACTCTGTCGGATATCCTGGCAAAACAGTGATCTGTGGAGATGTTTGTTTTCACTACAGCTGTCATATTACATGAGGCTGGAACATAGTTGTCACACACACACACACACACA
This sequence comes from Psammomys obesus, assembly GCF_907164565.1. NCBI lineage: Eukaryota > Metazoa > Chordata > Mammalia > Rodentia > Muridae > Psammomys > Psammomys obesus. The sequence goes on along the minus strand of NW_026587549.1, from coordinate 5,297 downwards.
CACACACACACACACACACCACGTTTTAAAAACAGAAATCTTTAGGCCTTAGGCCACTTGGAAGACTGCTGGATACGTGCTGATGTAATCTGTTTTCTTCAGAAATTATATCAGGCTTCTGAATTAAGAATTTGCTCAGCTGATCTTTGCCAAAGACAGCTGGGGCTTTCTGTCACTGTCACTGCCTGTTGACAATGGCTATGTTCACATGCTGAACCTCAAAGATGGAGCCTTTCCAGAGTGAAATGATCTGGAGGATGGTGAGCTCCACCAGAGGTCTGGAAGGATAAGTCTGGGTGCCCTGGATCTTCCAGATATAGAATGAGGATATCACAGCCTGTTTAGACTCCCACTATCCACAGGCACCCATGATCTCAATGTTGCCTTACCTGTTTTTATTAGAATGTTCAATGTGTTTGAATCAGAGAAAATCAAATTCCAGACTGACTAGTTTCTCTTTTGCTACATCGTGAGGCTTGGAAAGGCAGGAGCCTCTGACTTTCCGATTGTCATCTGCCTGCCTCTTAGCACAAGGTGAGGCACAGAGGACGCACTGGCAAAAGTTTATGAGATGGACAGATCTATGCGATGATTCCCAAGTCCTCTCTTTCCTAATTCTTTACACTCCTTGGTACAGGCCCCTGCTCACCACAGGTGTCTCCTAAGAACTTATGTCCCAGTGTTTCCTTCAAGTCCTGGAAATGGAAGCTCACTTTGAAAGCAGCTCTATTATTTGTCCGGTTAAAACTCCAGCTGATCCAGAGCAACTGGCTCCATGTTTGGCCATTCTGTACACAGAGGGTTTTTTTTTGTGATCTGTATCATTTCCTTTCAGATCAAGTAAGGCCTGGTATAACCACAAGAGTCAGCACATTCAGGGTAGCTAAGATCCTAGGTTTCAGCTTTTCTTGCTCTCTACTGGTGTAATTCAAACTATGACTTCCACAGACCCTGACTTTTCTCTATCCAGAAAGATGGAACAAGGTGAGGATGGATGAGATTGGACATAAATATTTTTGAATCTAGGCCTGGAGAGATGGTTCATGTACTGTGTTGCTCTTGAAGAGAACCCACCTTCAGTTCCTAGCATCTACACCAGGAGGCCCATTACTGCCTGTTACTCAGCTCCAGGGGGTTTACTTCCCTCTTGTGGATCCCCAATCACCTGCGTCCACATGTACATACTTTACCTCCATTAAAAATAAAAGAAATTAGGGACTATTTCTGACAGAAACTCAATGGCAGGCTCTTTGACCTCTCCATCCCCCAAGAGAGGAGCAGTCCTGGTAGGCCACAGAGGAGGACTTTGCAGCCAGTCCTGAAGATACCTGATAAAACAGGGTCAGATGAAAGGGGAGGAGGTCCTCCCCAATCAGTGTACTAGGAAAGGGGCAGAGAGGAGATGAGGGAGAGAGGGTGGGATCAGGAGTGAATAAGGGAGCGGGATACAGCTGGGATACAGAGTTAATAAAATGTAACTAAGAATAAACAATTAAATTAAATTTAAAAAAATAATATAAATTAAAAATAAGGTTTTTGGATCACTTTTATGGAGAATGTGAAACAAAATAACCTTTTCATTTGTAAGCATTAAATATCAAATTAATCAGACCCAAAGTCTAAACAACTTAACGAACTTATATACAGTTAGGACTAGCATTAAAAGTAGAAGCTGTGGGGGCTGGAGAGATGGCTCAGAGGGTAAGAGCACTGGCTTCTCTCCCAGAGGCCCTAAGTTCAATTCCAGGCAAACACATGGTGGCTTACAGCCATTTATAATGAGATCCGGTGCCCTCTTCTGGTGTGCAGATATACATGCAGGCAGAAAATTGTGAACATACTAATAAATACATAAATAATCTTTTTTTAAAGTAAAAGCTGTGAATGTTCTCATTACATTTTACACTTTTAGTATGAAATATATTTTATTTCCACCATTCAAACCAAAAAATCCAGACAGGGTCTCATAATGTAGCTCTGGTTGGCCTGGAGCCTACTTTGTAGACCAGCCTGACCTTGAATTCACAGAGCTCCACCTGCCTCTATCTTCTCCTCTATCTTCAGGCATTAAAGCCATAACACCACCATGCTCTGCTATTAGTTTTTTTTTTTTTAAAGACAAAGCTTGTGGCGAGCCATGAACTCCTAACCTTCCTGCTTCTACTTCCCAAATGTTGGGATTACAGCTATGAACTAACCCATACTCCATGTTTTGCCTATTGTGGGCTGAACCCAGAGCTTTGTTCATGCCAGGACAACACTGTACTGGCCATGCTCCTGCTCTAGCCATAATAAAACCCAAAATAAGAAAAAAAAAAACAAATAAGTAAATGAAACCTTAATTTAGAATGAGGAAGTTCTAATAACTTGGCTCTAAGAACCTGACATTTTTACTTGGCAAAATTAGGTCAGTTGTTGCCATAAATTATAGGGTTGACTTGTCCAAATGGCTTTGTTCTAGTTTTATTTTGTTGCTGTGATAAAACACTTTGACCAAAAGCAACTTAAGGAAGGGACAGGTTTATTTCAGCTTGCACTAACAGGTCACAGGCCATCATTGAGGCCGGGCCTCAAGAGAGGAACCTGGAAGAGATACTATAGAGGAATTTTGCTTACTAGTTTCTAGTTTATCTAGCTTTGTTAAACATCCCAGGTCTACCTGAGTAGAGATGGTGCCACCCACAATGGACTAGGCTCTCCCACATCAATCATTAGTCAAGAAAATTTTTCATAGACCTGGTCATGAGTCAATCTCTAACTGATAATTCTGAGGTTCTCTTTTCCATGGAGAATCTATGTTGTCTCAGATTGGCATTAAAATGTAACTAGGACAGGTTCCTTTGTGAAGCAGCTTTTATATTCCAAGTGTGTGCTTAAATCATCTGTAAGCTTTTAGCCACTGTTCTCTCTGGTGCTCTGCCTGTCATTCCTGTCGGCCACTATGGTCCCTGCCATGATGGTCATGGACTAACCTATGGACTAAACTTCTGAAACTCTAGGTACCCAACCAACTGTTTTTTACTATACCAAGCCTTGGCCATGATACCTTGGCACAATGATAGAAAAGTAACTAAGACAAGGGGTTTGAAAACAGGAGAGAAATAATTTGATGTACACTTATCTCAAATATCCTTTTGTCCCATAAAATTAATAGTAAGATTTCAGAAATTAAACACACACACACACACACACGCACACTTTTCTGCACTGCCCATGGACAGATCCATAAGGCATTGTTCATGATTCCTGCCGTATTTTATTTTAAGGGGAAACGTACACAATGTCCTGAGTCCTTGATGTCCTGTAGATTAGGGAGGAGGATGTCCTCAAATTCCTTGCCACAGAAACCCACTTAGGTGTCACCAACCTTGAATTTCAGATGGAGCAATACATCTACAACAGGAGAGTGGTGGTATCTACATCATAAACCGGAAAAAGTCCTGGAAGAAGCTGTTGTTTGCAGCTAGGGCTATTGTTACTATTGAGAAATCTGCTGATGTCAGTATCATCTCCTCCAAGAACACTGGTCAGCAAGCTGTGGTGAAGTTTGCCACTGCCACTGGAGCAACTCCAATTGCTGGCCCCTTCACACCTGGGACCTTCACTAACCAGATGCAAGCAGATTTCAGGGAGCCATGGCTTCTAGTGGTAACTGATCTCAGGGCTGAAACTAGCCCCTCACAGCGGCCGCTTAGGTCAACCTGCCCACCATTGCTCAGTGCAATACCGATTCTCTGCACTATGTGGACATTGCCATCCATGCAACAACAAGGGAGTTCAATCAGTGGGCCTGATGTGGTGGATGCTAGCCCAGGAAGTACTCCTCATGCATGGCACTATCTCCTGTGAGCAGTCATGGGAGGTTATGCCTGAACTTTACTTCTACATAGACCCAGAAGAGACCGAGAATGAGTAGCAGGCTGCTGCTGAGAAGGCCATGACCAAGGAGGAATTCCAGGGTGAATGGACTGTGCCAGTTCCTAAGTTCACTGTAGCTCATCCCAAGGTGGCAGACTGGTCTGAGGGCACACAGGTGCCCTCTGTACCCAACAAGCAGGTCCTTACTGAAGACTGGAGTGGCCAGCCAGACACTGAGGACTGGTGAGCAGCTCCCACAGCATAGGCCACTGATTGGGTTGGAGCCACCACTGAGTGGTCCTGAGCTCCTCTGCAGAAACCTGTGCAAACAGAAAAGGTAGAAGGAAAATAAAGTTCCTTAAAGCACTTTAAGTGTACGCACTCGCACACACACACACACACACACACACACACACACACATTTTTACAAACAATACTTTTGTGTGTTGGGTGTAATGGTACACTTCTGTAATCCTGGCTCTCAGGAGGTTGGGGCAGAAGGATGGTGAGCTTGGACTATGTAGTGAGATCATCTCAACAATAATGACAAGACTAGAACAACCAGAAATTGTTTTGAGGCTGGGGCATGTAGCTCAGTGGTAAATCATGTGCTAAGCATGCACAATGTGGTTCTAAGTTCCATTGTCATCTTCAAAATACCAAACAACAAAAGCAGAATATTGGGGCTGGAGAGATGGCTTGGAGGCTACTAAAACTGGCAGTCCTTCCAGAAGACCTGAGTTCAATTCCTGGAAACCACATTGCGGTTCACAACCACCTATTCTGGGATCTGATGCCCTCTTCTGGCATGTAGGTGTATATGCATGTAGAGAACTCAGACATAAAAAAACAAAATCAAAAAAAGAAAAAGGAAAAAAAAATACAGGCCAGAGACATGGCTCAGAGGTTAAAAACACTAGCTACTTTTCTAAAGGTCCTGAGTTCAATTCCCAAGCAACCACACCCCCTCTCCACTCCAGCAGGCACACACACTGCACCAACAGAGTCAGCTTTGTGGAAACACACTCTGTTCAGGTACTAGGGATCTGTACTCAGAGGAGCCTACCTTTGTTCTAATGCTCTGCTAAAGCTTTTGAAATCTTTAACTTTTGAACAAGGGATCCTTCACTTTTGTTTTGCACTGGACTCTGCAAATTATGTAGCCAAGGCCTGTTTACCAAACATTCAATCTATATAAGAACAACCTGCAAAGCCTCTCAGTACCACTGTGACCACTGCAGTTCAGGTACTTCGAAAAGAAATAATGTCAAGACACAGTGGTCTAAGACACAGTCTGTCAGCCATGTCTGGATTTCTCTTTCCTGCTTCCCAAACATAGTTCAAAGTGAAAATGTGTGCTTGGTACACAAACTTTTTTTTCTCAAAACAGGGCTTTTCTGTGTAGAACAGGCTGGCCCTGAACTCACAGCGACACACCT
>NW_026587548.1:0-5995 GCF_907164565.1 Psammomys obesus | reverse complement strand
TATAGACTTTTGAAGTAAGTCCTAATGATTGTTTGGATTTCCTCAGTGTCTGTAGTTATGTCCCCCTTTTTATTTCTGATTTTGTTGATTTGGATGGTGTCTCTCTGCCTTTTAGTTAGTTAGGCTAAGGGTTTGTCGATTTTGTTGATTTTCTCAAAGAACCAACTTTTGGTTTCATGATTCTTTGAATTGTTTTATTTGTTTCTAATTGATTGATTTCAGCCCTGAGTTTGATTATTTCCAGCCGTCTACTCCTTTTATGGTGTGTCTACTTCTTCTTTTTCTAGGGTTTTTAGGTGAGCCATTAAGTTGCTTGAATGCACTGTCTCGAATTTCTTCTTGAAGGCACTTAGTGCTATGAATTTCCTCTTAGCACTGCTTTCATTGTGTCCCACAACCAGAAGTTTGGGTATGTTGTGTCTTCATTTTCATTGAGTTCTAGGAAGACTTTAATTTCTTTCTTTATTTCTTCCCTAACCCAGCTTTCATTCAGTAGCAAGTTGTTCAGTTTCCATGTGTGTGTAGGCTTTTTGCTATTTCTGTTATTGTTGAGGTCCAGCTTTATTCCATGTGATCAGACAGGATACAAGGGATTATTTCAATCCTCTTGTATCTGTTGAGGCTCGCTTTGTGACCAACTATATGGTCTATTTTAGAGAAGGTTCCATGAGGTGCTGAGAAGAAGGTAAATTCTTTTGTGTTTGGGTTTAAGGTTCGGTAAATGTCTGTCAGGTCCATTTGATTCATGACTTCTGTCAGAGACATTGTTTCTTTGTTTAATTTCTGTTTTGTTGACCTGACCTTTGTTGAGAGTGGGATGTTGAAGTCTCCTACTATTAATGTGTGGAAATCTATGTGTGGTTTAAATTTTATCAATGTCTCTTTTCCAAATGGATGCCCTTGTATTTGGGGCATAGATGTTCAGGATTGTGATATCTTCTTGTTGGAGTTTTCCCTTGATGAGTATGAAGTGTCCTTCCTCATCTCTTTTGATTAATTTTGGTTGAAAGTCTATTTTGTCAGTATTAGAATGGCTACTCCTGCTTGCTTCTTGGATCCATTTGTTTGGAAAACTGTCTTCCAACCCTTTACCCTCAGGTAATGTCTATGTTTGTGACTTAGGTGAGTTTCTTGTATGCAACAGATTGCTGGGTTTTGTTTACGCATCCATTCTGTTATTCTGTGTCTTTTTACTGGAGAATTGAGTCCATTGATGTTGAGGGAGATTAATGTCCAGTGGCTGTTAGATCCTGTGATTTTGATGTTGACTGTGGTCATAAGTTTGTGTGTTTTGTTGCTTTTTGTTTTACTGTAGTGAGGTTAATTATTTCCTGTGTTTTCTTGAAAGTAGTTAGTTTTCTTGGGTTGTATTTTCCCTTCTAGTGTCTTCTGTAATGTTGTATTTGTGTGTAGGTATTGTTGAAATTTATTTTTGTCGTTGAATATCTTGTTTTCTCCGTCTATGAGGACTGAGAGTTTTGCTGGGTATAGTAACCTGGGCTGACATCTGTGTTCTCTTAGGGTCTGCATGATATCCGTCCAGGCCCTTCTGGCTTTCATAGTCTCTATTGAAAAGTCAGGTGTGATTCTAACGGGTTTGCCATTATATGTTCCTTGGCCTTTTTCCCTTGCAGCTTTTAGTATTGTTTCTTTGTTCTGTATACTTACTGTTTTGATTATTATGTGGCGGGAGGATTTTCTTTTCTGGTCAAATATGTTGGGTGTTCTGTAGGCTTCTTGAATTCTTATTGGTCTCTCCTTTAAGTTGGGGAAATTTTCTTCAATGATTTTGTTGACGATATTTTCTGGTCCTTAGAGGAGGGAATCTTCTTTTTCTTCTACACTTATTATTCTTAGGTTTTTCTTTTTATGTTGTCTTGAATTTCTTGGATGGTGATCAGGACATGCAGGCATGTGACTCTGGTCTGGGGACCTAGTGCCTGTGTGACCCAGGATCTCTTCCGGGTTCTGGCTGGGTGGCCTGAGCTTGGACCCACTTGATTCCCACACCACCGTGGGGGTTTCCTCTCACCTGGGAAACATGATCGCTGTTGTTTTAGGGCCCAAAGTTCAGTATTTTGGTTGCTGCATGGAAAATGTTGTCCTGCTTCTTAGATGCAGTGTTCTCCTGGTGCCGCCATCTTGGCCTCCTCTCCAAGACTTTAAACATGAATGGGTGTTGGATTTTGTGAAATGCTTTTCAGCATCTAAGGAGATAATCATGTGATTTTTATCCTTCAGTTTGTTTATGTGGTGGATCACATTGATAAATTTCCATATATTGAACCTCCCTGACATGCCTGAGATGAAGTCTACTTGGTCATAGTGGATGATATCTTTGATGTGTTCTTGTATTCGGTTTGGAACTATTTGGTTGAGTATTTTTGCATTGATATTCCTAAGGGAGATTGGCCTGAAATTCTCTTTCCTTCTTTGGGCTTTGTGAGGTTTAGGTTACAAGGTGACTGTGGCTTCATAGAATGAGTTTGGTAATGTTCCTGCTGTTTTTATTTTGTGGAATTGTTTGAAGAGTATTGGTGTTAGCTCTTCTTTGAAGGTCTGGTAGAATTCTGCACTGAAAATACCTAGCCCTAGGCTTTTTTTGCATGGGAGAATTTTGATGACAGTTTCTATTTTCTTAGGGGGCATAGGACTATTTAATTGATTTACCTGGTCTTGATTCAGCTTTGGCATGTGGAATTGGTCAAGAAATTTGTGATATAATTTAGATTTTCAAATTTTGTGGAATATAGGCTTTGAAGTAAGACTTATTTATTGTTTGGATTTCTTCAGTGTCTGTAGTTATGTCCCCCTTTTGTTTCTGATTTTGTTGATTTGGATAATGTCTCTCTGACTTTTAGTTAGTTTAGCTAAAGGTTTGCCTATCTTGTTGATTTTCTCAAAGAACCAGCTCTTGGTTTCATTGATTCTTTGAATTGTTTTATTTGTTTCTAATTTATTGATTTCAGCCATGAGCTTGATTATTTCCAGCCGTCTACTCCTCTTTGGTATGTCTGCTTCTTTTTTTTTATAGGGCTTTTAGGTGAGCCATTAAGTTATTTGAATGAGATGTTTCGAATCTCTTCTTGAAGGCACTTAGTGCTATGAACTTTCCTCTTAGCACTGCTTTCATTGTGTCCCATAACTTTGGGTATGTTGGTGGCACTAATGTCTAGTGCACATTATGACATCGTGTCTTTCCTTTTACTAGTACTTCATTAGATTGCCATAATTCTTTAGTAATTCTATGCTATGAACTATAAAATGGGACAGCAATAGGATATGAAAAAAAAGCAATTGAGTTGATTTCTGGAGGAAGAGCAAAGAGAAGGCTGGAGTACATTGGGACACAAAGTTCTTTGCAAGACTATTACATATCAGAGAAATGGTCCCTGAACATTTCCCCCTAATCAGCATTCAGGGCAATGAAAAAGAAACAGCCTCTTCTAAGTACTTTGTTACTTTGGAGCCACTCACAAATAACTCATAAGTGCTTTTGGTAATTAGCACCTGGAGAAAAATCAGAATTATTTGATCCCAAGCCCAGCATTGTCATGGAGACTCCAGGTGAAATGAAGATTGTAGTTCTGAAGGGAAATGAAGTCAGAGAGATGCAGACTTTTATTTCAGCATTGAGATGCTTTCAGTGCTGGCTATTAGAATGTTAAGAGCTACATACTGAATTTAAGGTTCCTGATAGAGCAGGAATTAAGCAAGCGTGGAGAACAGTTCCAGCAATAAGGTAGGTTTGGTAAGTGCTCAAATCTACAAAATGGATTCAGGAATACAAACAGATGTAAAGCAAATTTGTTCAATGGAGAGAAAGACTTTCAGGCTGTGATGAGCACAACCAAAAAAAAAAAAAAAGCAGTTTACTGAGCTTGTGCAAAACCCTCACACAGATAATATTCTGTACTGAAATCTTTGGGCCTGAATTTTGAAGGTTTCAAATCACATTGATATGTGATGTCAAATGTGATTAAGAATTATGATTGCCCCATTAATACTTTCCTCTAAATATATTTTATATAAATGTGCTTATTTATGTAAACATTGATGACTTTTGTATAATTATCATAGCAGTTAGAATAACAGTTTCATGTTTATAATAAAGATTATAACAGAACTATAAGAATCATTTAACCCTGGAGTGAAACATAATATGAACTGGTTTCTAGAGTAAAGAATATTATGATTCACCACTGTCCTAAAAGTCAGATTTGATGACTGCTGAGTCTTCTTTCCCTCTTGAACTTGAGAACACAGTGTTGAAGGGAAGTTGACTCTCGTTGTGAATCTTGCATAACACTCTTTTAGAACAAATTTGTTCTGTCGTTTGTTTTAACTTGGTGTTATGAAAATGTTACTCTCATCATTGAGATATGTTTTTCAGTTTTGATTACTTGCGTGGAAACTGAAAAATTTGTGACATAAAGGCAAGGAAACAATCATGAGCCTAAATTTATGGACCATATTCACCGTCAGTTTTATAAAACATAGTTTTCTATATTATATTGATTCTTCGTGTATTCTCTTTATTGTTGCTTATATCTTTAATTTATCATTCATAGTTTCATCAAGCCAAGCCATTAGTACATATAAGTCTCAACCTGAAATTAGGGATACTCCTTTTTTTGCTTGTGTGTCCGCATTCATGTGCCTGCTAAATTGGGAATATCTGTGTGTGATCATAGCACAATTTCTGCTGTTCCACATACAATTTTCATCCTTTGTTTTAAATAGTGAAAGATTCTTTTCCTGGCATGGAGCTTTCTGTGTCATGTACGCAACTAGTGAGTGATCTCTAGAATTGGAATCTTCTGGTCCATGTCTCCCCAGTGCTTGAGTACAAGTGTGCACCAGCACAACCAGATGTTTAACGCAAACTCTAGAGACTGAACTCACATCCGGATGCTCAGAATGCAAGCAGTTTACTGATTGAACTATCTCCCTGTCCCAGTAATAACTTAATTTATATAACAAATATTTATAACATACTAGTTTTTTTTATGTTTTAAGGGTCATTGTTAAACAGTTCATTCGACTGAAACCACTGTTTTGACATGGAACACAAAAAGTACATCTGGTAAATGATGAAAACTGGGTCTATGTTGCACTCATAAAATCCAAATCTGACACGGGTAGGTTTTGTAAAATTTGATTATAATTTTAGTGCTGCATTTTGTATACTTTCAGAAAGTTAAGATACAGTAGCAAATTATGGATCAATTTATGTACAGACTGGGACTTTGAAAATGTTTCTTAGCATTGTTGAGCACAGATTTTTGACTTGGTATATGCAGCCAACAGGTGTTCACATTTCTCAAGTCTCCCTAGTACTCATAACTGTTATAAATTTTGACAATCATTTACCAAACATCCTCTAAGACCTTTTCTTGGCAAAAAGAATGAAATGCTCTCTCTGAAACAAAATATTTATGAAAATCATAGAAGACACTCATAAAACCAAGATTACAAGTTCTGTTAACAGTTATTAAATTTAACTCCAGAAAGCATCTTTCCATAGGAAAGCTTCAAGTTAGCCCTTGTCAGTGGGAACACGTGATTTTGGTGCTGTGAAAAATGTTACCACACTTATTGGTCCTCTACAGAAATTTACATTCCCTGCATACCCTAAAGACAAATTTCAATCATTGGATCCTGTCAGGAAGACTCTAGTATTGGAAAAAAGAAATGGTCCAGGAATCTCAGGATAAAAAAAGAATGCTGGATGATTTCTTTATCTTCTATATTCTTCTGTATATCAGCTCTTCCTTTTCTACCATAAATAAGTTGGAGCAATTATATTTAGTTTTCAAATACGAGGTACATTTCACTGTATTTACAGTGTATTTCACAGTATTACTGTATTTCACAGTAATTTACAAATTACTGTCTTTCCAGTAGGAATTATTGTCTCCTGTTCCATGGACATCTTAGATGATACTTTTTCCATTGTTTGAGGATTATTTATTGTTCTGCAAGGTCAGGCATG
>NW_026587547.1:1460-2506 GCF_907164565.1 Psammomys obesus | reverse complement strand
ACACACACAGATGCTCACAAAGACACACATAGACACACAGACACACATGTACACAGACACACACATACAGACACACAGAGACACACACAGACACACACACAGACACACACACACAGACACACACACACACACACACAGACACACACACACACACACACACTCCGTTCAGTTGCGGCTTTCTGTTCGTCTGGTTCCCTCTCGTGCTGCCGTCGATTCCCCGCGCAGCGCGTGTCCCTGGTAAACAGTCGGGGGATAATATGTGCCACACGCGTGTCCAGGACCCCGGGGGGACCCACGCCTTGGCCGAGGCTCGGTTTCCCTTTTCTCCCCGCCGTGAGCTCACACGTGCCCCTGGGGTGTGTGTGTGTGTGTGTGTGTGTGTGTGTGTGTGAATACTCACGGCCACGTGTACACACCTATGCGCATGCGCGTGCTCAATCGCCGTCGATTGCACACGTGTGTCTCTATGTGCGTACTCAAATGTATCCGGGATACGTCGATTAAAACCCGCGACGTGTCGATTACAACCCGCGACGTGTCGATTAAAACCCGTGACATGTCAATTAAAATCCATCATGTGTCAATTAAAACCTGTGACATGTCGATTAAAATCCATGACGTGTCGATTAAAACCCGTGACATGTCAATTAAAATCCATCATATGTCAATTAAAACTTATGACATGTTAATTAAAATCCATGATGTCAATTAAAACCCGTGACATGTCAATTAAAACCCATGACATGTCAATTAAAATCCATCATATGTCAATTAAAACTTATGACATGTTAATTAAAATCCATGATGTCAATTAAAACCCATGACATGTCAATTAAAACCCGTGACATGTCAATTAAAATCCACGATGTGTCAATTAAAACCCGTGATATGTCGATTAAAATCCATCATGTGTCAATTAAAACATATGACATGTCAATTAAAACCCGTGACGTGTCAATTAAAACCCAAGATATGTCGATTAAAATCCATCATATGTCAATTAAAACTTATGACATGTTAATTAAAATCCATGATGTCAATTAAAA
>NW_026587547.1:843-1450 GCF_907164565.1 Psammomys obesus | reverse complement strand
ATTAAAACTTATGACATGTTAATTAAAATCCATGATGTCAATTAAAATCCATGACGTGTCAATTAAAATCCATGATGTCAATTAAAATCTGTGATGTGTCAATTAAAACTTCTGACATGTTAATTAAAATCCATGATGTCAGTTAAAATCCATGATGTGTCAATTAAAATCCTTGACATGTCAATTAAAATCTGTAACATGTCAATTAAAATCCATCATATGTCAATTAAAACTCATGACATGTTAATTAGAATCTGTGACATGTCAATTAAAATCCATTAAAGCCTGTGATATGTCAATTAAAACCCGTGACATGTCAATTAAAATCCCTGACGTGTCAATTAAAACCCGTGACATGTCAATTAAATTCCACATGTCGATTAAAATCCGTAACGTGTCAATTAAAACCCATGATATGTCAATTAAAATCCATGACGTGTCACTTAAAATCCGTGACATGTCAATTAAAACCCGTGACGCGTCAATTAAAACCCAAGATATGTCGATTAAAATCCATGATATGTCAATTAAAACTTATGACATGTTAATTAATATCCGTAACATGTCAATTAAAACCCGTGATATGTCGATTAAAATCCATCATATG
>NW_026587547.1:0-833 GCF_907164565.1 Psammomys obesus | reverse complement strand
ATTAAAACTTATGACATGTTAATTAAAATCCATGATGTCAATTAAAACCCGTCACATGTCAATTAAAACCCGTCACATGTCGATTAAAATCCGCCCTATGCCAAGCTTGGCGCCGGCTGCTCTTCCAAAGGTCGCGGGTTCGATGCCCGCGGACCCCCCCGGCGGCCCCCGGCGTTTCTGGTGAGATCTGGCCTGTGTGAACGACCAATGAACCTTCAAAAGTGAAATAAATAAAGAACCGACACACAAAAGCCCCGTGAAGGAGCAAAACCGAACGTGCCAGGGCGTCCCGGAGGGCCTTAAGCCCGGAGCGTGAATCCAGAGTGAAAATAAATGCAAAAATAATAAACGTAAAAATAATAATAAATGCAAAAATAATAAATGCAAAAATAATAAACGCAAAAATAATAAATGCAAAAATAATAAACGCAAAAATAATAATAAATGCAAAAATAATCATAAACGCAAAAATAATAAACGCAAAAATAATAAATGTAAAAATAATAAACGTAAAAATAATAAATGCAAAAATAATAATAAACGCAAAAATAATAAGTGTAAAAATAATAAATGCAAAAAAAGTAAAAGCAAAAATAATAAATGCAAAAGTAATAAATGCAAAAATATAAATGCAAAAAAAATGCAAAAATAATAAATGCAAAAATAATAAATGCAAAAATAATAATAAACGCAAAAATAATAATAAATGCAAAAATAATAATAAACGCAAAGATAATGAATGCAAAAATAATAAATGTAAAAATAATAAATGCAAAAAAATTAAAGGCAAAAATAATAAATGCAAAAGTAATAAATGCAAAAAAAACCGCTGA
>NW_026587546.1:6389-7028 GCF_907164565.1 Psammomys obesus | reverse complement strand
GAGCAGGCCAATCAGATTATGTCAGAGGCAGTCCCTCTTCCCATTACTATGTAACCCACTTGGAAACTGAACTGCCATGGGCTACACCTGTGCAGGGGTTCCAGGTCATCTCCACGAATAGTCCTTGGTTGAAGTATGATTTTCTGGGAAGTTCCCTGTGTTCAAATTATCTTGTTCTGTTGCTCTCCTTGTGGAGTTCCCGTTCCCTCCAGCTCTTACTATTTCCCACTTCTTACATAAAATTCCATTCACTCTGCCCATCAGTTGGCCATCAGGCTCAGCATCTGCTTTGACAGTCTATACTGCAGAAGCTTTCAGAGGTCCTCTGTGGCAGGTTTCAAGGTTGTTTCCTGTTTTCTTCTGGCTTTCAGAGGCCCTTTGTAGCAGGTTCCGAGGTTGTTTCCTATTTTCTTTTTCTTCTGATGTCCATCCTCTTTGCCTTTCAGGATGGAGATTGAACATTTTAGTTAGGGTCCTCCCTTTTGCTTAGTTTGTTTAGATGTACAGATTTTAGTGGGTTTATTCTATATTATATGTTTATATGAGTGAGTATATACCATGCGTGTCTTTTTGATTCTGGGACAACTCACTCAGGATGATCCTTTCCAGGTCCCACCATTTACCTGCAAATTTCATGAT
>NW_026587546.1:0-6289 GCF_907164565.1 Psammomys obesus | reverse complement strand
TTGTATGTTTATATGAGTGAATATATACCATGCATGTCTTTTTGCTTCTGGGACAACTCACTCAGGATGATCCTTTCCAGGTCCCACCATTTACCTGCAAATTTCATGATTTCCTTATTTTTCATTGCTGAGTAATACTCCATTGTATAGATGTACCACAGTTTCTGCATCCATTCTTCAGTTGAGGGGCATCTGGGTTGTTTCCAGCTTCTGGCTATTACAAATAAAGCTGCTACAAACATGGTTGAGCAAATGTCCTTTTTGTGTACTTGCGCCTCTTTTGGGTATATGCCTAGGAGTGGTATGGCTGGATCTTGAGGAAGCGCTATTCCTAGTTGTCTGAGAAAGCGCCAGATTGATTTCCAGAGTGGTTGTACCAGTTTACATTCCCACCAGTAGTGGAGAAGGGTTCCCCTTTCTCCACAACCTCTCCAGCATGTGTTGTCCCTTGAGTTTTTCATCTTGGCCATTCTGATGGGTGTAAGGTGAAATCTCAGGGTTGTTTTGATTTGCATTTCCCTAATGGCTAATGAGGTTGAGCATTTCTTTAAGTGCTTCTCTGCCATTCGATATTCCTCTACAGAGAATTCTCTCTTTAGCTCTGTTCCCCCATTTTTTAAGTGGATTACTTGGTTTGTTGCTTTTCAGCTTGTTTAGTTCTTTATATATATTGGATATGAGTCCTCTGTCAGATAAAGGGTTGGTGATGATTCTTTCCCAATCTGTAGGCAGTTGCTTTGTTTTGATGACGGTGTCCTTTGCTTTACAGAAGCATATTTTTGAACAAGTTTTTCCAATTTCTCCCAGATCTTCTCCAACTCCCTACCCACCCAACTTTATTTTGTCCAGCTTTCCTGTTTTCTCTAAAAGAGAGACAAAAACAAAACAAAAAAACATGTCACAGGGGAGAATGATAACAACGCATAAAAACGGAAACCTAATTATACAAGCAAGGGGCCAAAAAAACAAAAAACTCCCAAACAATGCAAAAATGAGACCAGAGGTCTACAAAAATACCATTTTCATTTTGTGTTGGCCATCTACTCCTGAGAGTGGGGACTACTCTAAAAGTATGGTTAACATACCCACCCAGTGAGACTTGATTGGACAAACCAGTTCTCACTTTGCTAGCGGATATCAGCTGCAGATAGTTTCTTGGTTAGAGGTGGAAGCTCATTTCCACTTTTCCCTTGCAGTACTGGAACCCATATGGCTTGAACTGTGCGCTTTTGTGCATGATACCACAGTCTATGAGTTCATATGTACATCAGTCCTGATACATCTGAAGAGTCCAGTCATTTAACTAAGACCTTCTATAAAATTAAAGCCAAGTTAAATATTTCCAACATATAATGCTACAGGCAAGCATTCTTATTACAAATACAAGAATAAAGGCAAAGCAAAGAATAATCAAAGTAAAAAAAATTACAAAGTCCAGAATAATAAACATCAAATAATTTACCTCAATGTCCAGCATCAGCAATGTAATCTTCTGAGCTCCCAGTGGCTTAGCTAATGTCAGCCCTTAAGCTCTACTCCCCTTAGTACACACAGCTTCATCCTTAGGCCAGCACCACTTCTTTTGTTTGTTTGTTTTAATACATTTTTATTAATTTTTTTATTAATTACAATTTATTCACTTTGTATCCCAGCTGTAGCCCCCTCTCTCATCCCCTCCCAATCCCACCCTCTCTCTGTCTTCTCCCTTGCCTCTCCCTGAGTCCACTGATAGGGGAGGACCTCCTCCCCTTCCTGTTGACCCTAGCCTATCAGGTCTCATCAGGACTGGCTATGTTGTCTTCCTTTGTGGACCGGTAAGGCTGCTCTCCCCTCAGGGGGAGGCCAGCACCACTTCTTGTCTGCAGATAAACTTGGCAAATGTCCAACCATACTGCTATCTCCAATATCCTGGGTTCTCCACTGTAACTGAGGCTCCACCTTCACAGCCTCTTCAGCAACTTCTCAGGTCCTCTCCTCAGGGACTCCAACACTACCACATAGTAACTGGCCTCAACTATTCTTCATGACCCCCTGAATCTTATTTCTATCATGCTTTCAAGCAATACCCTGTGAATGACATTTCTAAATTTTGCTATCAGCTCGAGATGTAGCCTAGGCTCCTTTGGAATGCAGCTATATCAGCTTCTCTGAGATAATCCTGGGAACATTTTCATGGGTAGTTGCTTTTGAGGAGCAGAGAGCCCCTTCAGCTTAGGTTTTCTTCCTTTACATGGATTCAGATTTCCACAAGATGTGGCCTCCAAGTAGTATGGTCTTGCCCTCAGGACACCTCCTTTCCCTATTGTCTCAATGCAGCACAAGAGGGTTTCTCTAGTGGTCCTGACTTATTTAACAATCACAGCTGCTTCTTTATCACTAGTCCAAATGCTCTCATACCCTGAGATTTCCTCTTCCAAACAAACAGCTCCATCATATCAATTCAACTGTATTTGGGTCCTCAGGACACCAGAAGAATGAAAACAGAGTCTTAACTAATGTATCACACAAATATCTTCTGGCCCAGAGCCTGGTAGAGGCCTGTTCCCCTCTGAAAACCCATAAGACTAGATTCTACTGTATATATATTTCTCTCTGTGTTACTGTCTTTCTCTGACTAAAGCAGTCCACTAAGCTATGTTTCTAACATAAAACAGTTTTTTTTGTCCATCATTTCAAACCATTCTATTTCCTCTATAAAACTGTTTCAAAAACTTAAAAGGCATATCATAGCAATGACCCCACTCTTGGTCCCAATTTCTGTCTTGTTTCATTTCTGTTTCTGTGACAAAATATTCAGAAAATAAAGGGACCCATGGTGGAAAGGACCCACTTTAGTTTACAATTCCAGGTTATATATAGTCCATTCCCAAGGGGAGACCACAGCAGCAGGAGCCTTAGTTAGCCAGTAGCATCATATCCATAGTCAAGAGCAGAAAGAGAATTAATGAATGCTTGCTAGTGCTCAGATGCTTTCTCCATTCTCATACAGTCTTGGATCCTTCTGCATAGGGAATGTTGTCAGCCACAGTGACTGGCTCTTCCCCCATTGAGTTAATTGAGAAAAATCCCTCACAGACATTCCCATAGGCACACTTGATCTAGACAGCCTCTCACCTAGGCTCTTCCCTGATAATCCTAACTTGTGTCAAATTGACACTTAAAACTATCAGAGAAAGGAGGCAATTTTCTAACACTAGGTTGGTCCTGGTGAAACAAAAACTACCTTTAGTGATGAGTGGGAGACTCTTAACCTCACTTCAGTTTTCTGACCCATTGCAAATCAGCCCCTTTCAAACCTTGGTGAGTGAAACATCTGAACCCATGGCTGAAGCACAGCTCTGGCATGGTGTACACACCTATGCCCGATAATCACCAGGATATGCCAGTGTTGGCTGGATCTCAGGACTGCACTTGAACAAGATACAGAGGAGGAAAGGAAAACTGATGGGCTCCATCCGTGGCTTGAGGATCCAACTGTTGAGAGTGGCTGAGGCAGGTAAAATGTAGAGCTTATTAAATGCCAAGTTTCCCGAGTACAATAAGGAATACAGAAGCCTAAGACAACTAGGCAGAGACTGGAGAAGGGATACATCAGTGTTCTTGCTTTTCAGACCTGCCAGTGTCCTGTTACAAAGAGTAGTTATGGAAGAGTGCTTAAGACAAGGGGAAAAGTATATATTAAACGCTTTACTTTGGAGTCTTTGTGGGTTCATGGGTAGTTCTAAGTAGAGTCTCAATGTTCCCTTTACCGATTTTCCCCAACAGCAGCATTGTGCAAAACCATAATCTCCATCACAACAGATCTCCACACCACTCTGGTCAACATACAGAGCATCCTCACTGCAGCAGGGACCTTTAGTGCAGCCTTCATCACTAGTCACTTTCCCATCCATCACCCTTGGAAGTCATCAGTTTATCTTGAATTTTATGTCTTTGTATTTTAACAATGTCATATAAATGTAATCATACAATAAATAAACATTTGACTTTTTTTTTTACATTCAGTATGCTTCTCTGAACACTTATCCAGATGGTTGAGACATCAAAGATCTATCCCTTTTCCTCCCTTGAGAGTTTTTCATAATAATCTGTGCCTTAGTTTGGTCGTATCATTCATCTTAACACTCCAGGTAGCTTTTAGCTCTGAAGGATATAACCTTGAACATTCTTGTGCACAAATTACTGTGTGCACAGGCTTTCTTTCTTTGGGACAAATGCCCATCAGACGGGTCACTATCTTTTGAGATATTTGCAGGCTTAGTTTTCCGAGAAACTGTGAAACTCCTCATTTCATTTTACAAGGCCAGAGTGTGAGCCACCTGTTCCGCACCTACACCAGCACCAAATGTTATTATACAAGTCTACAGCATATGTGACTTGCTCCCTGTTTCTTCACTATCACTGATATTATAAAAACTCACAGTGCGTGGGTGCCTGCAACCACACCAGCAGTGAGTTATACAAGCCCACAGTCTGAGTGACCCACCCCCTAAATGAGCACCAACACCCAAGTGTTTTTGTCTACTTTTGGCCTTTAATATGTGTGCAGTAACACTTCATTTTGTCTTTATTTGCATATCCCTTATGGCTAATAATTCTTAACATTTTATAATGTGCTTACTTGCCAGCCATAATCTTTCAGTGGCATAGATCTCTGTGCTTCTTCTTATTATATTTTGTTTACTGTGGCATTTTGAGAAATCAAATCTTTATGTAGCCTCCAAAGCAGCCCTTTGCCAGATGCACAGCTCACAAGTATTTGCTCTCGATTGGTGGCTGTCCTTTACCCTCATTTACAGAACAAGCCTTTTTTATTTTCATGCAGTAAAGTTGATCAGTTACTCTACTTCCAGGTCATGCTTCTGGAATTAAGTCTAAGAGAAACTCCCTTCCTAATCGTGCATTTCTAAGATCCCTTCTTACTGGTTTTCTAAACATCTTATGATCATATTTAAGTTGTGTTGGTTGGGTTTTTCTCAACTCAGTACAAGCGAAAGTCATCTGAAAAGAAGGTTTTCAACGAGAAAGTGCTTTCATGACACTGCCTGTAAGCAAGTCTGTGGGGCATTTTCTTAATTACTGCATGCTGTGGGAGTGGTCTGCCCAACTAAGCGGGTGGTTCTGAGATGTGTAAGAAAGCAGGATAAGCAAATGTGAGCTGAATAAGAGAGTAGGATGAGAAATCTGGTAGGTGGCCTTTCCTCATGCTTCTGCTTCCATTGCTGCCTCCGGGTTCCTGCCTTGAGTTCCTGTCTTGCTTCCCTCCAACATGGAGTATGACTGTACCTTGTAGGAGGAAATAAACCCTTTCCTCCCCACATTGATTTTGGTCGTGGTATTTTATCAAAGCAACATAAACCCTAACTAAGACATGAATTTATGATTTCATTTTACTTTTGTACATATGCTCATAGAATATGTACAAAGTATATGTGTGTGTGCGGTGTAAGACTAAAGTCTACTCATGCTCATCCACTAGCCCAGCACCATGTGTTAGCAGGACAACAATGTGGGTACCAAACTACCTTTATACCTGTGACAAAGGAATTACTGTGGAAGAGGGAAGAGAAAGAGTGTAGGAGCCTCACATGCTAGATGACTACATGGGAACAGTGTCTTCCGAACACAGGAAAACAGCAGTCTGCGTGAATTTGCAGCATTTGAGACAGCATGAATCAGACCTGTGCACACTAAAGCATGGAGGGGGGAGGTGGGCATGAAGTCTCAGCCCTAGCAAAGGAGCTATTAGGAAGTAGAAGCTGCTGGGAGATGGAGAGTCCATTTTCTTTAAGAGTATAGCCCTGGTCAGGAAAGGAATACATGCAAGAATACGTGGCCAACACAAACTGGTCTTGATAGGCTAAAGGTGAGAGGACACAAAACTGACTGGGTAGGAAAGGGAGGATCTGGGAAGGGGTGAGGAAGGGGTGAATATGATCAAAATACATTGTAGTTAAGAATTTTTTTTCTTTTTTTTTTATTTTTCTTTTTAGTTACATTTTGTTAACTCTGTGTCCCAGCTGTATCCCGCTCCCTCATTCCCTCCCCAACCCCACACTCCCTCCCTGGTCTCCTCCCTGCCCCTTTCCAAGTCCCCTGATAGGGGAGGACCTCCTCCCCTTTCATCTGACCCTGTTTTATCAGGTATCTTCAGGGCTGGCTGCAAAGTCCTCCTCTGTGGCCTAACAGACTGCTCCTCCCCTGGGGGGGGGGGGTGTCAAACAGCCTGCCCTTGAGATCCTGTTAGAAATAGTCCGTGTTCCCCTTACTTTGGAAAACTACTTGGTTA
>NW_026587545.1:315-7384 GCF_907164565.1 Psammomys obesus | reverse complement strand
ACCCTTGGATAATAAGCTGCCATGGGCTAAGTCTGAGCAGGGGTTCTAGGTTATATCCATGCATGGTCCTTGGTTGGAGAATCAGTCTCAGAAAAGACCACTGTTCCCAGATATATTTGGTCCTTGTGGTGCTCCTGTCCTCTCCTGTCCTCTTACTGACTACCCCTTCTTTCATATGAGTCTTCACATCTGCTTTGATACACTGCTGGGTAGAGTCTTTCAGAGGCCCTCAATGGTAGGCTCCTGTGCTGTTTCTTCTTTTTTCCTACTTCCAATGTCCATCCCATTTGTCTTTCTAAATGAGAATTGATCATCTTACCTTGGGACCTCCTTCTTGTTAGCTTCATGTGGTTTTTGTCCTTCATTTTATTTATTTGGTGCATTACATATATTGATATCCATATAATGAAACACCCCTGCATGCCTGGGTTGAAGCCTATTTGGTAATGTTGGATGATTTATTTGTGTTCTTGGATTCAGTTTGAGAGTATTTTATTGAGTATTTTTGCATCTTTGCATCTGTGTTCCTAACAGATACAGGACTGAAGTTCTATCCACCCCCTCTCTTTGTTTGTATCTTTCTGTGCTTTAGATATTAAGGTGACTGTGGCCTCATAGAATGAGTTTGGTAATGTTCTTTCTGTTTCTATTTTGTGGAATAGTTTTAAGAGAATTGGCTTTATCTCTTTTTTCATGGTTTCTGCACTGAAACCATCTGGCCCTGGGCTTCTTCTGGAAGGGAGAATTTTCATGACTGCTTCTATTTTCTTGAGGGACATAGAATTATTTAATCTATTTACTTGTTCTTGGTTTAGCTTTAGTAAACGGAATATATCAAGAAAACTTACCCTTTCTTTTAGATTTTCAAATTTTGTGGCATAGGCTTTTGTAGTAAGACCTAATGATTGTTTCACTTTCCTCGCTGTCTGTCCTTATGTCCTAATTTTATTTTGATTTTTCTGATTTGGATAAATTTTCTCGGCCTTTTAGTTAGATTAGCTAAAGATTGCATATCTTGTTGATTTTCTCAAAGTACCAGCTCTTGGTTTCTTTTCTTTTCTTTTTGAATTTTATTTGTTTCTAATTCATTGATTTCAGCTCTGAATTTATTTCCAAACGTCTACTCCTCTGGGGTAAGTTTTCTTCATTATTTTCTATGGCTTTTAGGTGTGCTGTGTAGTTGCTTGTCTGATATGTATCAAACTTCTTTCTGGAGGCAGTTAATGCTATGGACTTGCCTCTTATCAATGATTTCATTATTTCCCAGAGTATGGGTAAGTTGTGCCTTCATTTTTATTGAATTTTGGGAAGTCTGTACTTTCTATTCTCATTTACTTTCTGAACCAGCTATCATTGACTAGAAAGTTGTGAAGGTTACATGTGTATTCAGTGTTTTTGTTATTTCTGTTGTTGTTGAGGTCTATGTTTAGGCCATGGTGTTATGATAGGATACAAGGGATTGTTTCAACTTTTTTGTATCTGTTGAAGCTTGCTTTGTGCCTGACTTTTTGGTAAATTTTTGAGAAGGTTCTGTGAGGTGGTAAAAGGGAGGTATACTCTATTGAATTTTGATGAAAAGTTCTATAGACATCTATTAGGCTCATAAGATTATAGTATGATGGGGAAAGGATAGAAGCTCCACAAGGAGCAAATATATCTGGGCACAGGGTCTTTTCTGAAACTGACATTCAACCAAGGACCATGTATGGATATAACCTAGAACCTCTGCTTGGATGTAGCCCATGGTAGCTCAGTAACCAATTGGTTTCCCATAGTAAGGGGAACAAGGACTATTTCTAACAGGAACTCAATGTCTGGCTCTTTGACCTCCCCACCCCCCAAGGGATGAACAGTCCTGTTAGGCCACAGAGGAGGACTTTGCAGCCAGTCCTGAAGATACCTGATTAAACAGGGTCAGATGAATGGGGCGGAGGTCCTCCCCTATCAGTGGACTTGGAAAGAGGCAGGGTGGAGATGAGGGAGGGAGGGTGGAATTGGGAGAGAATGAGGGAGTGGGATACAGCTGAGATACAGAGTTAACAAAATGTAACTAATAATAAAAAAATAAAATTAATAAAGTAAAAAAAAAAAAAAAGGACCTCTGTTAGTTTCATCATTTCCCTAGTTCGCTTCTGTCTAGACGATCTGTCCATTCGTGAGAGTGGAATGTATAAGTCTCCCGCTATTAATGTTTTGGGATCAATATGTGATTTGAACTTTAAGAATGTTTCATTTGCCAATGCAGTTTCTCTTGTATTTGGGGCAGAGAAGTTCAGGGCTATTATATCTTCTAGTGGATTTTTTTTTTTTTATGATGAGACAGAAGTGTCTGTCTTCATCTTTTTTGATTAATTTTGGTTGAAAGTCTATTTTATTTGATATTAGAATAGCTACTCCAGCTTGTTTTCTGGGTCTATTTACTTGAAAAACATTTTCCAGACCTTTACTCTGAGGTAGTGTTTATATTTGTTGCAGAGGTGTGATTCTTGGATGCAACAGAATGCATCCTGTTTCTGTAACCATTCTATTAGTCTGTGTGTTTTTTATTAGAGAGTTGATTCCTTTGCTGTTAATAGAGAATATTGATTGATGAATGTTAGTTCCTTTTATTGCAGAGTTAATAGGTTACTGTGTTTCAATGCTTGTTTTCTTTCAATTTTTGTTGCGAAGTTATGTATATCCTGTGTTTTCTTGGGTGTAGTTGATTTCATTAGATTGAAATTTTTCTTCTAGTATTTTCTGTAGGGCTTCATTGTTGAGTAGATATTGTTTAAGTTTAGTTTTGTCATGGAATATTTTGTTTTCTTAATATATGTTGATTGAAATCTTTGCTGGGTATAGTAGTTTGGGTTGGACTCTGTGGTCTCTTAGAGTATGCATGACATCTTTCCAGAATGTTCTGGCCTCCATAGTTTCTTTTGAGAAGTCTGATGTGATTCTGATAGGTCTACCATTATGCTACTTGGCCTTTTTCCTTTCTTGCTTTTAATATTTTTCTTTGTTCTTTAGATTTAGTGTTTTGACTATTATGTGAGTCAAGAAATTTCTTTTCTGGTATAGGCTATTTGGTGTTTTGTAAACCAATTGTATGTTAAAGGACATCTCTTTCTTTAAGTTGGGAAATTTTTCTTCTATGATTTTTTTAAAATATTTTCTGGACCTTAGAGCCTAGACTCTTCTTTTTCATCTATTCTTGTTATTCTTAGTTTTGTATTTTCGTGGCATCCTTGATTTCTTGGATGTTTTGTGTTTGGAGCTTTTACAATATTATTTTCTTTTATTTGAGATATGTATCAAGTTCTGCAATTGTATCTTCAGTGACTGAGAATCTCTCTTCCATTTCTTGTATTTTGTTGGTGTTGCTTACATTTTGGTTCCTGACCTTTTCTCTAAGTTCTCCAGTTATGGGGTTTTGTCTGTTTATGTATTCTTTATTGAATCTAATTATGTTTTCATATCTTGCACCATTTCCTTCATTTGCTTGAATGTGGATTCATGTCTTTCCATGAAGGCCTCTATTGTTGTTGTTGTTTATTTCCTCTCTATATGCCTCTACTTGTACTTCTACATATGCCTGTACTTGTTTCTCTATATTTGCCTGTATTTCCTTGAGAGCTTTGTTCGTTTCCTCTTTATGTGCCTCTAATAACTGGATAAACATAGATTTGAGATCATTTTCCTATGTTTCTGATTTTGGGGGTTGCTGGTAAATCCTTGACGTCCTGATTTTTATTGGACTTGTTCTTATGCTGTACTCTTGCCATTTGCTTATCTATAACCTTTGATGTTTGTTCCTGGAGTCTGTACTTCAAACTGGGTCCCACTGTCTCTGGAGTGTGGATTACTTTTCAGGAAGATGAGAGAAGTCCACTGGTTCAAGAGTAGTTGTTGGTAATTCAGCTGTAGCTAAGGTAAGAATGTTGCAGGAGCATGTGTGCAAGTGCAGGAGTGTTTGAGGAAGTGTGCCTTGAAGGACAAGGTGCTAGATGCCTGGAAGATTGGAGCTTAAGTGCAGGTTGTGGTAGTAGCACTTTTCGAGGGTTCAATGCGCATGTGCAAGTGCCCTGAATGACTCAGTGGCCCACAGGCCTGTCATACTTTCCTCCAGGTATTCAGATCTGTCTGAGCTGCGCCATCTTGGCTCTTGGAATTGTTTGTCTAGACTCCCCTGGAGACCCACAGAGCAGGGGCTTCAATTTTGAGAACGCTGACCTAAGGGACTGTATGTTGCCCACAGTGGGACTGTGAATGTGAGGGTTCCAAAGTCTGGCTCCTAGAGTAGAGGGATAATGGATCTGGTGTTCTCCAAACACTCACTTGAAGGCACACTCACTGGATCCCACACTAATGTGGAAAATACAGTGTTTCCTCCTGTTCTGTTCTCAGATTCGGGCCCACAGGGGCAAGTGAAATTGTAGGAGATCCATCATCTCAGTGGTGTCTGCTGTTTGACCCTTACTTGGGGCAGCTGCCTCTGCTGTCTCACTCACCAAGCATGGAGGCTCCTGTTTTGGGCATATGCTGAAACTGCAGTGGAGCTATGAGGCCCATGCTTGGGACAAGGGAATATACAGGGGGATAAGTTATTCTCCACTCTCAGACCCTGGAGATACGCACAGGTGACCTGGATCCAAACTGTCCCAGCTCACGGGTTGTCCCCTCTCTCCCAGAAACCCCAATGTGGATGTTCTGACTTCAGCTGCCCTTGCATACACCAATTTTGGAGTTTCAGATCCTGTGCCCCTCAGTTATGGTGCTCATTGTTCACTACCATCTTGGATCTCAGTGCCTCTTAGGTCTTTTCTAAGACTGATACTCCAACCAATGAACATTCATGGAGATAAACTAGAACCCCTGCACAGATGTAGCCCATTGCAAGTCAGTCTCCACATGGGATCCCTAGTAATGGGAACAGGGACTGTCTCTGACATGAACTCTATGACTGGCTCTTTGATCACTTCACTCCGAGCAAGAAGTAGCCTTACCAAGCCACAGAGGAAGACAATGCAGCCAGTGCTGATGATAACTGCAAGTCCAGGGTCAGAGGGAAAGGGAAGAGGACCTCCATGTCAAAAGGGCATGGGAGAAGAGGGAGGAAGGTTGGTGTAAGGAGGGGATGAAGGAGGGGGGTTACAGCTAAGATAAAAATTGAAACTGTAAATAATAAAAAATAAATAAAGAAGAAAATAATGTGTAAAATATTCATTCTATTTGTTCCAATAAAAAGGTCATATTAATACTTGGAATTATAATTTATCATGTTTTGCCAATTTCAGGAAACAAGTTACAAAAAATATTTCTGTGTGTGAAGTTGTCATTAATCCCATAAGTGTAAAAAAAAAAATACTTCCAATAAAATATTCTTAAGCCTAAAAACAAAGAAATGCTGCCATCTCTAACAACAAAGTTGAACCTGGAAGATGTTTTCCTAAATGAAATGAGCCAGAAACAGAGAGATAATTTATAATATTATATGAATATGGAATGTAGAAAGTTGAATTCAACTAACTAATAAATGGAACAGAGATGGCCAGGAGCTCAGTTAAGGAGATAACAGGATAATGTCTCCTATTTTCTTATCTCATACCTTTTTTTCCCCTCCCTCCCTCTTCTCCCTTTATGTACTCCCATAGTCCAGGTATAGGGAAGGTCACCTCCATTACTATATGACCCTTACATATCAGGTCTCATCAGGACTGTCTGGATCCTCTTTCATTGTGGCCTAGTAAGGTCACCTCTCCAGGGGAAGGTTATTAAAGAGCAGGCAACCGAGTTCATATTAGTGACTGACTATGCTCCCATTATTAGAGAACCTATATGGAGAGTAAGTTGTCCATGGGCTACATATGAGGAAGAGGTATAGGTCTTTTCCATGCATAGTTTTTGGTTGATTCATCAGTCTCTGCAGGAGCCCCTGGCCCAGATCTTTTTTTAGCTGTGTTGGTCTCCTTGTGGAGCTCCTGTCCCCTCCAGGTCTTTGTATTTTCCCTTTCTTCCATAAGATTCCCTGCACTCTGCCCATAATTTGGAGATGACTCTCTGCATCTGCCTTGATACCCTGACGTGTAGAATCTTTCAGAGGCCCTCTGTGGAAGGTTCCTGTACCTTTAAAAGTAATTATCCCTTTACTTTTGAAAGCCTAAAGAAAATGGAATAGTAATTTAACAGATGGACCATGGTGTCAATAAATATTTTATTGAGATTAAAACATATTTCAAATACATATGATATATTAGTATTTTATTTGGATATTTAACATTTATTTATTTAATTATTTAATTATTTGCTTTCCATCCTGGTTGTAGCCCATCTCTCCTCCCCACCCAGTCCTCCTATCTCTCCCACCTCTTGGCCCCAGATCCACCCTCCTCCACTTTGCTTCAAAACAGAGCTTTAAAAGACAACAACCAAACAGGCCCAAAAATAATAAATGAATAAAAAGATACATTAAGACAAGGCTTTTGAGTTTGGAAAACCTATTCCAATGAGATGAAAATTCCCAAGAGGAGACTGAAAAACATCAGAGACACACACCTCCCATTGTTAGGAGTCCCACAAAATCACCAAGCTAACAGCCAACATATATACATACAGAGGACCTGGTGCAGACTCTTGAGGCTCTGTTCTTCCCCATTTAGTCTCTGTGAGCCCATGTAGGCTCTGATTATTTGATTTGGTAGATCATGTTCTTCTTCATTTCCTTTGACACCTACAGTCATTCTCCCTGTCTAATGCAGGGTTTCCAAATCTCCAAGGGGCGCAACCTGATGGAGACCTTTAATTTAAACTCTATCTCCATGTGTCTATCTTGTAAGTCTCTGTATCCACTCCCATCTAGCGCCAGAAGAAGCCATTCTGATGATGATTGTTCAAGGTAACCAATCTTTGAGTATAGCAGAATATCATTACAAATCATTCCATTGACTTTTTTTTTTTTAATCAGTGATGTTTTGCTTTACACTAGGTGTCTGGGATAGCCACTCTCCAGTTTCTTACCATCCAGGCAGTGTAGGGCATGGGCTTCCTCTCCTGTCATGGGTCTCAAGTTAAGTCAGACATTGTTTGGCCA